>NC_082597.1:47396392-47703998 GCF_030936135.1 Gavia stellata
CCAATATTAGTAGATAGTAAGAAATATGGACCCCCAGAGAACTTCCATCTCACTCTTAAACTGCCCCTCAACATAGATAAGCTTAATGAAATGTCTTTCCAATCTCTGTTTTTTAGGCAACAGCTTGTGACATTTTCTTCATTATTTCCTATTTATGATGTCATTGTTAAAATATAATATTTGGTATTGTGTAGATCCAAGACAGAACTAAACTTTTGCTTCCATCAGAATAAGCAATTACCCTCCAAATTTACTCATGTGTGGAATTCTTATCCAACAGATTCTTTATATGACTGAAGTTTATAGAGGGATAAGATTCAAGACTACTGAAATTTACTGATGTTATTGGACTTCTCTCCTTTGCTGTTTTGTTAGTTTTCGATTTCCATCAGTTATCCTGCACTAAACATACTAAGAAAAGCCTTAACTATTACAGAAATGGAATCTGACAGATATAGTATCCTCTACTATGAATTACTGAAAATTTACTTTCATGCATACTAAGTAGGATCAAAATATTATAAACAATCTGATACTTCAAATTATATTTACCCAGTAATAATAAAATATCTAGAAGTTATAAAAAGGTGAAGTGCTTAGCATCCATTTCTTCTCAAATCAACAACCTGGTGACTTTAAACCAAAATTCTACAATTTCTGTTCATTTGCATTATTTTCTCCTGAAATCACATGAATCTGAATATAATTAAGTATGAATCTAGCATGTAATGCAGAGTGACAGGAAGTGAAAAGCAACCCCTTTGCATTGTAAATACTGCAATGGGTAACCTGGTGATGGAACAAAATAAATAGAGTACTACTGCTGACCTACTGCAGGCAGACAGGGTGAGGTTAGGGTTAGTTTTCCAAAGACCTTACTGAATTCACAGGTACATTTTTCTTGTAAATTAGACCATCAGCTGATGTTTACCTGGGACTTCATGTGTCCCAAAATTGTGGTGAGTTGTTCCCTCTGCTTTTGCAGTATAGGAGCAACAGGTGCCTTCGTTAAAGCATGTAGGAGCCTCACACTGAACATCTTAGAGGACTCAGTTCAAAGTACTTGAATAATACCTTGTACATGACCTACATGAACCTTTCATGACCCACAGACTGTGCCCTCACTAACTGGTTGTGTTTCTTTACCTTGCAAGTTTAATAAATTTTGAAAAATGGTATTAACAATACAGCAATAAATTGTAAGAAGTGAGTCTTGTGATATCCTGAGGAGAAGTATCAGCTTAAGCTAGATTCACTTGTACCATTCATCAGGGATTATATTTTTATCTTATTTGCATGACCATCTAATGTGATTAACTGTTATGGGTTAACACTGTTAGTCAGCCAAGCACCAAACAGCCGCTCGCTCGCTCTCCCCACAGAGGAATGGAGGAGAAAACTGGAAGGGCAGAAGGGAGAAAACTTGTGGGTTGAGATAAAAACAGTTTAATAGGTAAAGCAAAACCTGAGTGCACAAGCAAAGTAAAATAAGGATTTTTTTCACTCTTTCCCATCGGCAGGCAGGTGTTCAGCCATCTCCAGGAAAGCAGGGCTCCATCACGTGTAACAGTTACTTCGGAAGACACATACCATAACCCCGCCATCCCTTCCGTCTTTCCCCCAGGTTTTATTGCTGAGCATGACATCATGTGATATGGAATATCCCTTTGGTCAGTTGGGGTCAGCTGTCCCAGCTGTGTCCCCTCCCAACTTCTTGCCACCCTCAGCCTACTCGCTGGCGGGGCAGTGTGAGAAGCAGGAAAGGCCTTGATGCTGTGTGAGCATTGCTCAGCAATAGCTAAACCAGTGTGTGTTATCAACTGTTTTGGCCACAAATCCAAAACATAGCACTATACAAGCTGTTATGAAGAAAATTAACTCTATCTCAACCAAAACCAGTGCAATAACAAAATGGCATCTCAGGAGATACTCTTCTGGGCAAAAGAACTAAGAACTCTTGCAAAGCTAGTATAAAAACCAGAAAAACTTCCAAAGATCTGTAAACAGTTGTCTGAAATACTTCAAAACTAAACTTTAATCCACATCAGGCAGAACCAGAGACAGTGTACTCTGCACATGAGCCACATAGCCACTGCAACATGAGTTAATATGCTCCTCATGTAACATAAATTAAGGAACATAATCCAAAGATTAAAGTATTCTCTGCTGTCCTCTATTAAATTATAGGAGCTTGGAAAGAAAAAGCTAATAAAGCATGACTTCAAAAGAGAAGTTGATGTACTAAAAGAGGAAGAAACAGCTTTCTAAATATGTAGGAAGGAAATTTTGGGCACATTAAGTCCGTCATACCATTTACTCACCTACCAACATATCCCTTCATATATTACAGCTTTCATCTATTTTAATTTCTTTCTTTATATGAGTTATCTAAATAAACTGCAAACTGATTAGCTGAGAGATAAGAGGTGCTCAAAAGTGTTGCTATCTTTCCAAACTGCCTGGCTAAGGCAGAGTGGGGCAGAGATTTTCAAAAGTGAGAATTATGTCCACATTGTTAATATTGTCAATGTTTATGTGGATTAACTGAATAGGAAGAAAGAAAAAGTATAAAATGTTCCCTCACAAATCAGAAAACACTGTAAAACTTCCATGAGAGAATATGAATCAAGTTGAGTCACTCTTGTTCTGGAAATGCTGCTCTGGCTGGAATGAGCAATGGTGGTGACAAGAGAATGTGGTAACTACTTTTTTACTTTTTTCTGAAAACTCAAAACAGGTTGCCCTGATTTGGGGATGTAGTTTCAAAATCTATTTTTACTTTTCTAAGCTCTAGCTCTTTGAGATTCCCTGTAATACCTAAAATAAAATTATAAAAAGAACAGCATAAAAAGGCTGTAAGAACTGTACTAAGTAGATGTATTTCTGTACAAGTTTGAAGTCACATCTGCAATATTGTTGTTTTCCATGTGATTCTTTTGGTGAGACAAGTATTACACAAGTCTAGGAATTTGTATGACAATAAAGACTGAAAACTGGACCAATTACTGGTGAGAAACTCTGTTGCACGTACATGTAAAACTAAACTGGTTTGCAGTGAAACCCATTATTTCATGCATTCCATAAAACACAAGGGTTATAACAAAACTCTTCCGTTTTTACATTCGAGGAAAGTTCTACATACAATGGAAAATTGTGCTCAAGGGAAAAATTCAGTACCCTGTGAAAGTAGCAATTACCAGTAACTGTTTTCAGTCCATTTCTTTCTCAAGCTGCCAATCATCTTCAGCATATGTCTTTCCACACTGCAGGAGCTGTCTTTTCAATCCTCTCTGCACATCAAATAGCAATAGTTTAACTGACAGAAAGCAAGGCCAATTTTACAATACTTTTTGAAAAATATTTAGTCCTCCTGATTTTATTTAGCTTCTGACAGGCAATCAAGTTTCATATTAAGTAGCAAGCTTAGAAGACAGAGGTTAGGAGTACTTATTTAGGAATATTAGGTTATTTAGGAATATTAGGAGTGTATTTAGGAATCAGAGTATACTTAATATTGCATCATTTTGCTTTGCCACACATTCATGGAACAAAATCTAATTTAAGGACCAGATGGTCCTTACAGCTAATGTAAATTTTAATTAATCTGAGGATCTGGGCCTTCTCACTTTGGAAACAGGTATTGTCTGTAATGGGCTCATACTATATGGGCTCCAGGAGTCCAAGACCAGAAGCAACAACAGTTACTTCAGGTTTACCGAGCTGCTGAATTTAAGACCGATGAGATCCTGGTCTTCCAGTGAAGTTGCACAGGTTTGCCCATTGACTTCAATGAGAACAAGAGCAAGATCAGGCTCCAGATTTCCTTCCACTTTTAACTGTTAATTTGCCATATCGAAAAACAGATTGTATATATGGACATGAGGCTTAATAGCACTGAACCCTCTGAAGCACACAAGTCGATCATTAATGGGTTAAAGGCTCCCCACTTCTGTCTTCTAGCCACTAAAATCTGCAATTACAAAAAAGGTCTTGATCTTTGGAAACCATGCCTTGTTAAATTTCCTTAGCAGACAAGATGGTACTGTGTCGCATTACATGTGGTTACTGTTAGTCACATCCTTGCTGCAAGTTACCATAGTGTAGCTAAGGTAATAAGATGTGACAAATGGCAGCATGGCAAGTCAGTCTGGGTAGTTTCCTTTGGAATATAAAAACTATATAAGAAGAGGCTTATGCTGCTTTTCACTAGCCATTTCTTCACGGATGTAATGAACAACCATTAACTTAGCTTTGAGCCACACTTACCTACAGAGAGAAAAGGAAAATTCCAGGGAACTGCAAGAAATCTGTTAGGGACAAATGATGAAGCAAGGCAGAGTGGGACACCTTGCAGAATGGATATACATCTTGGGTCATTTATTTGGCCACAATTACTTTACAAATACACTTAAAACATTATATTTAAAAAAAACAGCAAACCCTAATTTTCCCATTTAGACCCATGAAACTCTAGGATACCATAGCAATTGCCCGTGAGGTGAGATTTTGCGGTTGGGCATGTGCAAAGCCAAGAGCAACAAAATTATTCTATTGTTCTGCAGTCTTGACCTCCAGAAATAAGATTGTCAAAGTAGGCAACTTTACACCTCCTCCATTTTTCCAGCACAGATACAGTGTGGGCTTCTTTGATGGCTGGACTTGATGATCTTACAGGTCTTTTCCAACCTTAATGATTCTGTGATTCTGTCATTCTTCATTTTGATTTACTGATGCTGCTAGATTTTATTGATTGCCTTATAAATTGCTGTTACTCCTAAGGGCTTTTGAATAAAAGGAGGAAGCTGGAGGGAATGATATTTTCTTCTATAAGAGGAAAATACACAGCACTTCTTAATGATAGAAGGTTAGAAACATTTCAAAGGGCCTTTCACAGCTGCCTGGCTTCCCATTGATTATAAAACTACCAGAAATAACTGCAGGTAAGAAATTACTTCAGTGATTATTGGGAGTGTGGACAAAAAGTTTAAAAAACCCCCACAATTCAGGTATATTCTGGTGTTTAGATATAGCACGATGGTAGCCATATAAAATAAACTAGAGGAAAATGGCAATTATTTTTGAAAGTTTTTTTTCTTTAACCTTACCTTTAAAAGAGAAAAAATGAAAACTTTTGCTAAATTTATTTTCTGACTTCTGTTATAAAACCAAAGTAGGCTTGGGTTTTACAAAACCATGTCACGGCAGAGATAAAACTTAATAGATAGATACGAATTTTCATTGATGGCCATAGTATTGAAACAGAAATTTTTAACAAAAAAAAATTCCATTCCAATTTAATAAACACTTTAGCAGATATATATAGACATGCAAGATAACAACATAACAGCACTGATATCCTATATGCTTCAGTTTATTTTTTGGGAAGACAAATGTTGACAATTCAAACATAAGTACTACAGAATGGTTCCTATCACTACTGTTGAAGCCACAGAGAATTAATAATTTCTTAGTGAAAACCCTATTCTGTGATTTGCAAGGAACAACAACCACAGCTTTGAAAAATGAAACACAAGGATACATATGGACCTTGAAGAGGCATAACATACTGTAGAAGTGTGTTTTAGGTGCTTTCTCAGTCCTTGTCTTCATTGATTTTGAATTAGTTTTCTGTTAAAGTTATTGCTGAGTACCATCATTTGTTTAACATTTGCCTGTGTAAAACACCAAACACCCTTGTGAAGGGATGATGTCTTGGCTCTTGTATCCACAGAAGTCAATTACAACACTCCTTTTATTTTGGAGATGAGATTTTACTGTGTAGTTATATTATGAAAAACAGGCAACATCATCACTATTAAGATACATAACAAGACCCCTGCGGTCAGGTAATGTATAAAACTTGGAGAATGCTATTTAAAAATGTCAATTGCTTTTAAATAGTTGTATCAGTATGAAATTCAAATATGTTAAAAAGATTTAAGGAAATGTGAATTTTGCAATTCTGTTTCCTTTCCCCCATTTTTAACTAAAGCTAAAATCAGTTTCAGTCTGTATATGCCCTTTTTCTTCTGCTTGTTTTTTACCCTCATCCAGTCATTTTTAAAAATAAAAATGAGAGGTCCTTGTAACTTCTAAAGCTGAAGGAAGTTGGAAAGTTATAGTGACAAATTTGCACTTTCCATTTGGTACTCTGAGAGCTCCTCAAAGTTGGAAAAGGCTTTAAAAGTTACCAGCTGGAGAAAATAAAATAGAAAACTCAAACTCAGGCTTTCCAAACAAATATAAAATATGACACTTTAGTAGTGAACCAGTTAAAAGGATATGCCACTGACCAAAGATTAACTCAGATGGTGGGTCTTTGTTATTTAGTGGAAATTTCATTTTTCACAGCTTCTGCTCTGTTCAGGAATCATAGAATCAATCATTTAGGTTGGAAAAGACCTTTAAGATCATTGAGTCCAACTGTAAGGACTGGGAAAGATTTGTCCTTTCTAGCAGCAAACCTGTGCTTCCAACGGTGTATGCCTCAGGGTGTAATCTGGACCATGCACTGAGGCTGACGTCAGACCAACAGCTCCAGCCAGAGGAGGTGACTGTCCCATCCTGTCCAACTACCTGCATTAGGTTACTATCCCTGGTCATTCACTCCGTCTCCTTTCCCTCCTCCCACTTCCTACCAAGGTTGCCTCCATCTCATCCAGTTCTGTTCAGTCCCGGGCAGAAAAATGCAGCTGTTAAAAACACTAAGCATGTTGACTGCGCAATTGGGCCCAGACTAGGGGCACAAACCATTTTACACGCATCAGTGAGAACCGGAACAGCATGTCTGACTCTATCCTTATTGTACAGAATTGGTGCATTATGTTCCGCTTCACAAGCCTCAGACTTTCGCCTTCTGAATACTGAAGTATTATACTAATTCTCCTATGGGGTTAGAAAGATTTCCAGCATATAGCTACTCTTACATCTTCTTTTTCCTATGGACATTTTTGCCTTTTCAGATATCTAAAAGCTATTGATTTTCTCAGTTGCTAACAGAGCTCTGAACAGCAATAGCCTCATGGAGTGTTTTGTTTCTTACTCCTCTCAAGATTTGCTCTGTGATTATGAGCAAGTTCCATTGTCTGGAGCATGAGTGAGTCTTCAAAATGTGAACAAAATATTACCATAAGGAGCATGGTGGAAAGGTTGAGATGTGCATGCTCTGTGCTCATGGATCTTATTTGATATAGTTAGTGCATGATGCACATGAAAGGGATTTGGAACTGCATTACTGGGGATAGCCGAGAAATATTAAGCCATTCATAGTCACAAGAGGATCTAGGTGGAGGAATGTGCTCTTTTGCAGGCCTTTTGCAAGGCAACAGATGGGAATGCAACTAATCTATTTTTCTCTTTCCTGTTCTAAGAAGGAAGAACAGCACTCCTGTGGTGATGTTGAATTTTTTAAACATTCTACGGTTATCCTGAATATCTGAGCAGAATTTGTGAAGAAAGTGGTTTTTCTGTGTTGAGTTAACTTAATTTTAATGGCATAGATAGTTAATTTGGAATAGGGGATGAAGAGTCCCAGGAATTCCTGGTTCTGCCTTACTCTTAACTATTTTGATTCTGATATTCTGAATATTAATTTCTGATAACAATCTAATAAATATTTTTTTACAGATCCAGTTGCTGATAATAAAAAATTTACTGCCAAACATTTCACCAAGAAATTAATCACAGCTAGTGCCATATGGTATTTTGTTTTATTTTAGTTTATGTTTCTAAAATTTAGATTGAAAGCACAGCTAATTTCAACCTGTGTTTAATTTAGTTTCATGAGAAATAGTTTAAAATATCTCCCCTAATGTCATTTACTAATCTGCACTTGCAACTGATCAATCTCCATAAGATATGCATATATTAAAAGTCACTATGTGCTAAAAGTCAAACAAAGGTAGGGGAAAAAATGTGTATTTTAGTCAATAGCTATAGTTGCTGTCATTTCATAAAACATGTAAGTATATTTATCTATATATAAAACATTTTAGTTATTACATTGAAATGTGTTTTCTAGATAATTATTTCCAGTCTGAATAACCATATGGAAGCAGAAAACCATTAAAAAAATGAAAATAAGATGGTTTATATCACCTGCATAACTTGTTTTGTTCTCTGCCTTCAGGCTTCAAAACCCGCTTCCCATATTTTTTCCTTTCTTTAAAAATAATGTACATCAGTTTAATTTATCCCAGGTCCCAACAGAAGGATCAGATTTTAAGCATTTAATGCTGTGGTTTCAAATCCAATTTTACAGTATTCATCATTTCAGAAGTGGCAGAATCCAAAGTGAGCTTTAAAAAAAAAGAAAGAAAAAGAAACAAAAAAGCTCAAGCTGCTCAGTGTGCATAATTATTTTTTTTAAGGTACAGCTTCAGTATGAAGCTGTAACCTGATGAATGTTTCTGAAGGTGTTACTTGGGAATAATTCTCATTTTAAGAATTGTTTCTTATTTAAAAGAAGTAAAATTTTGAAGGATAGCCTTGGGTGTGTGTGCAAATTTTTGTGTACTTCCTCTGATGAGCCTTACTGAAATTAGTGCACAGGATGACAGTATTTCAGATTACCAGGAAAAAAAAAAATCCACTTGAACACAGAGTGTAGAATAATCACTTTGCTGCCAAATGTAAGTGTGCAGAAGCTGGTATAATATCATCTGTTCTTCCTCCTCATGGGATTGCTTAAGCAGTTTTGGCTATCTTTCAGACTTGGCACCTATTTGCATGATTCAGTAGCATCTCTTATTTTGAAAGTACCATCAGCAGGACAAAAAAAAAAAAAAGTTTCCGATAATCTCTACTGCCTTTACGACATGAACCCAGGACCAGCCTCTGGCATCTGGGCTAATCTGTACATGGGTTAACTTTCCTGCTGGTCAAGTCTACCAATGTTAGGGGATTGTTATCTGCATTTCACTGTCTGTAGGGTGCAAGCCCTACTGCAAAGATCCTAAGCAAAGGAAAGAATACTATCAAGGGCTCATTAGGCAAGAATTGACAATGCTGCTTTCAGCAGGTAAAATTTGCTTTGTAAGTCTCTCCATCATCCTCAGTGAATAGCAAGTGCTATTCACAGGTTCAATTTTATTGACTTCAAAAGTGGGTCTGCTAGTGAAAATCAGTGTCGGGTGTACAGGACAGAGAACTGGAGTGAGAAAAGATTAGTTTTTGGGTCCACACAGAGGTTATAATTGATGGAAACCAGAAGGGAACTTTACTTGCTGAGAAAAACAAGCCCTTGTAGAGGGCTTTCACAAGTGTAGTAAATGACTCCCAAATACAAGATTGTGATTGCAACATATTTGCTTGACAGTAACAGAAGATCTGTATATTAATGTTGGATAGGTTTCTGCCCTTTCTGCCCTTCCTGCCCTTCCAAGAAAATCCTGCTCCCCTTGGGATATTTTCTCTAAGGGAAATTTGTAGCTGATTATAAACCAAATATAAATTTAATAAATGAAATGGGAATTGTGGAATGAAAATTGGCCATATGGATTTTTTTACTGCACAAAGATGTCTGTTGGAGGAAATTTGGGTACAGTGTCTCCGTTGAGTGTAAATCAGCAGTGGTGGTACCACTGAGGCTGCAGGCATAACAATGAAGCAGTACCTTTGTGTTCACTGCAAAATTACTTGAATTGACTGTCAGCTTCTCAGAGGCTGTGACAGAAGACTGCATGGGTAATGTGGTTTTGATGTTGGAAAGAAGCCAAAGATTTAATGGATATGGAAGGTGAATTACCTTCTTCACCATGAATGGGCTCCTACAGGTCAGAGTTCAGACACATCAGTGAGGTAATGTGACAAAGCTTACACTGATACTACTTCTTCTAGGGATGCTTGGAGGATGTTTGTCAGCTGGGTGTCACAGGCAGTCCTAAACAGACTTTATTTTAAAGTGGGTGGAGAAACCATACATCACCCATTTTGACACATTTTAAATTAAGAGAAAAAAATCTGTTTTTTTTTAACTGAGTTGTAGCTTATTTTTTGTATGCAGCTTCCCTGTATTGCTTTTTCTTTGCAAGGTATGTGGAATGCTAAAATTCACTCCCTTTTTAACAAAGTGTGGCCAAAAATAGCCTGGACACATGATACTGAAGCTTCTCTTGTGCTACCCATTTAAGTTATGTATCAAGTCTAAATTTAATCAAGGCCACGTTTTATTTATACATTTCATGCATTAAACTCATTTAAACTTTTAGTCAGATTTCATTAGGGGAAATACTACCGCGCACATCATGCAGTAGTAAAGCTAATGTTCTTCAGGAATTTGAAAGGATTTAGAGATCAGAGGGTCTGATTTCAAAATTTCTTTTTCTTTTTCTGCTTAGTGCTTGGAGCAGGTCTGTATGCTGCACATAGTTTGTTTCCTAGGACACTAATACAGTCAGCATGGTCTGTACAAATGTGTAAACACAGACATTCTCTGTAATCAGTGCGTTTGGTGTCTTAAGGCAAGATTATGTTTTTTTAGGAAATGCAATTTATGTTCAAGATTAAATTTCTCCTCCAGACTGATAACGTCTCGAGGTTGAATGAGATCATAAATATTGTGTCCTGACTTCTTGTTCTCCATCTTAGACCTTCATTCCCTTTTTCAGTGTTTTAGAAAAGGAGGACTGAAAGAAATATATCTATAATGATTTACCTACTCAAAAATATGGTCTGCAAGACTTGATAATGTGTAAATAAAAAATATATATCTCTAAAATTATAGACAACTACAATAATACTCCTAATCAACATTGCTGTTTCATTCTGTTTTCTTCCAAGATTAAGAAAACCCCAACCAACCAAACACAAAAATCCCACACATAAGAAAACAATAACATAGCCCTAACTTAATTTAACTGTTCTTGTTTTTCAGGTCTCTTTTGGTCAGATTCTCCCTGATGCTTAGTCACCCCACTGTCTACAAAGTTGAGGAAACGTCGTCATGTGCCTTGTATTTTAACTCAAAAAGGGAAGTATATATATATGTATTCACAAGACAGACTCATTTATCTTTGCTACAAAAAAGAAAAAAAAAAGAAAAGAAGAAAAAAGAAAGAAAAATAAAAAAAGGCAAATACATCTGCTTTTTCAGGCAAAGCAATTGAACTTGTAGTGTGGGTCTTTTTCACTCCTGGTGCAATTTCACCATAGTCCTCAAGAATGGAATTTTGCCATCCTCATATGCATTGTAACTTACAGTGCTGAAAAGCCAGTACACAGCAAAGCTTTAGTGACCCAGGGCATATTTGAACTTGTGATCTAGAGATGAAAGGTTTCATATTCAATTCTCAGACCCATGACTCATCCAGTTCCCCAGCATAATTTTGGTTTGGGAAAGAAGTTTTTGAATTACGAGTGTGTAAAAAGCTTTCCAACAGTACTGCAATTTAAAAACAGAATGGCCTGATTTACAGACATGTTGAACCCTCAGGGTCCCACTGAATTAAGAGTATGCAAGTCGGAAAAGCAGGCCTTCCTTTGCACTTGTCTTCGAACCACTGCACAAAAGGTAAACATATTGCTGTAGCATCTAGGGATCATGACCCAGATGCAGATATGAGGCCAGGCTTGGAAAGGAATGGCTTCTATAGCATCATTCCTTCCCTCCTCAGCCTGCAAGGAAACCACTACAAAGGAGCTTTTGAAAACTCTGGACATGTGATGCGAAAATATTTTGCTCCCTCTTACCAGCGATGGTGGAAATCTATTTTCACCCAAGCTCAAGTAGTTTATTTCTCTGGAAGAAAGTTTCTTTGTGACATGGAGTCAGGAAAATCAGATGGTGTGTGATTAAACCTAGAGCTGCACAAAAGAAATGAAGTCTCCCCTGTTATGTATGTTATATTGGTTCAGGTCTCAAGCCAAACACCTCAGTCGCAGAAGTCAACTCACCCTCAGAGCAAGCAGTATCTCCAAGGATAATTTCAGGCACTCATATTCATGCTCAGATCTGCCTCATATTATTTAATGTACTCAAATCCTGCCTGCCTTAGCAGGATGAACACAGCTTGTGAGAGCTGTGTGCTGTGGTTAACTCAAAGCCCATGCTCATGCACAGCCAACAAAAGTGATGTAATTATTCTTGTAGGTCTTAGATAACCTCTTAGCAGTTGAACTCCCTTGTGACTACATAGTCATACCAACCATTATTCCTCACAGAAAAATTTTTGGAATGTGGAAGCTAAGTTAAAAATAATTTTAACAACAGTATTCAGGAGACATGTTGCCAAGACAAAGAAATCAAGAGATCAGAGGAGTGGCAAAATAACTTATTTGAGGGATCTGTGTTAACCAGCATCCTTATAAGCTCCTCTCCTTTTTGCATCTTAAACATCTTAAGCACAGATTATAGTGCTTCTGTGTACCAAAAGAAGCTTTCCTGCTAAAATGAAAAATAAATTAATTCTGGTTTGAGGTAAAATATGCCTCATCATAACATCGATTAATGAGTAGAATAGAAACATTATAACTACTATAGGAAGCTGCAGTGGAAACTCTTTGCTGATGTTACTGGGCCTGTTTGTTGGAAATGGATGTGTAATTGTCGTGGTTTAACCCCAGACGGCAATTAAGCAACACACAACCACTCATTCACTCCCCCCCTCCCAGTGGGATGAGGGAGAGAATTGGAGAAAAAGTAAAACTCATGACTTGAGACAAAAACAGTTTAATAGGACAGAAAAGGAAGAAAAAAAAAATAATGATAAAAGAATATAAAGAACAAGTGATGCACAGTGCAATTGCTCACCACCCGCTGACTGATGCCCAGCCAGTTCCCAAGCAGCGGCCGTGCCCCCCGTTTTTGTTCAGCATGATGTCATATGGTATGGAATATCCCTTTGGCCAGTTTGGGTCAGCTGTCCTGGCTGTGTCCCCTCCCAGCTTTCTGTGTACCTGGCAGGGCAGTATGAAAAGCTGAAAAGTCCTTGACTCAATGTAAGCACTGCGCAGCAACAACTAAAACATCAGTGTGTTATCAACGTTATTCTCATCCTAACTCCAAAACGCTGTCCTGTACCAGCTACTAGGAAGAAAATTAACACCATCCCAGCCGAATCCAGGACAGTAATTAAACTTTAATGTAGCCTATGAAAGACGTAAAATGCAATCAATGAAGAATACAAACAGAAAACACAACTATAGTAGTTACTAGCACTTTATGCAGTTGCGCCTCTCCCTCGCTGACTTTGAATGGCACAAGACGATCATATTGATTTCACACATATCATCTGTCTTCTTGCTAAAAAAAAGACAGCATAGTGTCCTGTAAACAACTGGAAGATTCTCATCATATGAATATGAAAGTAGATAGATACAGTATTTCAATGGAAGACTTACAAATGCAGCTTGAAAATAGAAGGCTTTGAAAATAGAAAGGAGGATTTGACAAATTTTGTGGCTAGCCAAGTTGCAGAGGGATTACATCTTTGGGCCAAATTACTAGTGAAGGTAAAAAGCACTACTTTGTGACCTGATTTGGGTGCAGGTGATTTAGATTTCTGCAGAGGTTTTAGTTAGCCAGGTTTTGTGAATGCTGGAATTAAGTTTGATTCTTTTCAGGTAGAAACCAAATATAACTCCGAGGTTTACCACACTTTTAGATAAAACCGTTATTCCTTACCATGGTCCTTGGAGAAGGAAGCAGTTCCTTTTCAGTTTGATCTGTCTTCAAACAGTACTACTAATAAAAGCGCGAACTATAAAATACTTTGAGATGAAACTGGACTATGCTTTTGCTTTCAGCCGAAATCCCAACTGACACGAGTTTCTTGTGGATCTGTATTTTATATCAAGCAGTTTACACAACTTTAATGCACTTTGCATTTCAAAAAACAAGATGTAGGCATAATAAGTAATTTTTAAAGCTGGAGTGTTTCTTTCCTCCACTGGGTGTCACTGTAAGGCAACAACACTGGATTTGGAAATCTCAGTAAAAAGTTTGTTAGATCAGAGATTTTGTATTCGCTCCAGAAGGCTGCAGTGGGATAATGGTACTTACTAACCACTGAAGAAAGCCCTGTCTAGCTCTGAGGTCAATAGAAAGATACCTACACTGCATGAGTATCAGAGCAAGCCTGAAGGTGTTCACCATAAAAACCCACCCAAAACAAACAAAAAGCCCAACCAACTGATTCTATGAAAGACTGTAAAGGGATTTTAAGATTCCTTACTGGTGTTCATGAAAGAATGAAATGAAAGAACCTTCATGAAAGACTGATGGTTTCATTGAAATGTTTCATTTGGGTACAGAGACCCATGGGGTTCAACCATTGCTAGAACAGTTGCTGTAGGGAAGAGAATTTTACCTGACTTCAGAGAACATTTATCATAGTTTCATCTAGCTATATAATTTCAACCTTCCCCTTTCCATTAAAACTGTCCATCCAAGCTGTCAGCCATCTGTCATGGAGCTACAACTCATGGGAGTCCAAGGTGACTCATAGGCAGAAATCACAGCATTACTCCCTTCACCTGCAACAGTTACCGCTGGATCTGATTGCCACCTAAATGGCCTGTGGCCACATCCCAGATTAAAAAAATAGTTGAAAGGAAGGCAGCCAATAACTACGTATCTTATTTTTTGAAAAATGTTTTCCCACAAACTGTATTCTTTAAGGGATCATTCCAACAACCTTCCTCCCCCACCCCCCGCAGTATTTACTTAGTTTTTATCCCTCTTCCTTTCTTTTTTTTTCTTCACACAATAATGCTTAATGTCACAATCAATAGTCTAGACACTAATTGGTTCTATTGGTTAAAATTTTTGCTATTCTGGATGCTTATCAACAATTCCTCCAGTGTACATTATGAAAAAAATATTGAGAATTTTTGTGAGACTTTCTCTACAGTTGAATTCTGGCCAGACTGCAGTTACAAAAAGCAAAGCCAACTTCTGTGGTTTGCATCTTTGCTGCAAAATTTTGGTCAAATTAGGAAATTCAGAAATAGGAAAAAATAATAAAAACATAAATTTGAAGGCTGGCTCATCCATCCCACATATTCACTGCACTTGCCTTTTTTTTTCTTTCTGTTTATATTGAAGGTGAATAAACTGTAGAAGATCAAGGCTACAAAACTAAAATGGATTTGTACACTCCAGGTGTGTTCACTTAGACTGACTGTAGAGTAGACAATATTTTTTTACTAGTTATCAACCTTTGAATGGAAATATAACATGTTCTGTGTAACCTCAGATTTTCTTCAATCCACCAATACTTTTTTCTATGGGGACCAGGTAGTGGGTTTTATTTCTGGGAACAGGTGAAGATATTTTGTGAAAACCTGAATTTTCATCACATTGTGACTAAAACAGACTTGAAAAATAGAAAGGAAAAAAGACAGAAAGAAAAAAAGGGTTTTAGTGGAAATTCCAGTAACAGGTCAGGACTCCTACCTGAAATGTCTGAGACTGAATAGCTGTTCTGAAATTGGTCCCTTCCCCTCCAGTCTCCCAAGAGAAACCCACTACCTGCTCTGTTGTGTTTTTGTATATACTCTGGGCCTATATTCTGCAGCTTTCAGAAGCTGTTGTGTGTATATGTCTTAGGGGATGGCCAAGCAGGACTGCTGATCTTGAGCATCAGTAACGTGGTGCAGGGAAGATTCCACCTTCCTGATGAATTCTTTAGCTTTGAGCTGATACTTTGTTCATTAGTCATTTGCAGGAATAAATACCATTTGTATTACTCTAATTAAAATTATGAGTTAGCTCTTTTTTCCCCTGTACTGACGAAGAACAAGTTTGGCCAGCTAAAAGATGAGATGATGACCCTTATAATTTCTTTGAAAGGATCCTAATCCTCTGCATGAACTAAAGTAGTAGAAGGATATCAGATTACTCTGCTAATAGACTTTTTATAGTTAGGGTTGAGCAAGATCAAGGGAACCTTACAATCAGCACAAACTTTACTTAAACAGTTCCTCTGGAAACATCAACTCAAATTGGTTTTGGTTGGATTTGAGATTCAAATACTTTGGAATAAATGCACTGTCAGGAGTATCATCGACAAGACTTTCAGCTTAGAAGACAGATCGTTGCTGGAAATTTGTAAGCATTGGGACTTACACAGCTACGGGTCTGCTGTTTCAGTTATTTAAAAATCCAGTGATGTCAAAAATACCATGCAATCCATACTAATGACAAGGAAATGGAAGCACAAAGCTCCAAGTAACTCTGGAGTAAAAAGGGGTTATAGGATTTTTCTTTAGGTTAGCATGAAGTCTGAGCATAAATTTTATGTAAATTGTGCTAAGACTAGGAAAAAGTAGAGAAAATTTAGTCTGCAACAAAAGAATATATTGCTGGTACCAAGCTACACGTTCAAAGAACAAAATAACCATTAAATTTTTTAAGATCTTCTAGTGCTCTTCCCTTCAATGAAAATGTCTTGAGTAGTGTCACCTGAAAAGAAAGTAAAGAGAAGTGCAGGTGGCAAGTTAGGTCTGAGTTTTGTTAGACTTCAGTGAAAACTCACTTTCCAGATTATGGGGATAGAAGGCTCCATCAGCCCTCAGCTTCAGATAGACACCAATACTGCCATGTGCTCTGTGCCAACTGCTTAGCATCAATCTGGAGAACACTGACTCATTTTTATTTGATCTCTGTGCAGGTCTATGGCCTGCCCATCAAAGCCACTCTCTGAACATGCTATTTCAAATGACTGGCTACATTACAGTTCTTGCAATTGTTTTCAGTGTCAGACAATGAGTTTTGCTTTCAAAAGACAAAATGATAAGGCTTCTGGAATCTTGTGGTTTTAATACCTCTGAGCAGAAGCTTAAAACTGATTTTTGTAAGACTATTCAGTGTTCTGCCTTGAAAGCTTCTGCCAGTTCGCAAGAAGAACAAATGAGACTATTAAGCATTTTAGATATAACACAAAAACTTAGCGTCAGTGGTCAGTTGTTGAAGAATTTAACTCACTTAATATGACATAGATATATGTAAAAGCATTTGAAAACAAAGATAGGAAGCTTTGCTACTAGATCTGAAACCTCTTAACTTTCATAGTAAACAGTAAAACTTGAGGTGTATTATTTCCTGCAATTTCCATGATGTCACCACCAGAAGGCAGCATCACACATGGGAGTAATGTGTTCTTTTCGGTAGAAACCGGGTGTGTGTATCAGGAATTTTGTCTGGTGCTAGGAGCTCTACAGAATTTACAGAATGATCAGACATTTTCTACTAGTGAAGTCAATGGAAAGGTTTCCTGAGATTTCTGTAAAGCTGTTTTATGAGTAATATCTGGCCTTTGTCCTAGTGCAGAGCAGTTCCACAGGGTTCTTGCCTTTGTTCTTCAAGGCACAAAATGCATCAATCCTCACCTGAAATATGATTACGCAAAAAAACAGATTGACTCAGGCTGATTGATTATTCCTGAATAATCCCTTGCTTTTCAGAGAACAGTGATGGTAGTCCTGATAATGTGACTAGAACAAATAGAAAACAATATAGCAAAGTACAGTATAGGAGACCACATATTCTGATTTTTCCAATGAACATCATATTTACTAACTAAATTCTGTAAGGCTGAGTTGGTTAAACAGCAGACATTATACTTGAAAAACATATTATTTGAAGATGAAATACTGAGTGCAGAAATTCCTTTCTTTGAAGGAAGAAGTGTTCATCTTGCTAGCACACCATAATATTCTATGGATGTACTTCCCATTGCTATTGCTTCTGCAGAAAAAATCCTTCAAAAAAAGAGATTAACTCTGCAAGTTAGCACGTTTTTCATCAGATCTGGACCCTATTGGACATTGGTCCTGCTGACAGAAATTAGCACCTGAAAATTGGTTTGGGAGTCAATGCAATCTGGGGTAGAGTACTGTTATGAACTGTTCTTTGCTCATGGTCCAAAAAAAGTGTGGCTATGAAGACAATGGCAACTTTATACACTGTGTTAGGATTCTAAATGTGTGTATGGCACTAATTTCCATCTTGACTCTGAGATGGCAAACACACAAAGAACGTTTTTGAAATAAAAAATTGTATCCCTTTCAAAAGGCCCAGATAAGCTACTCAAAATTTATAGCAAGTGGGCATTCATCACCAATGTAAAATCTGGATCAGCAAAACTCCTAAACAAAAGCAGTGGGATGGATACAGGACTTTGCTAGATTGCTTTCTAGGATTCTTCAGGGTAGTGTGCCTCATCTGTCACAGTAGGCTCTTACTGTTCCTGAAAAATACCCAGTCTATGATGTCTGTGACTATCCTTGATTTTCCTATGAGATATTTCCGCATCTAGGCTACAGATGTTCTACTCAGAGGATCAGACGTCACTCATTTGCTTCTTTCATGTCACTATTCATGAGATAGTAGATATGATGGTAGTGATGATATCACTACCTTTATGCATCCACACTGGTCTCACCACAGCAGCACATTATAAGAAGAGGTCATTGTAAGACTATATCAGTGTGAGTGTAGACAATGGGTCTTGGTAGGCAAAAGTGGGTATGTATGGGATTACACTACCCTGGGAAGCAGCAACATAATGATTTTGGTTGAGTTAGTTGCTATTTTACAATAGGATCCAGCCAACAATCCTTTTAGAAATGATCAAGAAAGGCAACATTCTTCATGTAAGTCCCACTATCCCTGGTACAGCATCTGTCTAATCATTCTCTCTCCTTGGGACATTCTCCAGAGACAGGCTGAAGTAATTGCAGGCCCATTTACAACATTCAACATTAGGAGGTTTATATCAAGTCCTTTTGACTCTCTGCTTTCATTCCGAGGAGGTTCTATGGAGAAAACACAGGACCCTAAGTAAGCTGGATGGTGTGTTCCGCTTGGGACAAAGGGAACAGCTGTGCTCCTTCTCTCAAGGATGCATTTCTGAACAGAAGGGAGGAGCAATTACTTCTTCCTCATCCAGTTCATAAGAAATTATAAAATTCAGGTAAAGACTTATGACCCACTGCCCTAGGTAAGAGAAGTCTGGCTACACGTGACTTCTGTTTTCTCTTCTTATGGTCATCTGATGCTAAGAGGTCTGGCTGCCAAATAAACAATGAAAGGAGCCAAGGGAGTCCCCTCTGAAGATGTAAGTTCAGTGTTCCTAAATTGTTGTAACCCTAGATTTCTGACTTTGGGTAGTGATCTTAGCTCAACCATAGCTGGGTGGTATGACCCAGTCATGGGAAGTTTTCTGCTTACTGGTCATGTAACAGTGAAAAGAGGTTGACCAGCCACAGGTGAGCACATGTGCCAGCTGTTTCACTGCTGCCTTTCACTTCCCTTTCTCTTCCTTGTAAGCAATAGTTCCTTGTGGTCACCTGCAGTCACATTTTATACAGTAACTTCTTTGCTGAGGACCACTTGCAGCGTTTTTGTTTTTACCCTCAAAAGTTTCCTCCTCTGTCTCATGAAAGCAGTTGTTTCCATCTTGTCCTAAGCATATATGTCCTTTATCTGTTTCCCCATAATCCTTCACAGGCCTTCAAGGCTAACCATATTGCACAGATAGTGAAGAGTCTGATCAATAATCTCTGAAGAAAGATGGCTGAAATGCTTTGGAGCCAAGCAACCCCAAGGTTTTGTCTTCAGTGTAACAGTTGCCAAAATTTACATGGTGTGGATAGCTAGGAAAATTAGTATCAGGTGTTTAGGTCCTTTTAACAGAATAGCGTAGATGTGGCCTTCATAGCCCTGCCAAGCCACATACCTTGCCAGCAAGTTTGCTTCATGTGAACCATGTCAAAAATACTTTCAGATAAAGTGTAATGAAAAGAGTTGACCATGATATAAAAGGCTCTAAGAGAGGTCATACCCCAAATATTTGTACCATACTGTTAGGCTGAAAGCAGACTGGTCAAAGAGTCTTCAGTCAGAAAATGAAAACTTTGTTTAGCTATAAATTTCTTAGGAGCTGTTTCCCACATGACTGGAAAGAGATAAAAGCACACTCAATGAGGGGTAACAGAACACCTTGTTCTGATGTTCACTCACTCCTCTCTCTCTCTAATGTTTTTGATTTAGCAAGACATTTAGGTCCATGGGTCAGTGTTTTGCTGAGCTGAAGCCTATATTTCTGATAATGACAACACACTCCGCAAATAAATTCCCTGCAAAACAAAGCAATTGCATGTACTAGGTGGACTCTGGCACTGAGGGTAGCTCCCCAGTTTCTCAGCGAGATCATTACTTAGCAATACATTCACAATCACTGTCATCATGAGACCAAGAGGAAAATAATAACTTTGTATGCACATGGCTTACAGTAAACTCACAGGGCCAAAACTTCAGACAGCTTCTACAGCTAAGTGAAAACTCAGAGCTGTACTGACAAAACAGAAGGGCTCCTCATGCTTGAAAAACTGGCCTGATTTCTTAACTGTGAGTTACCGTCTGTAAAATGCAAACTCCAAATTCAGGCCACTGTTTTTAAAATAGGCACCTAAATGCAGACTCCTGGAGGATTTGATCCTCTCACAAGAGCAGAGCATGCTGACCACCTCCAGCTAGCAGCCCACGTCTGCATGGGTCACAGGGGTTTTGTCACATCGATGCTGAGCTGTGCTCCTCCTGCACGTTGGAACACAGCACCATCTAGCGAGCCACAAAAAACAGATTCACACAGACTATAGTCTAAAAACCCAATATAAATTATAAAAATTTAAAACAAATCTAAGTAAAGCCCCCCTTTCTGCAGAAAAGGAATGCTTGTTTATGGAAGACTAGCCTTTATTTTTTCTGCCAGTACAAAGTTTCCAATATCTTAAAGTTATTAAATGTAATGATCAACCAGAACTTACTCAATTAAATTGCAAAAAAGGCTTGGCAGACTGTTATTATTCATTTAGTCATGCACTAGCAAAATCAAAAATACTTTTTCACAGAATAATAAAATCTTCCTGCAGAGTTTAACATATTTTTACCTTTTGAAGAGAACAAGAAGAGTGGATTTGGCTGTCAGAAAAGGCACTATTGATGTACCTGACCTGGTCCAGTGATTTATTTACATGAATGTAACAAGACAGATTAAAATCATGTCCTGTATGTTTAATATGCTATATCACTGTGCTCCCTCACTATGGCAACACAAGCTCAAGTTTTCCTGTGCAATGTGCTTTGCTGTACTGGAAACTATCTGTAAGACAGTATCTAATTCCATCTCTGTACTTTTCCTCTACTGTTATCTGTGTTGCTCTTATGACATTTCCCTTAGTAAGTTCTCTGTATCTTTCTCTTACTCTTGTATATATGCCTTCTTCCATGTCACCTTTGCCTCTCTTTGAAAATCTGTACAGGCTAAGCACTTTCTCTTGGCTTCAATAGCTTCTTAAAAAAAAATCCCCTTGGGAACTTTCTCAACAAGGAATCAATTTTTTGAAACAAAACTACGGCAATCAGATTTGAGACTGCCCAGCCGCAATTAGTGGTATACTCAGTATCATCTCCTGAAAAACATATAATACTTCCAGAAGTAGTCAATCTTCTAAACAAAAAAAAAACCAAAACAGGGAAAAATGTAACCTAGGATTCAGACACTTGAGGTTCTTTTGTTTTTGTCTGGTTTTTTGTTTTGTTTTGTTTCATTGTTTGCATGAGAAATTGCTTAGGACAATCCCAAATCTTTTTAAAACACACATCTGTGATGAGCCTCCTTGTTGGCAGTACTGCATTTCAAGCCTTACAAATGAGAGGGGTTTAGAGACAACATTTCATTATGTGAATCTAGGAGTACCTGACAAACGAACTTACAGCTAGATCATCATAGATGTAGTATGCACAGCTTTCTAATTTACACGACAGGATGTGCATCAAAACATCCAGGATAATTCGCAAGTTCCTCTATTAGTGCAAGAGATAAAGCACAGTAGATTTTCTTAGAGGAGGTTTTGATTTAAAACAAATGAACCTGAGGAATCATCACATCTGTACTGAAACCTTAGTCCCAGAATTACCTGGTTTTTGGAGGTACCCTTTCTACCAAAAAATAGACTTTGCCCCTCTCAAGGGTCTAACTGTACCTTGACAGACTGTCAGTTGGTCTGGGTGTACAGGCACAGGAGGGAATGTAGGATTACCTGCTTAGTGGATGAGGGAAAGTCTGTGGATGTTGTTTACGTGGACTTTAGTAAAGCCTTTGACACCGTTTCCCACAGCATTCTCCTGGAGAAACTGACTGCTAATGGCTTGGACGGGTGCACTCTTCGCTGGGTAAAAAACTGGCTGGACGGCCGGGTCCAAAGGGTTGCAGTGAATGGAGTTAAATCCAGTTGGTGGCTGGTCACAAGTGGGGTTCCCCAGGGCTCAGTTTTGGGGCCAGTTTTGTTTAATATCTTTATCAATGATCTGGATGAGGGGATTGAATGCTCCCTGAGCAAGTTTGCAGACAACACCAAGTTGGGAGGGAGTGTTGATCTGCTTGAGGGTAGGAAGGCTCTGCAGAGGGATCTGGACAGGATGGATGGATGGGCTCAGGCAAATTGGATGAGGTTCAACAAGGCCAAGTGCCGGGCCCTGCACTTGGGTCACAACAACCCCATGCAATGCTACAGGCTTGGGGAAGAGTGGCTGGAAAGCTCTCCCGCAGAAAAGGACCTGGGGGTGTTGATTGACAGCCGGCTGAAGATGAGCCAGCAGTGTGCCCAGGTGGCCAAGAAGGCCAACGGCATCCTGGCTTGTATCAGAAACAGTGTGGCCAGCAGGAATAGGGAGGTGATCGTGCCCCTGTACTCAGCGCTGGTGAGGCCGCACCTCGAATACTGTGTTCAGTTTTGGGCCCCTCACTACAAGAAGGACATTGAGGTGCTGGAGCATGTCCAGAGAAGGGCGACGAAGCTGGTGAGGGGTCTGGAGCACAAGTCTTATGAGGAGTGGCTGAGGGAACTGGGGTTGTTCAGTCTGGAGAAGAGGAGGCTGAGGGGAGACCTTATCACTTTCTACCTGAAAGGAGGTTGTAGAGAGGTGGGTGCTGGTCTCTTGTCCCAAGTGACAGGTGATAGAACAAGAGGAAATGGCCTCAAGTTGCACCAGGGGAGGTCTGGGCTGGATATTAGGAAAAACTTCTTCAATGAGAGGGTTGTCAGCCACTGGAACAGGCTCCCATCCCTGCAGGTTTTTAAAAGATGTGTATGAGGTGCTTAGGGACATGGTTTAGTGGTGGACTTAGCAGGGTTAGGTTTACAATTGGATTTGATGATATTAAAGGTCTTTTCAAAACTAAATGAATCTATGATTCTATGATTCTATGATTCTGACAGCAGCCCAGTTCTTGACATTGATGTTCTTATTATCAGCAAACACCAGAACACTTCTATAGCTTTACAGAAAAGAAATGATCCTAATGCAGTTGAGATGCAGCGAACAATACAGTCTTTTGCTAGGAATGCACATTATAGCTTTTTTCAAAGCCTATAATGTTGCTATAAAGACATTTCTGGCTTCTATCTAGCCATATCTACCTCCAAAGAACAAACTCGTGTATGATCTTCCTCAAGGAATATAACCTGTATTTGGATTATAAAAGGTTATTATATGTCTGAATTTTCTGTAAATATATTCTTTTTCACCTGTAAAAATGTTTGGCTATTTGCCTGTTATTTCTGAACATCTGGAGATATTGTTAGACCCCTGGATGTATCAGGTTTGCAACAGCTGTGCTGTTTGATGGATGGGCCTGTGTTTTTTTTTTCAGGTGTGCTTTGGTGACAAAAATGGAAGCCCCAAACAAAAAATATTTTGTAAAAGAGAAAAATTACCAATCTTATGTGTTACTAACCAAATAAACAAAAAAGTAAATGTAATGTTTATATATAATTTAGAGCAACTTATTTTTGTTAGCATTTCCTTTGTGTCCTTGAAAGTGGGCCAGTGAATGTAATGTTATCAAAGTTCTGTAACAGTAATGGCTTCATAATACCAGGCCATACAGTCATAAGTAAAGGGAGCAGAGAACTGCTCCATGAGACCAAGCGAACTTCTGGGCAAACAAAGCATGGTTTGGCTGTACTTTGATCCAATTTAGCAGCTCTGACACTCACAGAATCACACAGAGTGAGCTAAGAAAAAGTGCTGTTGCACTTCTAATGTACTTTCTCCAGATTTAGACTCACTCCCTAACACATTCTTTTAATGTGGCTAGGCATTGATTCACTGATTCATTGATACCTGTTGTCCTCTTACTACAATGCTTGCTTACTACTCTCCTCTTTTTTTTTTCTTTGTTTTTTTTTTTTTGTTTGTTTGTTTTTTTACCTCTTCTGGTCATATTTTACACCTACTTAGCAGGTCTCATCACCACTGAAGCTTTCAGGACTTCTAGGTGTTAGCATAACAACAAAATAATGGCATAATGTCCTTTTATTAAATCCAGATACAAATGTAGGATGATGAGAAAAGGCAGGTTAATGAACATATTTAAAACTGTTTTCCTAGGTTTTAGAGTCTGAGGTCAGATTCTTAATACTAAAGACGGAAGTCGTTTACATACAAAACTGAAGACTGCAATGAACAGTCATTACAGTGTCCTGGGCAATTTTTTGTGTGGCTTGATTCACTTTTCCCTCAGTATCTCATGTACAGTCCGATGGTGTCAATAAAATGAGGTAATATTATACTTTGCCCCTTAATGAGATGTATGGATTTTACCATTGCAAAGTCAACATTTACCCTCTCATATGACATTATATGGAAATTTTGCATACATTAGCAAACAATACCGCACAGTAGGAGTGGATCTGTAGTGTATTTTGGGGGTATTTACTTCAGATTAGCTCTAGTCTAGCCCTAGGCTAGTAGATTACAAACTTATTTATAATTGGAGCACATTAGATGTGGTGCTGAATGGTATCATCTTCTTTAATTTAATATGGAAGGAATCCACTGATCACATTGAGAACCCTTCAGGATGTGAGCCCAAGGCACAGCAGGCAGCAACACCCAGGAGATTCACTTTAGAAACATGTGGATCTGAACTAGAATGCTAATAGCCTCAGAAATATCCTGAGACATTCCAGTTAATTCCTATTCTAAGCATGTGAGGAAGGTGCATTGATTTCATAACTACTTGCAATGGCAAATACTGATAAACATTCTGTTATGCATTTCGCCTAACTTCTTTGTATAAGATTCTTGATTTCCATGCTAGGTTATGCAAAGGATGAAAAAACATACCAAAACAGATTTTGTTGAGTGGGACCTGGGCAGCAGAATTGTGATCCAAATTAGGGAAGAAATAAAATTCTGTAGCAAAGAGGGAATTCTGCAAGCACTACTGAAATCATAATTTTTTTTTAGGTATACTATCATTGTATACTCTCCAAAAGTACAAGACTTAGTTTCTAACTAAGGTATATCCATAGCCACTCTTAAAAAAATCTCCTATCTCAACCAGGTGCAGTAAACAGGAGATAAGGATCATATTTCCAAGAATACATTTTGAATCTACTCTATTTTCAACTCAATGTCGAAATTGTTGAATTTATTTAAATTTGTGCAGAATTTTAAATAGGCAGAAAAAGTAGACCTCAATAAGATATACACCTTCATTTTTTAAGTGTTTAGTTTCCAGGTTTCATTTTTTTGAGGGGTGTGAATACTAATAGATCTGAATGATACTTTTCTTTTTCCCTTTTCAAAGGTATTTTTGGTAAATTTTCCTTCAAATCCACACATGTCAGCTCTACATTCCACATCACAGCACATAAAACACAGCACTTTAGAGTATCCATATCAGACCAGCCTTTTTTATCAGAGGTTTAAATTCTTTATAGGAAATGTAGAAACCATCTTTGCATTTCACATCTATTATGCAATCAGCAAAATGTATGAGAAAGAATGTTCCACCTGCTGCCTTGAAAGCAGGCTGCTTTCCCTGTGGTACACTCCAGCAAGGAGTTGAGGAAATATTATGTTGGCAGAGCTTGAGTGAAAGAGAAAATGAGCATTGTTCTTCAACAGCTCTCAAATTCAGCTTTGGCAGCAGAGTAAGCAGCTACAATCTAATGGCATCTTGTGTAAGTAAATTTAAAAGATGTCATTTTTAGGGATCATTTCCTTGCTATAAAGCATATATGGTAAGTAAGCATTTTAGGAAGAAAAATTATGATTAGTTTTATGCACAGCTCTTATGGTTTCTCTAAGAAAATAATTTTCATTAGCTTTAACTTTTCTCCTTTTGGAAACATATTCAAAGATCATAACCATCATAAGTTTTCTTTGTGAAAGCAATGGGATGGAAATAACTCCCCCACAAGTTCTAAGAAAATAGCCACTTCCAAAATCTGTGAAATGGACAAATAGCTTCTTTTTTTATTTTTTTTTTGTCCTTAGCCAAACAACATTCATCGTAATTAGTGCTGAAAATTATAAAACAGCTTGATACTAGAAACTGCATTAGTTCCTAGTCACAGAGCACAAAATAGTCCTTCTTTCTCATGGCAATTTGGACAGAATATGAATGGAGTGCTGCGTGTATGTACTTAATATGAGTTACTGCTTTGTTAGTTTTTCAGTAGCAAAGTGGTGAAAATTAATTTAAAAGCTATTTTCAGTTGTTAGAATTCTTATTTAAAATACTTTTAAAATATGGAAATTTGTACTAGCAACATTGATATATAGCTTTTCGGGATATGTGAGAGGATGTAGTAACAGGATAATTCATGGATCCATTTCTTTACCTTTTCTTTGTCTACAGCTGGGAATAGAAGTTGGATTGATTAGCAAAAAAATTCTGTGAGCTTTCACCTTGTTTTTGTTGCTAAGGAAACCATTTCCTTGGCATCAATGCATCTAGCAGGTCTATCTTACTTTCCTGTGAGCTCTAACAGAGGCAGCATTTGTGGGATGGCATTGGGGGGCAAAAAACCAAAAAGATGAACAAGGAGGAAAAGATCAACAAAAGTAGCTGAAAGTTAATACAGGGATATTGCCTAGTTGAATTGAATTAACTCTTGTTTCTGTGTGGGTCAGCTAGGGAGCTCTGTGTATAGGTAAGGATTTAAGGCTCCAACAAGACTACAGCTAAAAGCCAAAGAGGAGCAGAAACCTCCACATCAGAATGCCCCAGCCAAAACCCCACCCCTGACCAAAGAAACCCAAGTGAAAAACGAAAACAAAGAGGGAAAGGTGGAACCATGTGGTCTGGATAAAAAATCTGAAAGCAGAGATGTTGGGTTTCCACTCTTCTACCAGTCTTAAAATGGTAACCTTATTTTAAATAGAGTCCTTTCTTCTACTGCTCCTATCACATAATTTACCTGATGCTATGTCAGGAGGGGTATTCCATGAGAATTTAGTAATTATGCAAATTTGATACCATAAATGAACTTTTTCCTGGTGTTTCTGCTGCTGCAATTTAATTCTTTGCTTCTGCACTGTATATCACAAAACCAAGTATGGAGAATGAGGAGACAGATAAATGACGCCGCTATCCACTCTTCCGGGCTGACTGTACAATACCTCAGCTGTTTCCTTTTCCAGCACTGTTCCTTTCAAATAACTTAAACTCTGCTAAAAATGAAGTGAGCAGGATACACCAAACACCACATTTGGCAGAAAGCTGGGTGACACATAAAAACCTGTCAAATAAGGTTTATTAGTAAAACCGAAGGAAACCCCAAGTGGCAAAATGGTTGGCTCTGGGATATAGTAGTGATATATAATCTCTTAAAAAAAAAAAAAAAAGAAAGAAAAATCTCTAAGACAGTGGTATGAATCCAGACAAGAGCAATAGTAAAAACATCATTGTCACCTTACAAATTTACAACAGCCTACCATGTTTGAAGGCCATTAATAGTCTCTGTACCATTTCTTGTTCAAAAGGCAGCACAAAACCCTGCCACCACAGCTAAGGCTATTTGCATTCTTAAACTGAAAGTTTCAAAAGGTATTGTTGGTATGGAAGTGTGAAGACACTGATGTTGGTGCCTTCAGTAAGTGAAGCAAGGAGAGATATTCCCAATTCACTTACCCAGTCCTTTCCCTATTTCTGGACATAAAATAGGTATATTTTTCTGAAGGTTATTTTTGTGATTATGAACATGTATTGGTAGGTATTATCAGGACATAGACAAACTTACCTGGGGACTGTCAGGAGCTGCAAGAGTGAGGCTGCTCCACAGGGAAGATGAGCTGGGAGCCAAGGGTGCACCCAGCACCCACAGGGTAATCCCCCTGACCAGGGTGCAGGGGCAAGTGGAGGCAACAGGTCCCATCAACAGGCCAGTGTCATCAGACAAAGGCAAGGTAACCTCAGAGAAAGGTCCAAGGTCAGTTCAGGAAAGCCAAATGGAAATTCGGGATCCGCAGATGACAGGACTGGAAGCAGTTACACCTGTGAGGCAGTTCAGGCAAACCCAGCCCTGAGAGTTGATAGGCCTCCTGGACCAAATTGTACATGGGGTGTTGAGGTCGATCCAGAGAGCTTAGTCTATGGGTCCTCTCAGGGCCCTGACAGGGACTTACTGTAGAATGATTTGGAAAGTTTCTATTTATTCTGTTAACATGGGTGGATAACAAAACAGTGTCTTGGATATTATTGGACAATACATCAGAGCTAACCATGATATATGACTTCATTACAAAGTTTATACAATTATCCTAGTGTAGGCTTACAAAAAACTTTGTGGTTTGTCTTCACTGATGGAGGATACAAAGGGACTCTGGGGATTTCTGTTCCATATGTGAACCTAAGAGCAATAGTGAAGGCATCACTGTGACTTGAGGAGAGCAGAAGACACAGCGACATTAAACATCCTCTCACAAACCTGCATACTCAGGAGTGCAACACCATACAAAAATGAGGTCCGTTCCACTGCAAAGCACAGATAGATAAGTAAGGCTGGGGAAAATAGTAACAGCCCTTCAAAATTCATAGTTTTAATAACATTTTTTTGTTACCTCAAAGTCTTTCCCCTTCTTTTAGTTTTTAACCCCTTGCTGTACTTTCTTTTCCGTAACTGGAAATGTAAAAATAGGCAAATTTGTCTTACAGCAATCCCTGCCATACAATAATTTGAAAGAACTGGAAACTGTCAGAAAACATAATATATTATTGTTATGATGTTTTGATACAACAGAGGACAGCTAGCCTTTCAAAAGTAGTTTCTGGTTACTTTAGGATCAGTTATCTTTTTTTAGGGAATACATACTACAGATGGATAATTTTGGAATGTATGATGAGTTTACATAAGCAGTTGATATCTAAACAGATCACACCACCACAAACACTGAAATGTGTCCACTGTGAGTTTGCAAACCCTACAGAAGATAATTAATCTTAATGTCCTAGAGCTAGACCATCTCTGAATTCGATAAGACACACCTTCTGTATCAAATATTTTTTTTTTTTTTTTTAATTTTTGAGGTGCCTTTCTTTTCCTCTTGCGATAGTAAATAGAAGCTTTGTTTTGTATGCTGCTAGTATGCAATACCAGTTGGTTTAATATGCACAAAATACAGGATTTCCATGGGATACATCGAGTATACAGATTAAATGGATGTAACTGAGCACTTCTGCTTTTAAAGAAAGAGTAAATTGAGAGAAATAGCCTCCAAGATTGCATGAAATCGGCTTGATGATTTCAAAGCCCTAATTATGTCCGGATAGTAAGTCTACAAAGCCCATACAGTATAGAAAAAAAACCTCCCAATTTTTTGATGGAAGTAATATCCTGTGAGTGACTAATGTTTATTGTGTAATTAGAATACATGAAACACTTACTGACCAGCAGAGAAATGATCACTTTTACCTTCTTTTTTTTTTTTGAGAAGAATTTGTGCTTATATAAAATAACATCTGAATTAAAGTATGTAAGGAAGTCATTTTTCCTTGTTTGCTTGTAGCCTGAATACAGGCTTGTGTTTTCATCTTTAATGTTAATCCTTGGACTCAATTCTACAGGAAAAAATAATCTTAGTGTTTCTTCAAAGTCTGATATTAATTTTCTAGAAACAGATTTATACATCTTGAAATTTTATTACTGTTTTAATTAGAACTTGGAGCACAGAATAATTCAATACCTGAGTATATTTACGAGATTATTCTAAAATAAATAAACATTGTTTCCATAAAATATAGTTCCATGAAATACTGTGAAAGTTGATAAAATGAGAATTTTCTCAATCACAAAGTCCAAAGCTAAATTTGCCTGCACATGTGTTTTAGTTGCCATTGAGAAATGGTCTTTGGATATGTAGCTGAGGGGAGTTACTTTTTGCATTTCATATAAACAATACTTTATTTCTCTGTAATGTTCTTTTTTTAAACTATTAAATTGACCAAAATCAGACACCTATTTAAATTGGCACCATCTTTGGCACTAGTGGTTGAACTGAGTAGGTCTCAATTGATGATAATGAGATCTTAAACACCTAGTTCTTCTTAAACACATAGATATCTACACTGGAATGCCTAAACTAAAATTCCCAATTCTCAAGACAAGTAAAGTTAAAAGCAACTGGTTTATCTCAGTCTTCCCATTGGGACTTATTTCTCCATATCCTTTGGTCCTTGTTTGGAGAAACTTTTTTCAGCAGCTGAACACAAAATAGACACAAAACATAGTTTTAAACTGGCACCTTTGGCCAGATTTGGACTAAGGATCAATTTTGGCTTTTTATCTACAGCAACTACCTGAGGAATATGCATTTGAGAAATCAGAAGCTACTTCTGTTCTCTTTTACTTGTGGGCTTTATCCAAAGCAAACTTACAACATCCCTTTTCATTCTGGTTTTGAGTGAAGAGACAATAAGAATTTTCTCCCACCTTGCATAAATTCACATACAGAGCAAAATGCTGGAGCTGTAGGATTGCTGTAGGATTACTGCTTTACTGCAGTTAGAGAAGTGAGCTTTTCTAAGTAAACAAAAGACCTTAACCTGAGAAAAATCATCTGTATGAAAGAAAGAAACTTCCTCGTCACAAAGGAGATCTCTAATGCTCATTTGTTAGGGATTACGAAAAACTCAGAAAATGTATCTAAAAATAAAAGGCACCATTTAGAAAGAAAATCCACTTTATTTCACATTTCTGCAATGCTGGAACAATTCAGGCAAGTGTATTTCATTAAATCTTCTGTTTATCAGCAATCAGCTTACATTTCTGGTGTCTGCTGTAGTTATTAGTACCAGTGTGTTGTGCATTTTTTATATCATAGATAGACAATGTAGCACTTATCTTCAGAACAGAAGTTACTATATAAAAACTAAAAATGTGTAAGGCAGTCATTTCTTTACCTGTCACATGAGAATGGGAATAGGCTTAGTGAGAAACAAAAGGCTTGCTGTTGAAGATGTTATATGCTGCTGCTTCCAACAAAAAAAGTCCTGGTGTCTCTTTCATGTCACCAACTCTCAGTAATCAAAGAACATTTCAAGAGGCACGGAACAGAGATCTTCTTTCATATAGGTGGACTTGCTTAGAAGATTTTTGCTCTATATCCCAAAGCACACCAATAATCTTTGAAAACCTACAAGGTTTAGCTGAGAGATTCAGTTAAAGGGAATGGACTTTAAATTAATTAAATGAAGAAAAGAAATCAAATAACTAAGCATTTGGTCTTTAATTCATAGTTCTGTTCAGCTTCTTAAAATTTCACTGGAGCCCTCATGAATAAAACTGTGAAATTCTGGAGTGAAAATGTGAAAATGTCATCATCACTGACATGTCCATTCCCACACAGCTTTCCGTTGAAAATGTAAGACAATTGATCTTGGCAATATATGGTACCTACAAAAAGTAAAGGACTTTCTGTTTCATTCCTTCCATAGACATATTCAACATGGTAATCTGCCTAGGTTAGAATGAGTAGTTAGGGATGTTTTTGAATTTTACAGAGAAAATCACAGCAAGACTGAACTAAACAATAGGAAAACATTTTATGATCCCTGAACCATTTTCCAGTTTTTGAGTACTCTTATTTCTTCCTTTCCCTCATTCTTTTTTTAAAGTAGTTGAAGAGGGAAGATAGACAAAGAAAATACAAATAATCCCAAGTAAAGTTCATAAGAAGTTTACAAAGGTGTGAATAATAATTTAACTAGTAAAATTCAGAGTCTATTGCAAATTATTTGTATATAGGAAAAAGAATAAAAAAATGGCCTTTCATGAAAAATCCTGATTCTTTGAAAACAAATAGAACACTTTGCAATTGGCAGCAGGGAATCTGAGAACTCACTCCTTCTAGCTGAAATATGGGAGGCATGAATCTTTTTGAATTTGATGATATTTCTGGAAATACCTAAACCAACCTTCAGTATACCTGCAAGGGAGCTTCAGGTCGTGACATATTCCAAAACAAATCTTATAAAAACCAAAATACAATCTCTAGACAAGTATCTTCTCATTCCTTCCTACTATTCACACTACCCTGAAGTGAGCCAGACTGGTGAACGAGTCATGATGGCCATTAACTGAAGGAAAAGAAATCGACTTCTTTCCATTTGAGTTACCTCCCAGATTCTGCCTAATGAAAAGCAGAGGCATCAGCCTCAGAATAGTGGAGAGATGCAGCCATAATTCATAGGACTACCCAGGGTATTTCCTAAAGCTGTTGTTCCCAAAGCTGGACATTAGACTTGAGAATTTCAGTAATAGCTACAAAGTGGCAGTTTGAGGAGGGAGAATCTTAGACTCTTCCTGAAGTGTCACTGCTGCAGATGATGCTGAGCCAGATGGGCCGTAGGCTTGAAGTAGCCTTGATATCTGTGACCCTCATCTACAAACTCTGCTGGCTCATCAGAAGATGGAGAGTGAAACCTGTCTCACAAATATTGAAAACTAAATATGTAGTTACAGTTTTGTATGAAATAAAAAATCTTTCTAAAAGTTTGCTTTGCTCATATAGATATCACCTTGGTAAACCTCTTACCCATGTAAATAGAAAAACAGAGAGCAACCATACCACATGACTGCCTGAAAAAGAATAATGTGTCTTAAGTTGGCTGCTTGTTAAGTTCTTATTTGTCTGTGTTTCTGTACATTGTATTGAAGTGGCACTTTTCAAGGAGCAATTACAGAGGCAGGAAGTTATTGCTCTCTTCTGACACCAATATATGTTGCTAAATTTTGCTTCAAGGAGTGTTCGGTGGTGACAGCTTTACCATGACTACAGGGAGATCAAAATTGAAGAAAGAGGGTGCAAAAAAAAGAGAAGAAACCATCTACTTTTAAAAATGTCGTGTGGTAACCACATGACTGAGTTATAAAACAGACAATATGATGGGAGAGCAGGTTTGAACATAAAGAAGTGTTACAGTGAATTGCCCTTTCACAACAGGGTGGTCCTAGTGGGATGAAAAGTTAGTAATCTAAACTATACCTTACTATAAAAATGTCTCAAGCTTTAAATATGCTGTTGTCTTAGTCATCAATTAAATCATAAAACCACTGAGCAAACTAACTGATATCTTTGTCAAATGGGAATTTAATTATAAAGCTTTAACCTTGGCAATGCCACTTGAAAAGAAACTTTAAACTGTGACCAGAAGTGTGTATGTTCTTATCCTTTCCACTTACTAATAACACTTTGCTTACTTAACGAGTTTCCTTTTCTTAAGTAATTTGCATATTTGACCTTTTATCCATTTTTGTATGCACTTGAGAGAAATATGCACTTAGTTGAGGTTGTTCCAAAACTCGTGGAAGTCAAAAGCGATTTTTTCCGTTAGTATATTACCAGTTTAGTATGAGGTCAAGTAAAATTCTAGAGGATTACTGGATTTCCAACAGGAGAGAGAATAAAGAACAATAATAAATATTCTTTGTGGCCCATGTAGGTATAGAAATATTTTTTTGTCAAATTTCTCCCAACCCTAAAAAGTCTTCATAAAAAGATCATCTTTTTGTGAAATGTATGGGGTAATAGAAATATCATAGCCCTGACAGTATCTGTTATCTTTCTTCTCTACCACATTTTTCTATAATTTGCTCTTTCTTTAAAATTTTTATACAATATATTTGACTATATTATATATTTAGTCAACAAAATAACAGGCAACATATTGTTATATGTCACAGTATATTAATAATATATTGCTTGTGAATAATTAATGTATTATTTATATGTTAATATTGTATTACATAATTTCAATCTTTTTATGTTATTTACATTATTTATTATTTTTAGTTATAAATAAACAAATAAAGTTATTAGAAAGGCAAAAATCCAAACTGATGGTGCTTTTTCTTGAAAGATATTCTTCTAAGCATAGTAAAGTTTGGCTCTGTCAAAATTCCAGTGTCATCATTTAACCCTAGCGAACAGCTAAGCACCACACAGCCACTCACTCACTCCCCCGCAGTGGGATGGGGGAGAGAATCAGAGAAAAGGTAAAACTTGTGGGTTGAGATATAAACAACTTAATAGGGCAGAAAAAGAAGAAAATAATAATAATAATAATGATAAAAGAATATACAGAACAAGTGGTGCACAATGCAATTGCTCACCAACCACTGACCGATGCCCAGCCAGTTCCCAAGCAGTGGCTGTGCCCCCCTCAGCCAACTCACTTCAATATTTTTTTTTGTTCAGCATGATGCCATATGGTATGGAATATCCCTTGGGCCAGTTTGGGTCAGCTGTCCTGGCTGTGTCCCCTCCCAGCTTCCTGTGTACCTGGCAGGGCAGTATGAGAAGCTGAAAATTCCTTGACTTAGTGTAAGCACTGCTCAGCAACAACTAAAACATCAGTGTGTTAACAACATTGTTCTCATCCTAACTCCGAAACACAGTACTATACCAGCTACTAGGAAGAAAATTGACTCCATCCCAGCTGAAACCAGGACACTATGGTACTACAGTTCTGAATAGAGCTGTATAAATCATTCACGTTTGTAGATCATTAACCATATCGAAGAAAACATTTATATCAGGGAAAGACATCGATGCAAGAGTCCGCTCTAAATCAAGTGCAGACCGTGTCTCCCCTTTCGATCTTTCAAGCTTTTAAAAGGAAGCAATATTTCTACTGTCTAAAACAGAATAAATCTTCTCACTGTTAGTTAAAGGTGGTGTAGGGAGGTGTAATTGCTAGCACTGAGCGGGAGCTGCCTGCAATCTCCTCTGTTACAAGGAGCTGGCTGAGTTGTTTAACATGTGTCCAAGGGACCTGTGCAGCACAACATGGGCCTGAAGGCCACACTGTATGTGCAGCACAGCACAGCCCAGCACAGCCTGTGCCTATTCAGGTTAGCTATGCTGTGGATCACTCACTCCTCCGTGGTCAGGAACACTATAGCAGCTCCCACAGCATGACGTGATGATACTTCTATTGGCTTCAGATCAGGGCCAGAAATCGTGTAGGTTGCTCAACTCTGCAGAGCTTCAAAGCGTGGACATGTACTATTATTCCCACAAAGCAAATAAAATTCAAATTTTCCACCAGTTATCATAGCCAGAAATCAATTTATCTATTTAATTCCTCTGAAGCTTTTTAATACCCCCCTAGACTTTCCTGATTTAGGAGCTTGTGATGAAGAGTTAGGAAAAATGGTCTCTTTGTTTACTGTAGAAACTCTGAAACTACAGACCCCAAAATGAGCAAGGAAGAGATGAGAAATAGCTTGAGGTAAAAATTTTATGGGGATATTCACTTTATTAAAGATGTTATTCCTGTCATTCGAAAAACACTTCTCTTAAAAAATCCTTCAATTTGACTAAGCTTCACCGAACTGTTTTGGCTGAAAAAATAGTACAAGAACACAGCAGTTTTCCCTTTTTCTGAAAATGTTAATAGTTAAAATATTCACCCAGTATCCTAGAAACAAGATTGAGTTCACTCTTCAGTTTATGGAGTAAATCTGCATCTTTCTTTCCTTGAGAAACTCCCTAGCCACTACAGTAAAAAGTGTTCTGGTCTCTGCTGTAAACTATGTCCATTTAGTTTAAATACAGATTAAGGACTGGAATCCGTATGCTTCATTAAACTTGGTAAATGGACAGTTTACTTTAAAACCACCAGACATGAGTGTGCCTTCCACTTTTGTCCACAATTATTTATTTTTAATAAAGTGCAACCACTCTTGGGACAAGTCAGGATTGTTCTATTTCTATAGTCAGTATCTAGGAAAAAGGTCGGTGTCATTATATGATAAGATACAGCTCAAAATTTCATCAAGCAGTAGAAGTAATGCATCTTCAACAGTTTTGTTTTCTTTCTTTCCTCCTCTTTCTTCCTGCCTTCCTTCTTTTCCTCTTATATCCCGTTGCAGATTAAATGAAATTTTTATGTTAAGCAGAAAAATTTGGGTCAACTGCTGAAAAGAAGAAATCAGTTAATTGAAAAATCAATTTACACTTCTCTAGACCTGTTTTTCAAATCATGAAATCAAGATCAAAAATCTGTATTAGTAAACATTACACAAACACAGAAATAGATAGTTATAAATTTTCCAAATGATGTTTGAAAATATTCAGCCGTGAATGAAAGAATATGCAAGAAAGAGGAGTTTTTCCCCACTTATCACTTTACTTGTATAATATGGGAAAATAAAATATGGTTGTCGTTACTGTACACATAATAGACACTGTACACCAGCATCATTTTCCCTACACTGACTGGCTTGTTTATGAAAATCAGAGGGAAAAAGTAAAACCAGCACAGCTTCCCCAAGATCCCCATCCTCAAAGCACAGACTCTCTGAGACTCAAAAGAATGGAGATCTCAAAACATCTTTGATATTCCTGTGCTTTTGAAGTTTTGGGCAATGACTGGGTGGCCATTTCATATCAATGAATAATGGCCTTGACCTGACTTGGAGTCCAGATAGGCAACTTTCTTCTTTGGCAGAGTTTTCTGAAAACTTACACTTTTCAATGTTTAATGTATCATCTATAGTTTGAGATGTTGAAAGTCTGTCACAGAACATTTTTATTTTGGATCTGAATACTTCCTCTACTATAAATCACTTATTCAATAAGACTTGTAATCCAAATTTCACGTTTCTTCTTTCAGTTGTATACCATGTGTATTTATCACCTATCCATCATATTTCTATTCATTCTCTGCACTGACAACCTGATTTTGTGTCCTTATTTACTTAGGATGCACTAATGTCAATATGTCTGAAGTTATGCCCTTGGTTAAATATTTCTCAAAGTTGTAGCTTTAACTGATAAATTCAGAGGACAAATCTTATCTTCTACTTTGATTCCTAATATAATACAACTGAATTTGTCAGCTTTGAAATTACCTTTTTAGGAATTTGTTTTGGGGGTTGGTTTTGGCCATTTCTTTCTTCCTAGCACTTAGTTTTATAAAGAGACTTTGCCAGTACATGTAAGATTTTCTTCTTCATAAAGTACGATTATTTTGGCAATTTTTTCTCAAATATCATTATAAATAAAGTATTGTTCAGGCACCTAACTGTAAGGAAGAAAAAAAAAGATAGGAAATATCTTTTGGAATTCTGTAAAAAGCACAAGCACTTTAATTAGATATTTTTGAATATCCTTTCCAGTATTAAAGATATTGTTTGTAGACTTATTTTTAGAAGAAGTAGAAGTTTTTAAAACATTTATCGTCTTAGTGCACTTTGTAAGTAGCTCGCTTTATCAGTGCAGAATGTCTATATAGAAATCTTGCAAATTTTAATTGACTGGTTTTTAAAGTGAGAATATTTACTGTAACAAATGCTATATATAAAACATAGCATTTCATATTTCTATGAAATTATTTAGTTATACTTTTTCTTCTTATTACACCAAAGTAATTTTAAAACCATAAAACTAGTTTCTCTCACTCTCCTGCAATGAGCTAAGCCAGAGTTGTTTACAAAATCCTTTTATAGTCTATTAAAATTCACTTTCTTGTGGCAGTAACATCCATCAGTAGTTTTCAAGTAGACAGGCAGAGAGCTGTTCTTCTGAACATTCTACAAAAATCTTTTTGACCAGCTCATGACCCAAACAAGGAGACTTAGATTTTGGTTTAGAGACTGCACAACCATATTACAAGTTACTGTAAATTTTCCCAGAAGAGAAAGAAACAACAGATGTTGTCAGAGCCATTCCTAAGGACTCTGATTCAAAGGAAAGATTTCTTCCCCAAATATATTAGCATGCAGTTGCATTCACATAACATGCATTGACTCCACAGCTATTTCAATAGTTTGTTTATTTTCAATTCATTTTTGCCACCATAACTAGGAGAAAAAGCTTCTTACATGTTTAACAGAACATTGAAAAATGAAAAAGGAGCACTAAAATCTATTAAAGTGATTTGATGGTAAAGTAAAACCAAAACTATGACAAAACAAAACAGAAAACCAAACCTTAGAGAGATAAGGGACTGATTAGATCAGTCAATATATTTAAATACATGTATTGTGTCAAAGAGAAAGCAGAGGGGTGACCTGATTGCATTGCATAATGTGGTCATTAGAAGAAAATATGAAAAGTATATTAACCTAGATGAGAAAAACATCACAGTATCATTGTCTGGGACCTAAGAGTAGAGAAATTAAATTCAGAAATGTATATATGTATGTATGAACATGTGTCATGAATGTGGTAACCACTGAATATGCTAGGAAAGGAAGAGGTGGATTCTATATTTCTTGGCATCTTCAGCTTAAAATCATGTGATTCTCTGGAATAAAGCTAAACACTGCACATTGACTTTGACTTGCTGCAATTTTACTGTTACAAAAACACCAATCAACATACATGATTTAAAGTTCATGATTGGCTGGTGTATGTTTTCTGTACACTTTCCCAACTTTCAGTCTGGTCTTTCCTTTAGACCTCTTTAACTGCAGGTTTTAAAATAATTGTTTTCTTCCTCTAAGTGAACAAAATCTTGTAACAATTTCTTGTTCTTGTAACCCTTGTCTATATGCCAGTAAATTATCCAATTATATAAATACAGTTGTTTACCTAATAAAAACCTAAGACGTAGAATCATAGAATCATAGAATCATTTAAGTTGGAAAAGACCCTTAAGAGCATTGAGTCCAACTGTAAAGCTAACACTGCTAAGTCCACCTCTAAACCACATCGCTAAGCACCACATCCACATGTCTTTTAAATACCTCCAGGGATGGTGACTCAACCAGTTCCCTGGGCAGTCTGTTCCAATGCTTGATAACCCTGTCAGTGAAAAAATTTTTCTTAATATCCAATCTAAACCTCCCCTGGCACAACTTGAGGCCATTTCCTCTTGTCCTATCGCTTGTTACTTGGGAAAACAGACCGACACCCACATTGCTACAACCTCCTTTCAGGTAGTTCAGAGAGCGATAAGGTGATGTGTATATGTACATTTATATATATAATATGTGCATGTATGAGCTACTCATACATATGATGAATACTTGGTTTTATGCTTGAGCAATAATTTTTCCACAAAAATCAGTTCCAGGTTGCTCCTACTTTTTACTATTTTTTCAACTGTACTGTGTGAAAGTCTTTAAAAATTAGAAAAATATATGCCATGTTATTTGACATGATGAAATTTTATCATTTATGCATTAAAAAGACAATAGCAAATCTGGGAACAAAGGCAATATAATGAAGATGCTGTTGTGTTCTGACAGTACACATTTAAAACCTGTTGGTTAATGGAAAAGATTTTGAAAATAACCCAGAGTCTGATTTTTGTTGATTCCAATGTACACATATGCCCAGGTATTTGTGAAAATCCAACAGGATTGTATACTCTATTCAGCTACCAACAGCTTTATGCAATTAAGAAGCTGAATATTGACACTGGTAAGTTCTATAGTGTTTTTTATTCTTGAAAGTTTTTCTGGATATTTCTCCTTTCTAGCTTAAAATACCACTGGTAAATTTTACATGAAAATTTTTGGACAAAGTTGTAATTTATAATTACAAGAACTTGTAATTTGGGCTATATAATGCCTTACCTACAAACATTTTAACAAACGTAACATAAACCATTTCTGGAACAAATAATTTACAAATAAAGTCTGAGTTCAAAGAAAATTAAACTTTCTGTTTCATGGCACTCTTCCAAAGCTGTGGAAAGAGGTTTCAATCTTACCGACTGAAATTTAAGAAAACAGCTGGAGACAACTATGTTAATTTTCAAGATGCTATCGTTCACATGTTTCATTCAATGACCTTTGGAGATCATAGAAAATTTTATGTTGCCCTTACTGGGGAAGGTCAAAGCTTAAATACTCTAAACTGAGTTTGACATCCAAGCTCATCACAGCTCTGTGGAAGGAAATAAGTCCATTTCTCATACACAACTTGGTACTTTGCATATGGCTGAGACCTAACACAGGACTTCTCTGTTCTCGTTTGCAAACCTGTCTGTAACTAATCTGCTGTTACTGCCAGTAATTTTGTTTGCTAGTTATTTTAAGATTATATTCCCAAATTTAAGTTATTTGCTCAACATTTTGAATCTCATTTGGTTGCTCTTAGTCCCATTTTTTATGCTTTCATATTGCTGTTATTTCCTTGTTCCCTTTGCATTGTTTCCTGTTCCCACTTCTGCTTCACGTTGTCTTTAGTCTAACGCTGTTTGCAAACCTAATTAAAGTAATGTTTATCTCTTCCCCCAGACAGCTAACGAGTATGTTAAATAATACAGGTTTTGTTGCAGCTTCCTTGCATACTTCACTGCAGATCTCAGGTCTAATAGTTAAGAATGTATATGTATTGCAGCTTTTCTGTTTGTTCCTCTTTGGGTGGTTTGCTTTTCATATAACTGCTTTTATACCCAGGCAAATATGATTAATTATACTGGGAAAGGTTTTTGACACACTATCAAATGACCTAGCAAAATCTAGGGTGAGGCAAACAAATTATTCTACCTCTAGTTAATTTATAAGTCGGTGAGGGAAGCAAATTATTTTACCATTAGTTAATTTATAAGTAAGCACTTCAAAACCAATGAATGCCTGAAAACAATAATCTTTGAATTGTCATTGCTTATTTAATGTTAGAATTCCACCACCCAGGTTTCCTAAGTCTGTTTTCTTTTGCAGACTGTGTTACTACTGAGCAGAGTCCTTGCTGGACACATTAGAGCAATTTCTTTGCAGCACACATATTAAGAGTTCTAAAGCATTCCTAAAATAAATAGGATATGATGGCTTGGAGAATTGATGATCAATGTTTTGTTCCAGTGGGTTATTCCATGCAACATTTTGTAGTAAGAGTTTCTGAAGTCAGAGTATCCTATAATTAATTGAAGACAAAGTATACTCTGATGCAAATTCAGCTCCTTCAAGAAGAATGTATATGCAAAAATATGCTTTATACAATTGTTTTTGTATAACATTTCAGATATCACATTCACCTGTTTGTTCATATTTTTGTTCTTCCAGCAGGACACAATACTTTAAGTCTTAATTATTTTAGCTGTGAGAATTGCTTAGTTCTACTTTGTGCAAGAAAAAATACAAATTTAAAATGGTATCTGACTGTGACACTAGATGGAGCTATCTCTTTGAAATGACTCAACTCTAGTGAAAATTCAATTTTTGTTCCACATGTATCATACTGCAAATTATCGTATAAGAGAAAAAGAAAATAAAAAGGGGAAAATAATAAAGAGAAAAAAATCAAGATAAGAAACAAAACAAGTAATATAATTATTTAAATTATTATGAAAAAGAGTCCAGAGTAATTTCAAATTAATTTATATAGGATGATTTTTTTAATACAGTGAGAACTTTTTCCACAGTGGAAATTTTTATCAAAGTACTATTGAGAACTTCGGGTCTGAAGAAGCTTTGGTAGCCTTTAAATAAAATGAAATTAGTTAACATCTAGTTGCCTTGTTACAAATGATGCAGTAGCACTACTTAGTGCTACTTTTTTATCATTTCTCTGCTCATCACAGATATTTCAGCAAGGAATATTGAACAAGGTTAAAACAACTAGAGTTTTCATTGTAGTTCATATTTTGATCCCATCAGCAATGTGCTTCTACCCTGCAGCTACTGTTCCTTGGAAGCTAATAACTCAATATCTAACAAATTCTCCATGCACACAATTATAGGCATTTGGTTTTCAAAAGATAAAATTATGTGGGAACACATCATCTAAAGGTAGTTCCTATTAGAACCAAAAACTGTGAGTATTTGTGGATGGAACTTTTTTTACAAGAGGTTACTAAAGTTTGTTAATTAAAAATAATTAAGAAGGATTCTTTATATTAAGGTTCAAAACAAGTTCTGTGGATTTATGGACCCTTGGAAGGAATGACTTTTAGTGAGACTCATGCAAAATTTTCCATAGGATGTTTGAGTTTTACAAGATCTTGTCAGAAGCATAAGAACAGTAATAGGAAAGCTGGCTAAGAAACAAACAGTAATTATGCACAGTTAGATTAGCTTTCCCATGGATTACACAAACGTGGTTTTTTTTTTTTTTTGAGTTTCCAAAGAAGGCTTTCCACAAGCTGTACCAGATGTCTTTCTCCAGTGCGACACTACCACTCTTTGAATCCACTGAATAGCAAGACCACTCTTGGCTAGCACTAAGAGTGCCACAGTCTTTCAAAACAAACAGAAAAGATAAGGAAATCTGTAGCTCATTTCTTTACATTCTGGCCAAAAACAGATTTCCAAAGTTACCAGTGTGTGGCTAGACTGTCAAACACTAAGGTGCACCATGTAGTGAAATGTCCTGATTTTCATGAAGAATGTTTTTTCCTTTCTGAAACTTCTAAATATGTCTCCTGTGCATCTTCCCCATACCTTACTATTTTCAAATAGGCACAAATTCTGCATCTCATTAATCCATTTTGCATTGGAAAACCTTTTATTAAGTGACTCTGTATTTCATTGTCCATCTTTGTGGTTACTGCAGGTAGGTAAAATGAAGTACTTGAGAAGGACCTTGGGTTACTGGTGGATGAAAAATTGGACATGAGCCAGGAATATGCACTTGCAGCCTGGAAAGGCAACCATATGCTGGGCTGCATAAAAAGAAGCATGGCCAGCAGGTCAAGGGAGGTGATTCAAGGGAGGTGATTCATCTCCTCTTCCCTGCTCTTGTGAGACCTCACCTGGAGTACCGCATCCAGGTCTGAAGTCCCCAGTACAAGAAAGACATCGACCTGTTGGAGTGGGTCCAGAGGAGGGCCACAAAAATGGTCAGAGGGCTGGAACACCTCTCCTATGATGAAAGGCTGAGAGAGTTGGGGTTGTTTAGCCTGGAGAAGAGAAGGTTCTGGGGACACCTTATTGCAGCCTTTCAATATATAAAGGGGGCTTATAAGAAAGACGGAGGGAGACTTTTTACCAGGGCCGGTAGTGACAGGACAAGGGGCAACAGTTTTAAACTGAAAGAGCATAGATTTAGACTTGATATAAGGAAGAAATTCTTTATGATGAGGGTGGTGAGAGAATGGAACAGGTTGCCCAGAGAAGTTGTGGATGCCCCATCATTGGAAGTGTTCAAGATCATGTTGGACTGGGCTTTGAGCAACCTGATCTAGTGAAAGATGTCCCTGCTGATGGCAGGGATGGCAGGGATGACAGGGATGGACTAGATGATCTTTTAAGGTCCATTCCAACTCAAACGATTGTATGATTCTATTATTCTAAGTACCTAAGTTGTTTATTTAGTTACGATGGCAATCCATCATAGGCATGTGATAGCTCTTGGTCCATGAAACAGGATTATTAGATGATTAAACCAGTGCCTTAAAGAGAGTTCTGCTGTGGGAAAGATGAGAGGTGAAGGTCAGTTAGTGGGCTTGGTGAATGCACCTCAAAAGTCCGTTTAATCCATCCTGGTATATTTGCACAGTATGTAATCTTCTGAAGACATAACAAAACAAAACCAAACAAAACTTATTTATCTGAAGAGCATAGATTTCAGCTGGACATTGTTGTCAAATAATAGACTAACAATGGATTTGGCCTTCTTCTATTTATTATACTAAGAAACTACATAATTTGTCTTTAATATCACTTTTATGCCATTCTGACTTCTATGAACAGAAGAAAGTGAATAGTAATAGTAATAAAAATAATAACAGCAACAACAGCAGACATTAGTGCCCTGCCTAATCAATATATAACAGCTATATATATATGCTCTAAGTTTTTGAAAAAGCATCAAGGCAGTGGATTGTAAAATTTACAGTGATGCCATTCATAATGTAATGTTCTAGCGAATGATTAAGGTTTTTAATTTCCTATGTTTCAGAGAAAAACAAAATATGCTAAAATATTTATGAAAGAAAAAACTCCACAGAGTTTGATGGAGTCTGTTCTGAACACTCCAAGCCTTCATTGCTATGGAGATCATAAAGTTATTTCTAGAATATGTTATTGTCTCCTCTGGCATATACTAGTAGGAGACACAGAGAAAGGCTCTCCATCTTGTTTCCAAATGAATTATGTCTAGCCAAGTTATCTGGAAAAATAAGGACAAATTCTAAGTAAATGCTGAAGTTCATGAATAATATGCAGGGAAAGGGAATTTTAAAAAGCTGAAGAACGAATTTAAATTTCACAAATAACTGTCACCCAAGTTCTGTGTCTCATATGCCCTGTCCTATTTGAATGCTCATGAATAGAAATTATTAAACAACTTTGTAAACTTAAAGCAACACTAAAAACTGTTCACATTCCTGACAGTTGTACTGAAAGGAAAATGCATGTTATTGATACAGTTCTGCATATATAAACTGATTACATTTATTTGCATTAGTCTGGGTTGCTAAAGATGAGTTGAAGTTACAATACAGATTGATTTTAGGGACTGTTCTATGTGCTTCAGTTTCAGGAGTGATCTTGATTTTGGTTAGTACTTGTTAGCAGATTCTTGGAAGATAGCCTATTGAAAATTGAAAGGAGAAAGAGAAAGAAAGTGGGGTAGGGAAAGTTTAGCTGTACTGGAAACACACAAATGAAAGCAGTCTTCTGTTTTGCAAATACACTGTATTTTCTGAGAGCAATGAATAGCTCTCTGAGGAATAAAACACTTGTGAGAGTGCAAAAAGGTTTCTGTTTTTTTATTGCTATGACATTAACATAACAAGCTTCAAACACTGGAAGTAGGTTAACAGGATTAATGTTTAGTTTTAGGTGATTAACAGACTACTTGCAGAGCGGTCTTATTTCTGGTATGTGAAAAAAATTAAAGTATAATGAAGTCATGCATGAAACTGAGTTTCTCCTTGAGGAAGTGACTTTTCATTAACCATTTAAATAGTAAGTGATGAATAAAATACAGAGCAATTCACTCAAAGTTCCCATTTATTTAGTTCCATTAGATTTATACCCAGAGATTAAATTGGTTGCAGAGATCAGCATAGTTATCCCAGTGACTGGCACCAGATAAGAATCTAAGAGTATTGGTGCAATTTTTTTGGTTCAAATTAAAAAATTACGTGAGTGGGTGCTTCTTTCCAAAACTTCTCTTACAAGTACCATAAATCAGTCTTGGAGCTAAAGTCTGTTCTGAGTATTTGCTGGGGTTTTCGTGTAATCAATACAGATTTACACATGTGTAGTGTAAAGACTTATGTGCAAGTAGAATACAAAATGGGAACACTGAATGAAGTAATGTAACTGGTATTAATTTTAATTGCGATAGAGAAGTACAACATATATTGAATGTAGCAAAGAAGAAAACAGCATGAAAATAATTAGCACTATTTTAAAATAGGTGATCTTTTTTCCCTTCGCACATTTCTATGAATTTCCTCTCCTGCAGTGATTATACCACTTATTTCCTATAGATCTCTTAACAATGCATGCTGAAGCTGGATGAAAGAATTCCCAGTGGTGCACTGAAACTTTTTTTTTCGTTTTGTACTTTCCTTACCAATTTAAATGAAACAGGATTTTCACTTTTCTTTCCTCACTTCACTCCTAAAATGCAGGTTTTAAAAATGTCACCATAATTATTTCTAGATTATTCATACCCTCTTTGTTCTTTTTTAAAAATCTTTTCTTCAGTGTCTTTTACATTTTAGTGTGAGATATGATCCACTTCATAAAAAAGAATTAATTTACAAAGTAGATCCCAAATAATTGTCTTCCATTTTGTCCAAGAACTGCATTATAATTATCTTTCTGAATATCTGTGGTTTTCTAGATCTATAAATGAACCAAAGCCAGAGAGAACTCTCAGATATCCACTGTTACAGTGCTAGGAAAAATTGGGTTAAAAGAAATGTTTTTTTGCTTTGTTTTCCAGATTATTAATTTATTTTATTTTTAGAGCTATGCCAGTACAAAGTGAGCAGCAATGTGTTGTCTTTTTGTCCTAGATTTGAGGATATTGCTTATTTTCCACACACAAAACTGGCTTTACAAATAGAAAAATAGATGATTAAAGCTGATTGAAATGATTGAAATAAATTATTTCTGATTGAAGCTGGCCAGTCTTTTACTGTATCCTTAAATTTATGTAAATCCATGGTAGAGCAGGAAAAGAGCAGGTTAGGGACTTCAGTAACTAACGTGTTTTCAAATACTGATCGAGATGAGTTCATTTTAGGCTAGTTAGGGGAGTGGCTGAAACAAGTCTCAGAGCTGCCATTAGTTATTTCAAAGAACTTACAGAAAATGTGTCGAAGGCCAGAAGACTGGAAAAAGTAAAGAGAGGATGGGATGACTGTGCCAAATTTTGGCAGCTCTCCTAGGTAGATGGATGTCATGCAAGAGATGTCTGCACTGAGTGTGAGAACAGTCATGTGACCTATGTTCATCACAAAAAGGAAAATTTGTAGACAGTATGAAATGTTTAGGAAGTCTAACCTTATTGTCTTTGTAGCAATATTATACATAACTTTTTGATTTGTCCTCCTGGTTATGGACAACAGGTCCTTCTTTTTTGCAGTACCACATCTATGTATAAACATGGAACGTAGTGTATCTATCCTTTCTACCCCTTCACAAGTGTAAAGACATATCCCCTCAGCTGCTTAGTGAGTAACTACAAGAACCCATTCAAGAACCCAATTCTTTCAAATTTTCCTCATCATGTTTTCTTGACTTTAAATCATTCTCTGATCACTCTGTTATTCCCTGGCCTCTTGCATGAACACAGCCTTGTTTATTGAACCATAAATTTCTCAAGTGCCAAAACTTTCTGTACTGCTCCAGTGAGGCCTTTCCACTGCTAACTGCAAGAAAAAGATTATGCTGATACCAATCCAGTTTAAGCAACCCACTGTAACATTTGCCTTTCCACCGCAGTATGATATATGCAAGTTCAGAACAGTTCTTGTGTAACACCCTCTCTACCAGGGACACAGCCCTGAAGTTTAACAAGAGAACTCAGTAACTAGGTTTTGAACAGTACTTTTCCAGTGATTTCCCATTTTTTCAGACTCCTTGTAGTAAGTTCATATTTTCATAATAGCTTCTGAATATATCACATAGGGCATAAATCTTTACAGGAATGTGATGGTTTTGGCTGGGGTAGAGTTAATTTTCTTCATAGTAGCTAGTATGGGGCTGTGTTTTGGATATGTGCTGGAAACAGTGTTGATAAAGCAGGGATGTTTTAATTACTGCTGAGCAGTGCTTAGACAGAGTCAAGGCCTTTTCTGCTCTTCACACCACCACACCAGCGAGTAGGTTGGGGGTATGCAAGAATTTGGGAGTGGACACAGCTGGGACAGCTGAGCCCAACTGACCAAAGGGATATTCTATACCATATGATGTCATGCTCAGCATATAAAGCTGGGGGAAGAAGAGGGAAGGGGAGGGACATTCAGAGTTAATGGTGTTCGTTTTCCAAAGTAACCCACGAGTTTTCTCACTTTTACTCTTTCGATTCTCTCCTCCATCCTGCCATGGGGGCAGTGAGCGAGTGTCTGTGTTGCTTAGTTGGCAGCTGGGGTTAAACCATGACAAGGAGTCTGGATATTTACAACAATCCTCAAGGCCTATTACCTTGTCAAAGAAGGAAATCAGATTGGTTTGATATGATTTGCTCTTTAAAATCCATTTTGACCATTTCTTATCACATCATTACATTCTAGATATTTGCCCAGAGCATGTTTATTATTTGTTCTTATATTGTTCTAGAAACTGGATTTAGATTTCTAATTCCATAGCTATTCACTGTCTACCTTTCAAAGGTAGACATGATAGGATAGCTTGCAGTCTAAGTTGCCCCTAAATTAAACACTGAATTTTGTTGCCTACCTAGAGAGGTATCCAGCTCTTTACTATTATTTGGCTTGAAAGCTTCTGGTATCTAAATTTAGGCACCTTTAAATGCTCATAAATGCCTTCCTTGAGTCACACGCAACCTAAATTTCAGGTCAAAAACCATCTAAATGTTGTTGGGAATGTCTGTAACATTTGTTGCTGGAGAGCATTTAACTTCTTTTTAGATATTTGCTACTGTGATTGACTCTGCCCTAAAGCCTCCACTCAGATCACATGAGAGGATGGCATGGCTCTCCACAGCTAGCTGTCTTCCCTTTCCTGGCCTCTTCTGTCTTAGTTCTTCATTTCTATGTTGCTCAGGCAAACCCTTTCCACCGTACATGCACATTTCACCCTATTTGGCAGATACCTAAAACTGGTCAGGTGAAGAGTCCCTGAAAATATCTGTCTCTTTTTAGTATCTGTAAGAGTCTCTATAATGACTCACTTATGTGTAAACATCCACACTGCAGAAGTCTTAATTCGAATGTGATCAATATCGCTCTTACTTGCTGGAGAGAAATGCAGTGATGGCTGTGAACAAGGAGATCGCTAAAGCAAAACAGTGCAGTTCCTCAGTTTTGGAAGGGCACTCAGTTTATCCTCACAATCAGACTTCCAAGTTCTTTGATAAATAGGGAACACTAAGTCACTTTTTCTTCCAAAGGACCTTTTCTGTGTTTTTTTTTTTACAATTTTATTACTGAAAATTTGTATGACAATGGCAACAGGAAATGAGAAAGAAAAAGAACAAAGCAATTTTTGTGCTCATAGATTCTAATCCCTTTTCTGGAACAGAATTCTACTCTTCCTTACACCCTTTAAGGTCAGTTCTGGTTGAAGTACATAAAATAAATTCAGTCATTTGCTAAAAACCTCTGAGATATACAATAATGTAAAGTAGCATGGCAGATGAAAACCAACTTGAAAGCGCAATCAATTATTCCTTGCAGTTCATTATTTATGAAAATTACCATCCAAAGATGGAAAATAATGACATTATCCTGCTACTCAACCATGTATATTATTTGCATAATTATTTTCTCAAAGAAACTTTACCATATTTTTTGTTTCTGAATTGAACTGTAAATTCCAATAGGAGCTTTTTGTCAAGTAGGCTTCCCCATGTTTCTGCTTCCTCTATCTATCATGATCATGTAACATATAAACTTGCACTGGTTCATTAAGCTTACAGAAACACGTACTTTTCTGTAAACCTTTTTGTTTGACAAGTTCTACAAGGGAAGGTAGTTGTTAAAATTGTAACTTCATCTGTCTGAGTTACCAAATTACTAGTTGAGGAATCAGCTAGCAAAAGAGGAAGCAATTACCCTCGTTTTTGAGTATTTCATTATCTGAGTATTTAAAACATTTGGAAGACAGGAGAACAACAAATTTAAAATATTGTATGCTTTAGAAGGTAGAGAGTAGGAACCACTATGCCTCCCAAAGGTTACTCAGAGTAGCAATTAATTACTCTGACCAGTAGAAAAAGATAGGAGAAATAGGTAATCTTATTCTAAATTTTAGTCCTTTCTTTAAGAATCTTGATACTAGAAAGTATCTCTGTTTCAGGAAAGCATATTGTCTTTTTTATTTGTTATGAATATGTTACAAAATTAAAACAAACCCTTAAGTGGCCTGTGACCTTCATGGAACTTGAAAGAGCTTTATAAAATCCTAAACCACATGCAGCAGACAGATATCTATCTCTGTTTCAGTGGGTTTGTGTAAAAGTCCATGGGTGTATTTACTGAGGTATTTATTTATATGATACCTGGTTTCTGGAAGACAGTGTCTGCTAGGGCTTTCAAAAAGCTCGTTCCCATTCTCAGAAACAAGAACAACTGTGTCATTTCTTTAGCTTTCCTTTACCATACCAGTGATTTTAAAAATGTTACACTTTCTTTTATATATTTTGATGAATTAAATAAGTTAATAGTGATGAGATATGTGAAGTACTTTGAGCAAGCAACTATTAAACTCCCCAGAATTCTACCTTTGCTGTTGGCTCTGTGAAAAGCTGACTTTTTTGGTTTGATTACACTTTGTTATATGCTAAAGACTCTCCTTCTATAATAGCTAGAGTCCCCTTTCTTTTTGATCTTTTTCAAGTACAGTTAGGAGATCTATCTTTAGTTATTTCTTAGTTCAGAAACACCACCGAATGTACTATGAAATTCATGGTTTCTGTGCTCTTTTATATAAATACAATAGTTTTTAAACATTCCTGACCAGATACAATTTTTAAAAATACCATACCAGACTGTTATTTAAAAATAACAGACCAGATACATGGAATTTGGGGTTTTCTATGCTTTTTACTTTAGCATAGAAAGCCTAGAAGTCTTGGGGGTGCAGGGTTCACCCTTCTCATGAATCATAGTCTCTGTAAGTCTGTATACACAGCTAGCAGGAAAATACACAGCTGTTAATGGAAACAGAGGACATATGTTGAAACCAGTCCACTTCCATGAAAATGTCAACACTTTAGTTTCTGCATTTTCCAAAATACTCTCTTAAGCTTTTTCCAGAGCTGGCTGACAGCATGCATGTATTACATTTAAGGAGTAAGTTAGAAAGATACTTTGTGGAGGTGCTTCAAAGAGTTTAGAAAGGAAGGATATGCAAGTGCATATGCTATTTGTTTCCTGTCCCTTGTAGGTATGCCAAATGGGTTTGCACAGAGATTAAATTATCTTCAATAATTACAGTAATTTAATTGAATTTGTACATACACGTAAAATTGTTCTGCCCTATCTGTTACAATTTAAAACTATTTTATAGAGACAGAAATTTCCCAAAAGCTATTAAGCCTACATACAATATTTTGTAATAAAAGTATAAAATGTTTCTTTGTCTATTTGTTTTAGTCAGGCTCCAGCTTAACTTGTCTATGGGAAAGTAGTAATAAAAAATAAACCCCAAAATCTCTTTTTCTGCAAAGCACTGGCTGATGAATAGCTCAAATTTCTACCACACAAACATCTGTTGAAGCAAAGTATTTTTCCTCACATAAGTGGGAAAGGGTCACAAGCACGAAGCTCTTGGATAGAGAAAACAGCATTTATCTGCTGGTTCATCCAAAATGGAGATGCTAAAACATAGAGCTTGACCTTGGCAGGTGAGAGCAATTACCACTACTTGGGATATAAACAAGGCAGGAGTATTTCAGGGAGCTTGAGGGAATTGAAGGAAAAAGTAATAGTAAAATCATCTATGCATTTGTTTAGGTGAGGCTGATATTTTATTGTTTTGAATTTTGTTCAGTGTTGAAGTTCAGCTAGGAGTCTGTGCTGATGAAGACAGTCCTGCTGCTGTGAGTACTTGTTTTTGTTTGACATAGAGGATGTTCATGTTGCTCTACTGGACAAGAATTCACTGAAGCCACAAAGTGAGAATAGTAATATTTTAAAATACTTGGGAAGAGTTTGCTGTCCTTTTTAAAATTTAGACTGGATCTTATCCATCCAAAAGAATATAGAGTTCTTGGTCATCCTTTTGTTCTTTACTGAAGAGAAAGCTGTCAGATTTAAATGGGAGTTAATTCTTGAGGGATTCTAACAAAAATGCCCATTTCTTCCCTTATTAGATCTAAGAAAGAAATGCCCATCTTGCTGTGGTATTGTTTGTCTTCGCACTACTAGGCTGATAGGCACCTGAGAACCAAGCATGCCCAGTGTGTTAAGCTGATACTGGAGTTCTGGTTAAAAGTGTCTATCACTCTGCCTGCCATATATTGATTTTACGCTAATATCTAATTGGAAGCTGTAGGTTCCCCTATAGCCTGTGATCCCGTGCGCTTATCCTGGAAAAACGGCTTCCAACTTTGAACTCAAGACTTCTGTTTTCTTTCTAATTTTATATTGAATGCACAAGTGAGCAATGTCAGAAATCAGGCCAGGATTTTCTATTATTCCACTTCTAATTCATGATTGTCTCTACACTGTTAAATTTCAGAGGGAGGAGTTAAACATATTTTCCTAAAATTTTCTGCCTTATAGGAAACATGTGGCTCATTCACCTCATCTAAAGGCTGGGCACCGCTGATGTTTCTAGAAATGAATGGGAGGGTGCGAGAATGGAAGGAAGACCAGTCAGTTGGAAGTATGCTGATGGTGAAGTGGATGTTCCAGCTTCAGGATTCTCCTTGAATAACATGAGGTTAATGCATATTTCCTATACTCTGTCCATCTCCTATCTTAGCTCTTTCCACCTGGAAAGTCACTGGTGTGGTCATTCACGTAGTTTTGTTGATTATACTGATATGTTGGCAGCATAATCTTTCTTATGTTTATGTGGATAGAAATTCAGGAAGAAGATTTAATCTTCTCTAAACATAACTGATGAGCAATAATTCCAGATTTCAAATGATACAGAAATTTATCTTATAGAGGAACTAAGCTTTAAGCTTTAGATTTAAAAAAAACCCAACAAAAAAACCCCTGACACCCACCCCACATCCCCCCGCAAACTCCCCCAAACCACCCCAACCCTGAACCAAACCAAAAACCCATCACAAAACAACAAACAACAACAAAACTTTTTCTGAAAGATCCACATTCAATTATGCTTACTGTATACACAGCTAAAGAGTGGTGGTCTGGTCAAACATTCAATATCAAAAGTTGCACTTTTCTTCTTTTTCAGGAGGAGGCTTACAAACATTTGAAATGTTAAGATATGGTTTTTAATATTTTGAGAAGACAAGCATCCCAGCTAGTAAAAATGTAACTTAATTGTTTTCTAAATAAAAAAAATTGTAGAACTTGATTCTTACAGTCTGAATGACATCTGGACAAAAATGGTGTCACTCATTTCATACAGTACAGTAACAGAAAATTATGTGTTTAGATGTAAATCTATTTCCAGCTGCTTACGAGCCTGCTTTGGGGACCATGAAATAGGTAAGTAAACAATTATCATTGCTTTAAAAAAACCAACAACAAAAAAACCCCCTTTATCATTGTCTTAGAGTAATTTCTTAGGCAAATTTAAATAATGTGTATGAAACATTACTTAAACTTTGAAAGTATTGGGTTTTGTCTTTATCGCTTTTATTTTTGGAGGGGAAGGGGAGGAAATATCCTGTTATCTAGATGTATAAAACAAAATTACTTTGAGCAAAAGTATTAATTTAATTTCTGTAACAGTAATGAAGTAATATTAATTAGGCACTGTTCATGTATTTTTTTCCTTGGAAGTTTCACATTTCTGCATAGGAAATATATGTATAAAGAATCATACCAGAAATGTCAGTTTTTGTCGTTAGCCTATTAGAAAAGATACTGCTGTACAGCTAGTGAACAGAAGTATTGTAGTGCAATGCACGTAACTGTTCATTATTGTATGGGGGACAAAACCCAAGAGCATAACAGTCCAAGTAAATGGTGTGAGACTAACTTACTGCTTCAAAGTTGTTCATTCAGATTTCTTCATCAGCAATATCTTTCTAGAGACTGAAATAGGTTCATGAACAGAAGAGCTGGCAACTGGACTATAAACATCAAGTATGCTTTTAAAATTAAAATGAATTAAACATATATTAATTTAAAATTACAAATACAATACAAAATATGACAAAGAAAAATGCTTTATGCAAATGCATAGTATGTTAAAATAGTTTGACAAATAGCTAACATATTCCTTTTTTTAATAGTTTTTCCTCACTAAAGTACTACACTGATGTTAACTTGTCTATAGATGATACAAAATGAGTTGCACAACTATGTAATTTATCGTATGTTTCTAAAAATGTGAGATGTAAGAGAAGGACAAAATAAAGACTGATTTCTCTCTGACCTCCTGGGAGAGAGTTAGGCAGTAAATTATTGCATCAAAGATGATTAGTACCACCTCTGGCCAGGGATTTTAACAGATGTGATTCTAGACAGTGGTTTTGTCACACTCATTGCTGTTTGCCTGAGGTAGCTTCTGAGGATATGTGCTTTAAGAGATCTTTCTCATGGGGCTGAGAAATCTGTTTGGCTTGTGACAGAACTTGGGCCTTCACTTAAAGAATCCAGGATACATTTGCTTAGCATTTACTAAATCTTAAATTTAGATGGAAAGGTAGATCTAAAAACCATTTATAAGGAGAGGATGAAGTGCCTCACAGAATCACTAAGGTTGGAAAAGACCTGTAAGATCATCAAGTCCAACCATTAAAAAAAAAAAACCACACACACACAAAAAAAAAAACACCCAACAACTCAAAAAACACAAACCACCGTCAAACCACAAAACACACCATAACCCACACCAAAACAACCCACCCACACCACACAGCACCATGCCCATCAAGCCACATCCCACAATGCCATATCCACACGCTCCTTGAATACCTCCAGGGACGGTGACTCCACTACCTCCCTGGGCAGCCTTTTGCAGTGTTTCACCACTCTCTCAGTAAAGAACTTTTTCTAATATCTAGTCTGAATCTCCCCTGGTGCAACTTGAGGCCATTTCCTCTTGTCTTATCACTTGTCACTTGGGAGAAGAGGCCAACACCCACCTCTCTGCAAACCCCTTTCAGGTAGTTGTAGAGAGCGATAAGGACTCCCCTCAAACTCCTTTTCTCCAGGCTAAACAATCCCTGTTCCCTCAGCCACTCCTCATAAGACTTGTGCTCCAGACCCCTCACCAGCTTCATCGCCCTTCTCTGGACACGCTCCAGCACCTCAATGTCCTTCTTGTAGTGAGGGGCCCAAAACTGAACACAGTATTCGAGGTGCGGCCTCACCAGCACCGAGTACAGGGGCACGATCACCTCCCTACTCCTGCTGCCCACACCATTTCTGATACAGGCCAGGATGCTGTTGGCCTTCTTGGCCACCTGGGCACACTGCCGGCTCATCTTCAGCCGGCTGTCAATCAACACCCCCAGGTCCTTTTCTGCGGGGCAGCTTTCCAGCCACAGCCTCTATAGGGTGTTTTTGCATGTCTACTTCCTCTATGGAGTTTTCTGCATCACTTTTTTCCTATATATCCTAAAATTTCAATTTTGGTGTCTGTCAGCTTTCTAGATCTTTCTGTAGGTGTGATATGTATTATTTTTTCTCACCGTCTCTTTCAAACAACTCCATAAGGAAATTGGAGAGATGCAGCATAGATTAGAGTAGTCCAACTGGAGGTCAGATCTGATCAACAGAAAGCCTTTATATGGCTAAATCTGTTCCAGGTCAGGACTCTAGAAAATGTGATTAGTGGCCAGTAGCAACTTCAAAGCATAAATGCAGAATCCTTTTCTGTATCATATTTTCTTTCTCACACAGAGTGTCCTACTCCAGAAATTAATGAAAAGGAAGTAAACAGAAAGGAGGTAGAGTGGAATAAGAATGACCTTTCTGTAGCTGTATTATCCTTCTGTGGATCATCCCAACCTGGAGCCTCGGGGCAGCTGGGTCTAGGGAAGTCCTTGTCAGCTGAATCCTCTGCTGGTACTGCTTAGTCAAATCTTACTGGGGAAAAAAGAAAGGAACAGATACGGTAGGCAGAGTCCAAAAAAGCCTTAATGTCACAGGGGATCAATGAAGTCAATATAGTTTGTCTCCTGAGAGCAGATACCTAATCTTCTACAGATGTGTTTTGATGAACTCTCCAATGTTGTAATTCACAAATAATTTTATTCTTTTAAAGATCCATCCTTGAGATCTGAGATAATGTGGAGCACGAGTTTTACATTTTTTCTTACAGAAAACAAATTATGAAACAGCAATGCTAAAACTGAATCAGTTTCACTATCTATTCTGCCTTTTTCTGCACTGTCTGAAATTTACTTACCTGCAACACCCACTTACAGAGCATATGGCATCTGTCAAGGGCAAGGATCCTTCTGAGACTTGAGTTCAGTTATCAAATGCTCCATTGTTCCTGAAGACCTAAGAAATCTGCAGTGCTTCTAGATTAGGACACTTAAATCCAAGAAGTTTCATAAAATAACCCTAGGAATTAGTTTCTTCTTCCCAGTATTATCAAATGAGACACCATGATAATCTCAGTTCTCATATACATCCAACAGTTTATAACTATAACTAAAATATAGCCAATGCTATATTTATGCTTTTTTTTTTTTCTTAAATGTAAGCAGTAGATCCTGACTATGAATCAAAGGAAAAGAGAGAAAAGGTAGAGAATAAAAAAAAAATTAAATCTCATGTTCATTGTTCAATTGCGTGTTTAACTGCTACATATTGCATGGCACTTTATTCTTTCTGTAGAGGAGCTGTAAAAACTTACATGAATTCAGACATTGATTGTGTAGATACTTCGTTAAATTACTTAGTTAAACCCATCATTCGTTAGCTGATTCAATTACATGGAGTGACTGTGCTCCTCTTGGAAACACGTTTTGTGTTTAGGACAGCTTTCAAGGAAGCTGAACACAGTATCCACTTTCTGTGATGCTGTTGAGTAATAACCACAAGCCTTTACATAAAAAGGCAGATGCAGCCAGCACTAATCAAGGGATATTTACAAGAAAAAGTAAATCTTGCTTAATATTTTGAAGAGGAAAAAAAGGAATTTACTTCCAGGGGATGGTATTCCAGGAGATTGTGGCTTTCAAAAGGTTAGAGATACCTCAAAGCCCCAATACCTTCAAAGGGGGTCGGGATAAATTCAAGGAAGGAAAATTCAGTGAGGACTACTGAATACATAGAAAGCTGCAGATGACCAGGAGTTCTGAGCTGATAATGATCACAAATCACTGACAGAAGTAACACTTACCCATGTTCTGTGCTGATACCTTTTCTTAGACAGCTCCTTTGTTCACAGTTGAAGACAAAATACATTGGCTAGCAGGATGGTTGTTTATTTCAGTGTGGCTTTCCTATTTCTTATGGCTTTAATACTCCTTTGTGTTAAGCACTTATCTTTAGGTAGCTCTAAAAACTCTGTTACACACTTCAGATCTCATTCTATATGAGATCTGAGCCCGGGAACTGAAATCAGATTTTCATTTTGGGGACCAAGTAACAATTTTTTTTCTCCATTGTAATTAAACTATATCTACATGTGTCTGACATATAACTGAATATTAACATTTCAATAAAGCTATAAAACCAGAATTGAAGCAGTAAGGTCATCATTAATAAAAGAATGTTATTAAAGAAAGTGTTTCACTAATATTCTAATTAACCTTACATTTGAAATACCCACTGTTCCAAATCTGAAGAAAGTAAAAGTAATCTTGTTTCTCTTAGTTAAAATCCAAAGTCATGTTTGGACACGATACTTTTTTTGGGGGTATGTTATCTTCAGTAACTCTTTTCTTTTTAAAGGTGAAGAGACATGTATTCAGTCTTTGTTCAACTTCCTACGCTTTCCAGTTTAACTGACTTTATCTAATGTACTAGACAATGCATGGCAGAAAAAAATGTGAGTTGTAATTAGGAGTATTCTTAAAGCTGTTATTTACCATTATCTGTAATTTAGAGGTATTATCAGTTGATAGTTCAAAAATGAGAGCATTGTTGCTATGTCATTTACCACTGTTTATAGCCCAAATTTACAGCTGTGACGGGCTTGCTATAGAAACCAGAACAAAATATAGTCATTGATTCCCCTGAGGTCACAGAATGTGTTCACTAACAAGTATTTTCAACATGTAACCTAAAGCATTACAAAGAAGAAAGTAAAGTATATCCTTGCCTAAAGCTAAAGCTTTGCTCCTATAGTGAGCTCTGGGTACAGCCCAAACGCTGTGTACATTATTAGAATATATGTCTCTTTGGAACCATTGGCCTTTGGACAGACTACAGTTTGTGCCTACCCCTGTGCTTGTGTTGAACTCTGCACAAGTCCATGTGGTTTGCATGTGTCTACAAACTTGTCTCTTCTGGAATTCTGCTTTTACCTGTTTCCTGCTTGTAACAGATAAAATTCAGATTTCTATTCCTTACACTGGATTTGCAAACCCCCTCATTTTAACATTTTTTAAAAGCTCAGAAGTAAAATAATGTTAAAAATGCTTCAATTCAAACCAAGTGGCAGATAGATTAACTCTTAATGCTGAAATGGTCATTGAGAGCCCTGGCTTAAAAGAGGTATTTCTTCTCAGCAACGTCCTGAGCCATTTATAACTGTTGCAATAAGTGTTCTCCTCCACAGAAGAATCACTGCTTTATCCAGACAGCCTCTATTTTAATTTTCACATATAGAACTCAGATAAATGAATCCATTAAAACTAAATTCAATATGTTATGGTAATATTATTTTAATACTATTCTTCAGACTTTATTAGTTTTCCTGCATACACTTTTGGATCTGTTGTTGCTTCCAACTGCCATGGAAATAAACTTCCTTCATCTTCAGAAAGCAAACAATAGGGATTTTTGAAGGGACTTTGAAATCACCTGATGCTGCTATTTCAAAAGCTGCCTGAGAAGTTTAAAGGCATATCACTTTCATTTCAAATGGCTTTTAAGACTAGTACAAAATGTCAGATGCACAAACTTGGCCATATATAACTTCATGCAGTACTGCAGTACCTACACATCCAAAAGTGCTAGTTTTCCCACTACTATTAATCTAGTTGTTAATATCTAGTAATTTACTTGAATATGTGAGGAAAAACTCCCTGTGTTTTTTTTACTTCACTCTACACCTAAGACAGACTTGGCTAATCACTCTAAGTGTGTTGTATATTTGCTACTTCCCATCTGACACTGTATCCTCTTAAAATCAATCAGATGGTTTAATTTTATGCTAAGAATACCACAAGAACTATAATACTTTCTTTTTAAGTTTTGCTACTAGATTGAAATTCACAACTAACATCACAGCACTTTTCAGAAAAGTCTATCAGACCTGCAGTTTAGCATGAGAAATAATCATGGCATGATTTAAGCCAAAGTTTCTCAGTCACTCTCATTACATTCATCAGTTTTGAAGCCTTACACTTTTAAAGTGTAATAAGGGTCTTGCCTGAATGAAGTCCACAGGTTGTTAGTCAGGTTAAAAAGCAAAAATTATTAATTAGATAAATAAGATCAACAATTATAAATTTGTATAAGCTGATTTATCAGGATAACTAGTGACACTCACTTGTGCAATATTTTCCTACTTCAGTTACAGAGATATGGAAACTCAATTCAGAAAGCAAATTCTTTGACGTTTTCCTGGTCAGCATTGGGTAGTCTGCTCAAGCATCTGCTCCTTCATTCAGCTAGTAAGTTATCCTCAGTGTTAGACCTGTTATCATACAATGCTGAAGTATCATTTGGCAGAAACCATAAGATAAGTGTCTGCAGGCAATTCATAAAATTATATTTGCTTTCTGTGATTCCATGGTGACTTTATATCATAGGCCTTCTTGACCTTCACCAGGCACTCCTTCTCTAATCAAAATGATCAGTGCATCCTTTATTCTCACTGATGAGTCAGATCCCACCCTTAAACCTTCAAAATCTAATATGCAAGCCATACACACCCACAGTGTTTGGCAAGCTCACACTTGTTCTCACTTCGAGTGCACTTATTTTTGAACACATTGTCCTTCTGTTATCATCCTCATAGTACCTGGGAGATCTTGCTTAGAAATAAAATCTGAATGGTCACAGGTGATGCCTCTTTCTAGTTCATTTAATGGCATGTAGTGAGAAAAAATTAATATCTCTCTCTGCCTGAAAGCAATGGAATGAGGTCCATGTTGAGAAGATGGAGAGAAGAGGCTCTGTGTGTTACAAAATCCCATAGAGGCATCTCCTTACCGATTGTTTAAAAAGTCCTTCCAAGTTCATTTTGGAGATTTGTGAAAGGAAACGAGTTGGATGGAAACCATGATCTCCCACTGCTCAGACGTAGAAGCTAATTTCTTCTCACAGCACAGTAAGCCCAGTTTCCACTGACTTCTGCTCTGTACAGTTTATATCCATGAAGAATTATGTGAATATCCTGAGTAGGTGCCGTTTTTCTGCTGTTGACTAAACAGGGCAGAGGAGATTGTGTTCTTTGACTCTTTTTGCAGATAGTGATCATTCCAGTCCAATGTAGCATGTGAATTCTGGCATGATCGTACTGCCTGAGGTGTCTGTTGGTCTTGACACTGATATGCAAAACAATTTGTGATGGTCATGCTGGTACTGAGGATGAGCTTGTGTAAGAGGCCTGAGGGAATTCAGTAACCAGCTCCCTGAGTGAAGAGGAGAAATGAATGAAATTTCTTCTGCTGCTTAAAGTAGCAATAAATTTGGAGAAGACAGAATGATGTAGGAGGATGTAATGTTAATAAGTCTCTATTTTCTTACAGTCCGGATTTAAGTTTTATTTGAAGAGACTTGCCCTCTTCTGGAACAAAGTTGTTACCATCCTTGAATACTTGAAAGAAGCACAATTAGAACCACAAATCTGACATAATTTCATTCTTTGACTATTATCAGGAAAGTAATCATGCCCTCCTTAAATAACTTGTGCAAGCCTGAGTTCCTGCAAGACAAGTAATCATTTGCATACTTATTAATTCTGACATTTTTCTAAGTTTTTTTTCTCCCCTCTTCCCTTGGTCAATTCTAATAGTGTTAGTGAAATACGTAACTACTATTCAGATATTTGAAACAAAGAAAAGAAAAAATATTATTATTTTTAGAGCATTCTCCATAAATCCTATTTAATCTCTATCTTCTCTAGAAGCTGAATGGGAAGTTTCAAAAAGGAAATAAGTGGATCTCATGGCAATGTGATAAAGAAAGTTCCATTGAAGTAAACTTGAGTATGGGTAAAGCTTATAGGGCTTAAAATTTATTTTCCAGATGCACCTGAGACTTGTAACATGTTTTATTAAAACAAAAAAATAATTACTGAAGTTTAGTAGATAAGACTCCCTCGTCAGGGACTGCCTCTTACTATTTCTGTTACCTTTGTCACAGTTCAAGTCTTCTGATGCAACTGAAATATAAAGACAAGACAGCATAAATGTATTTGTCAATTACTGGATCTTGAACATTAAGGAATACTTGACCCATGCAGGATGTTAGCTGCAGCTGTACAACAGTCTAAACTTATATTCTAACTAGCAGCCTAGCTCAATTTTACTGCTTATTGGAGATGATAGGTAAATATTGAGACTGTCATCCTCAGTAAGACTTCTCAAAATGAAACAAAACCAGAAATAAAGTGGTTTACATATACCTTGACCAAAAAAACCCACTTAAATTTAATATTTAGGAGTAATTTTGTGGTTGCTAAGTCCAATATATGGACTTATTATTGACATTGATGGTTTTATTGCAATATTATAATTTTTTTCTGCATTTTATTTTTCAGTAGCTTGTTTCAGATCAGCATTATTTTTTATTTGAGACCACTCATGCTGTATCTTCTATTTAACCTTTCTCTCTCCTTGCTAGCAATAGGAGTGAAAGAAAAACTGTATGCTAAAGAAAGCTAACATAGTAATTTGAAAGAAGGGACTGGGATGAAGTGAGATGGTCCAAGAAGCTCACTTACTCAATAATTTTCTGCTGATCAAGCAGATGATAGGCACATAGTACAATAGGATCGCAATCTTGACCTGTGGTTAACTGTAATACAGGCAGCAGTAACAGCGATAATATAGCAATCAGACTGGCAATAGTTACTTGGCATGGCATTGTATTTGCTAGTGTACATGATTTAAGAATCACACACGGAAGAGAGGGAATTGAACTAATGTTATTCCCTTAACATTAGCTGATAACATACTGGTGTCGGTGCTGATGCAAATTCAATTCTGATTAGATTTTGTGTTGAAGATAATTAAAGTTCACAGATTATAAGTATAGGTTGTGAGAATCCAGTCAGGTCTCCTACATCTCCTCCTGAACTCGTGCAGACTTTTTTCATCAATTCTTGTTTTGAATCAGAACACATCGTCTGAAGAATACAATATTTCCAGTAAAATATTTATAACATTGGGGAATCTATCACGGACCATAATAATTTTTTTTTAAGCTAAACTATGCTTAGGGTTAAAAATTAATTTCTTAGTTTATGTTTGAACTTTCTGGCTTCAGTTTTCTGTTGTTAGATGCTATACCATTGGTCACTACGAAGAAGGCACAATTTCTAGAAGAGTTTAAGTGAATAGTAGGGAAAAATATGAGTTTTATGAGTTCACTTGCAGGCCTATCTATGTGACATCATGATATCATAAATTTTTTCAGCATTTGTTTTACTCCATAAAACATGAGCTACGTATACAAAGAAACATGGTAGTTCTCCTTTCAGATAATATACAGACTTCAGAAACAAAAATTGTTTTGTAAACATTTTTTTACCTCAAAGTAAAAAGTTTTCAGCTAGTCCTTAGGGTAAGATATCACAAAGCAATAAAGCTTTCACAAATTGACTAGAACACATTGTCTTTTCATAAGCATCTTAACATGAGGCTTTATGTCAAAAATGGAACGTACTGCATGCAAAATATTTCAAAAACTCTTCTATGAATCTTCCATATGCTGCATTTTCCTAAGGTAGTCCCAAATGAAATCATGATTCCTAACAGTACTGGATTTTAGGAAAGTTTGAATCAGAGTATGATGTTGTGGCTTTGAGAATAGCATTTACCTATTTTGTAACTACTTTAGTTTTTACTAAATGTTCCAAGAGATGCAATGTCTCTCAAGAGTGCTTCACTTCTAATTTATCTTACTGAACAGATCCAGTTGTACTAATGTGGTTATATTTAGGCACGGATAATTTGATTTAACTTTAATACTATTTACTAGATCAAATTTAGTTTCTTAAAACAGTTCAGTTTATACCAGACTTTTATTCGAAATATTAAGTATTTTATGACGGTTCTTTAACACACAAAAAAAAGAAAAAATCAGATAAGACAAGGTTCGGGTTTGAGCCTAGAATTCATGTGATTTTAACAGTAATTACCATTAATGAATCACTACTTCCATTAATAATAAGAACTCAAAACTTTCAGAAAACCTGCATAACATATTTAAAAAAAGATAACTCTGACTATTAAGATCTCAGGAATTCAAGTATTAACTCAAATTCTTCACAGACATCCTGAATGTTTGTTCAGATCCCAGAACACTGAAGTTAATTAGTTTTGACAGCAATTTTAATGGCTATAAGAGGAGGTTCTTTATCTGTCACTTCATGATTCACCTCAAAAAATATCAGCACTGTATTATAAACTTAAAACTGTAACTGTTGAACAAGAGAAACCACAAAGATATAGAAAGGGAAGAAGAAAGATCAAAGTCCTTGTACTGGCAGAGTACACAGGATCTCGCACTATCCAAGAAGTAGACACTGCTACATACCAGCAAAGTAAAAGCAGAACAATCATCTCCAAATTGGATGAACAAAGAAAGTCACTGCTAATCTAATATGGAGAAAATATTACATTGTAACTCAAAATCTAGTGACTGAAGGAATCAAAATGTGTGACCAAGACACACTAGCCAGGCAACTGAGAGGTTTCTCAATGCCACCAAAAGCATCAGCTTGCCTAATCCAGTATCTTTTCTCTAGCAGTAGTCAGTCTCCAATGGTTCAGAGGATGGTAGAGGATGGCAACCAGTAGGCACTGATGCATGGAATTAATTACCAACAGAATAAACAAATCAAACAGTGAAAAAGCTTCCTTCTCAACTATCTGCTGCTTTCATTCTTAAACAGCAAATGAATTAATGGACTAAATACTTAGCAAAAAACCAGCCTGTAGATGCAGCCGTGAATATTGCTAGTACACCCATGTAATTTTTGCAGGACAGGTTGTGTCACGTACTGTTTCATATCTTGTTTTATTTATGGCTTTTCCTTTTACTTAAAAAGCAGCAAAGAAGAAAAAGAGTCAACTGTAATTTTTCAGATAGCAGGTATACAACTTCTTATAAAAACCAAAGAAACAAAATATTCCAACTGCTCCACGTATCGTGAGATTAGCAAAACACATGCTCAGGGTTGATGTTTAAAGCTGAAGGCCTCCAGATATCTGTATAATGAAAATCTGTATGCCAACCACTGTACCTCATTTAATAATAAACATAGGCAACATTTTATGTCAGTGATTTTTTTCCCCCATTATTTTTGCAGCATTGTAAATGTTATGGAAATTTGAAGACAGTGAAGTTAAAATTAATGTGGATTCAAAAGCTGAAAAGCCAATCATTACCCAAAAGGAATTTTCTGTTTGGTAATCCTTATTGTTTGGTAACTAAAGAACTTTCTGGCTAGCACAGGCTTTGTCTTGTTTTGGTTTTGGATCATCTTCCAGTATTCAAGATCAAAGGACCTGTTCAGGTCCTGTCCTATTCTGAAACTTTCCAAAGATTCCTAAATCTACACTCCTGGTTTCTATGGGAACTCCTAAGAAATTACACAAAGTTGCTGCAACAGTCATTCTTCAAAGCACAATTGGAAACAAAGTAAAAAGCCTCAAATTTGCTTCTTTTTGGCAAGAAAAAAAAAATAATTACTTGAAACTGAATATGATTTTAAAAAAACCCAGTGAATATTATAGACCATTCTTTCAGTTCACAGGTTTTGCAAAACATTCTATAACTCTCCTACACACCAGTCACCCCTCCCCCCTTATTTCTGAAATTTGAAAATGAAAATATCTAATTTATCACCATGACGTCAGATTCATCATCAAATTTTCTTTAAAATACTCACTTAAAATTTACTTCCTCTGTTTGCTACATTTCATGGGTAATAATATAGTCATTAGTATATCAGCAACACCTAAATATGGAGTAAAAATGTTGACAATAACACAACCCTACATCCATAACATCATGGCAGAGTTTTCTCAGTGCTAAGAAACATCGAAGAAAACAATCACAGAATTTTCCAAGTGGACCCTGAATTCCCCATCATAAATATAGGAAACATTTTAGCTAAATTAGAAAGAAGCTGCTTATCTTCCACTGTCCTTTTCAGCAGGATTACATTTTCAGATCCTGTTTGCTCCTCAGATTGACCCACATCTTCATTCCAAGACTGTGCTTTATCACATTCTCATGACATTCTTTTTTTCCTCATTCTTTAAATCAGCTAAAAAGTTACACTGATAGTCTTGGTGTGATGACTATTCTGTTGTGAAGAAAAATTAGCACCATTTAGTTCCCTACCAAATATTAAAATTCACTTTTTAAGTAAGAACAATTAAAGGAAAAATTTGCATTTCCAGTTTCATTGCCCAGATTTTGGTTTTGATACAGTGGAGAACTGGATCCAATGGAGTATGGAAAACAAGATGACATCAAAAGGCATGATATTAACATACTGTAAACCTAATGGCTGTAGCAAGTTACAGAATAGGTATTGAACAGTGAAGAGTTCAATACTGAGCTTCTTCTGAATTCTACAGCAGCTAAGTAGTCATCTCTTAATTTCTGTCACTGTAATGAAAATTATTTCACCACTATCTCTTACTTTCTAAAGTGCTCTTGCAAAGATCTGAGACAATATGAAGATACATAAACTAAAAGGAAGAAAAACTTGGGAAAAGGAAAAAAAGAAGTAAGCTATTGCAGAGACTTTTTTTTTTCCTGCTGTAGAAGTGTGCATAAATAATGTGCATAGTGTGCATATAGGCAATACTAATAGATACGGGAGCATACGTTGTGTCTGTTGCTTGGAAATGTTTGGTATAGTATGTAAGGGAGTTTTCAGCCATCCAAGTGGAACATTGCAGTTAGATTTTTATCAATATGCTTCAGCACCATCGTCTCTCCACTGCGACTGAATGTTTTCGGAATTTGGGGAAAGGCACAAAAGTTAATTGACTTTTCACGGGGACAATAAAACAAACATTGAAAAGGGTGAGTTTGGCACACCACGGAGAAATTCACAGTATTTCTCTTCTGCCTCTCCTCACCATTTCCTCATTGGGAAATATAACTATTCTGACATTTAACATAGTGCCTGGCTCAAAGCAATTTAACTTTAACAGCATTGCAGAAAAATAACAATGTGAGCTTGAAAATTATCTACCTTGAATAACTAGATACTTGGAATCAGTATCAAGTTGGCCTTGGCTAGTTTAGAAATACAATTTCCAATCATTCCATTCAAGCTATCGATATTTTCATTCCCATGAGCTTTTGCTGAAAATATGAAAATTCACTGAAAATATGAAAATAGGTTTCATGCTATTTTCATTCCCATTGTTGACCAAATGGGTGAGCTGGCCTCATCTGTTGGTTTGCTTTGCTTTATTAATAGTTAAATTTCTTTTAGAATTATTAATCTAATGCCTGTTTGTTAGGATCAGTATGAATTAGCTTGTGACTTCAGTGGGAGTAAGAATAGGCCATACTAGACAAACAAGATTTTGACTCTTAAGAACCTAGTACATACTCTGCTTTTCAAGTAGCAGCTGTTTTTCTCCAGTATATCAGATGATGAATAGTCTTTTGATGTAAATTTGCTTCCAATGCCAGGTCAGAGCCAAAAATTTTGAGTGGAGATAGTTTTATTACAAAAGTAGGTACTGAAGTGAGATTCCATTTGACCAAGTCTTAGTCATTCTGGGCAAGCTTTTGAAATTTGTCTGGGCGTTTGACATTTTAGAGTAAATCAAGCTCTATAAGAAACAATGAGACTTAGTTGCTTTGAGAAAAACAACATTGGGGTAAGACAGCAGAGGTCATATTACAGTGTTAGATAATGTTTTATGCATTAGCTTTAAAGAGCATTTTAGCCTGTTAGTGGCACATGTTTTATAACAAATATCCCTTTTCCCAGGTTTTCCACATCTGATGTTTCTCCAGAGCATCTTGTCAAATGAAGCACAAGGAAGTCCTGGGGAGAAGGAAACTGATCCATAATCTATTTCTTTTTCCTGTAAGTGCCAAAATACTGTATTTATTAGAGATTAATTCTTTGAAAAGATAATTCTGTGCCTTTGCACCAACTTCTCCAGCTCTCTAAAATCCTGAACCTGACCTCACCTCCTAATCTTCAGGCTGTGTGAATTTTCCTTTTTTGCTGGTGGAAACAGAGAAACAGATAAGGTTCCAGATCTAGTGAAGAAGTGGTTGGAAGAAAACATACGAACTTAAGAGAAGCTGAATGTTACTTCTGCCTACTAATCTGAGTCAATGAAAAAGATGAAAAATGCATAATTCCATTATGTTACTGCTCTCTGAGTAGACATAGATACTTTATAGCCATTCCTTCAGAACATTTTCTTCTTAGAAACATATAAATTCCATTTCAATTATTACTCTAAATGTACATTCAGGCATTTATAAATAATTAGTATCATTCTGTATAAAGATATATGCAATGAGAACTAAACCATTATAAAATCTGGATCTTTCCTTCCCCTCTTAGTTATAGTTCTATCACTTATATAGCATACATCTGTAGTGAATATATTTTCAAAGACCAAATTCAATTTTCTTTACTGCTGAGTACTTAAGGATTAGTTATGGGTAAAATATTTTAACACCTGATTTGCTTTCAGGTATTTTAAGAGAAACAAACTTTCTCATTTCAGCTGACTTTATAATGTAATTAATGAGAAAATTATCAAAGGCAAAATATATTGCATATAAGTGGTGAAGGGAATTGTAATGCTTCTTAGAAAGAACTGATGTTTTCTGTTAAGAAAGCATTGTATTTGAACTTGTTAATTTCCCCAGATAAAGCTGCTCAGAGAAACAATATGACTGAAGAGCATCCCATTGTTCAAAAAACCTATAAAAATACCTGCCTGTCAAAGTAGTCTTTGTTTCAAATATCAGTGTACAGGTCCCAGTCTACTGTTTACCCCTTAGCAATTGTTATTTCACTCACCTACATCTCTAAAGAACTAGAAATAGCTATACTTGTTTGCGCTGTAATTGCCTTCTAATTAATGAACAGCTTTACCTCATTATGTGAGCATTACATAAGCATAAACTCTATGCTCACAATATACAGAGAATGTTTAGATAAAAGAGAACAATTTAACATTAATTAAAGAAAATAAGCAGACATGCTAATTGTTCTTTCTATGCACCTTTATGTTCTCTGATGATCCATGGCACATGGATTTACTCCAGGAGTTTAGCCTTTTAGATCTTATGGCTTATATTTTAACTGTTGTGGTTTTTCTTTTTATTTTTCAAAGATAATTTTGTATACTTACATGTTTTCAAATCAAGGTAATTAAATATATTATAATATAAAAATGCAGAACAATGAAAATATGAGCTAATTCACAAAATTGCATAGAAGACCTGGGGAAGAAATAATATTCAAAGAGAAGTGCTAAATATACTATATAGACAAGTAACAAGGGGCATGGTCAGAAAGGAGATACCTATGTTAGGGTGCTAACTTTGTTCTTCGTAGTCCAAAAATCTACCCTACATTTCTTTCTGAGTGACTTGAGTTTTAAAGTGAGAAAAACAGGCATAGCTCTCAGTGAAGTGAACCTAACAGCACAGTTTATAAGCAAAATAAATGCCATCCCACTTAAAAGACCAATACAATATAAATCTTCCATGAGTTCTTTTTAATTTACTGAAATATAACTCTAAAAAATCCATGGAAAATTTTGCTATTACAGACTAAATGTTAATTCAGGATCTATGTATTAACAGTCTAAATATTAATTCAGGAACTGTGCATTAACAAACTCTGCAGAAGACCTCTAATACAAATGAGTAGCTGAAAAAGTAGACACAGCTAGATATTTATTCACAGTCTTAAAACTACTGCCAACAAATGTATTTCAGCATTATCACTGGAAAAGTATTGTCATTGAGAAAACAGTATTCCCCAGAGTTCAGTTATGTGCTATTTTTAGTACCCAGTTCATTTTTTTATAAGGACTCATCAAGTACTCGCTTGCCATTAAGCTGTGCAACACTTCAGGACTGAATCAACAGCTGTGTTGCAACACACAAGTACGCCTCCATTTTCAAATTCATATTTTAATACCTCTCTGGGGTCACCTCATTTGCCTCGTTTGTGATCCTCAGAGTACAGACCGTAGTGATCCTGACTGGCAGCGCCCTGTGCCTGGAGGAATGAGTGATCCACAGCAAAGCTGTGCTGTGCTGTATGTACGGTGTGCTGTGGTGTGCCACAGGACAAACTCAACCAGCTCATTGAAGCAGGCGAGCCTGCAGGCAGCTTCTGCTCAATACTGGCGATTATGCCTCCTGCATGGCCTCACCTTCATCTAACAGTGCAGTGAGAACACTCGATGGGAACATCATTTCAATTTGACTGTAAAAATGATGAATAGAGTTGTTGCCTCATAAGAAAATCCTATAATAGCTTGAAAGACAGAAAGGGGAGAATCTCTGCTATGGACAGGGTCTGCATGGTATGCTGCACGTGGGTCAGAGTCCTGTTTGATGCTACACTGCTCAGGGCTCCCAGCTTCTAAGGGGACATAAGATTATCCATGCTATTCTCTTCTTCCAGTGTTAACTTTAATGAATAGCCTTTTAAATGATACTTTAAAGAGTCTAAGTACCTTTCTTGGATCATAATGGACCAGCACTTCCTAGGGCAAAACAGGCCTACCTAGATGGTTTGGTTTTTTTTTTTTTTTTTTTTTTTTTTTTACAGTGTTTCAAAATGTGGTTGCCTGTAGGCTGTCCTTTGTCTTTCCTACAAAAATTTTGAAAGCCCTGGGTCAACAGAAGTTGTTCTGATTCAGAGTCCAGGTGAGCAATCCAGGATTTGTTGGATTTGTGATGTCCCGGTAAAGTAGAGCTAGTCTTCTGCCAGCTCTAAAGATGATTTGTTTCCACTAATATTTCCAACTAACTATTTTTTCTCTTTATAAAACCTTATCAAAGCCAAAGCTGAATCTGTGTTTGATTTAAATTAGAGATCAAATCTCTTATTGTCATGGATTATATTGACTTCACAAAGCACATAACAGGATAGTTTTATCTCACATACTTACATGAACCCTGTTCTAGGCCTACATAAAGCCCTCATATCCACCCCCTATAAAGTGCTGTGGTATCCCCCTTGTACACATTGGGAAATGAACCACAGTGGCCAGGTTTCATCCCACCAAACTTCTGGTATCCAACTGATGCAGCTCATTTAAAAGTTTTGCCACTTTTGGCTCCCTCTATAGTTAGTGGAGAGAGAGAACTGAGAGAAAAGACATCTTTTCAGAGGAAAAGGCACAGCCTAGGTGAAACAAGACTAAGCTAGCAGGACTAGGAGTTACATTCACACCAAGGATGTAGGTACTGTGGGGCTGCCCACTGTAGTACGCAGATGGCATCACTGTACTAAGCAGTGTACAGAACCTCACACAAGGACACAGGATCTCCATACTGTGATTAATAGTTTGAGGTCCAAGAGTGGATTCCACACCAACCAGCTTATTGAACAGAGAGTTTCTTCCCCTAGTGAAGAATTAATGCCTACAGAACTGGGTACCTCACTCCTACTTGGATTCATAACCATAATCAGCTGAAGAGGTTTTGGAGTCAGTTGCCTAAATTTGCTGTTGTAAACAAGGCTGTCTCCTCTAAGTGAGAAAAACAGTGTTAAAAGAGCTCTGAAGAAGTGAGGAGGCCATAGATTCATATCCCTTGTCATAGTTAAAGAACCCAGTCCCGCAGCTCCACCCTTTTGTATAGTGCCTTAACTATCAACTATCAGTTGTATAAGGATTTTTATATTCAAACATTATTTGTAAAGTCATTCCATTATATATTACTTTCCTTGTTTTACGTAACGAGGTAGAAGTGGAAGGAAGGAAAGAAGCATGGGAATGGGTGGGTGAATGGGATGTGCTCAATGGGGAAAAAACTGCATTTCAGAACCTGTTCTGAAAAAATAGCATATGCAGAATGGATAGATTAAATTGGAGAGTCTAAAATCCTCTCTGTCCTTACTGATATTCTCTTGATAAATGAAAGTTCAGGTTTTCTTAGGCAGCACCAAGAATTGTTTCCAGCAGCTTTGGTGATTAATTTAAATACCAGCTTGCCCGTCTGAAGGAGAAATAACTCCTTGATGTGGATCAAAGTTGCTACTTAAAGATATCTAAGAGGTTGAGTCACATAGATTTACTCAACACGGGTTTTGGAAAGTGTTTGAAGTGAAATAAGGAATCCAAGCAAAACATGAAATTGGTCCCATTTATTCTCAATGCTATTAATCTACATATATTAGCTCAGAGTCTCTAGAATAGTTAATGTTGAGTAGCAAGGGATGGAACCACAGGTACTATTTAATGGAATCATTCTCAAGTTTTCAGGTTACATAGGCTTCATTGTTTTACACAGAACAGACTTTCTTTGTACAGAGTTTCTTATTCCCAGAAGGATTTGAAAACTATTCTCTTCCGAGCTGAGTGAAAACAGTGCCTCAGCTGTTACATCTGCAGGGAACAACAGATGAATAACCTTGTATTCTGTACATGTTGCATTGCACACCAATGATTTTAGTCATGTCTTTGCATTTACTGTTCTCTTTCCACACACATAAATGATATTTAGAGTTTTCAGACTAAATATGCTTCAGATGGTGACTTCTATTTATTTATTTATCTGTGAAAATGTTAGTAAATGCAAAGTAATATTATTTTTGCTACAAATGATTATCCAGTGAATTCTCACCAGAAAGAAGCTTATTATGGTTTTGTCCCTATCCACCTATCCCCTCCCCCAGACCATGATTATTAGGAAGCTAGCACAACACACATGACAGCTGTGTCTAGCCCTTCTATCCATAAGATGGAATTTGTTGACATAACAGTGTGGCAAGTGTTCCTGAATTAGACAAACATGCAGAAATCCGTGGTGTTCAAACCATTCGTGAACAGGAAAAGGCTAATCATTTTAACTGAAATATTCTGCAGATGTAATTTCATTTTCAGGTTACTATTTAATTACTGTTAATTGTCTGAAGGATACCATATGAAAGCCTGCTATAGTTGATGATAAGCATTGCATAAATAGTTGACTTTTCAAAGGTGTTGGGAACCTGAAGTTTCACTAAAGTGAGTGGAAGACCCTGAATTTAGTTCATTTCCAGTCTGTGTGAACAGTTTTACAACTGTTAGATTGATCTACATTCAGCTTATGATCCTTTTGTTTCCAGATCAATTATTTATTTTAGTGTAGTTCAGGGTCCTGCCACATTTAACTGTAAATTTGACTTCAGAAATTTCTGGGGGAAAAACAACAGTTAATTTGTTCATTAATAAAGTACCTTTATTTCTTTTGAGGTGGAAGTAAGTGTACGGAAAATTATTCTGTGATGGTTAAGCAAAAACATTAATTGCATCAATTTCTCCCCTCCTCCTGGATATCTTGCTACTAATGTGTTTGTTTAGCAGATAATAGAGCAAGACTTCAATACTCAATGATACCTACAGATGATCCCTGCTCCATAAAATCTCCAATATTTTGCTGCACTTTCATACAGTGGCTTGGACAATAGGACAAAAATTTTCAGAAAATAGTGCAATATACATCAGTTTACATTGTCTGTCACTTCAGAGATTTTTTTTTTTGGAAGGCACACTTGGATATCAATGTAAGTAATTTTTCAGAGCATTCTGAGATTGTATAAAGCAAAAATTCTGAAGTACATAAAAAGGGAGGAAAATATTTGCCTTGAGAAGCTACTTCTATCAAAGAAGGCATAGCAGGAAGCTTTGTCTCCTGTCAGAGGCTTTGTTATAATTATCTTTTAAGGGAATAGCTAGATATTCTTGATGCCACTAAAAAACTGTATTGTTTTCTATGATCCTCAAAGGTTAAGACGAACACATTCCAGCAGAAAAACAGAATTGCAGCTGAGGCTATTGACACTTTGACATACAGTGCCAGTGAGGGACTACAGCTGCTGAAATATCTGCTGTCATGAAGCCAGATCTGAGTGCTGCAGTGCATTCTGGCTTATTTTGCATAACACCATGTATACATGCAACAAATTATTCATACAAATACATTACTCTATTTTTATTCACCCCTTTTGTCTTACTAATATTTTCCTTGCTTGCTGTGCATTATGGGTGATCTAGGTGTATATATTTGGCCACCATAGCATTTCTGTCAGTAGCCAAAGACATTTACATTCAAGATTCTTTCTGGACTTTGGTCTTTACAAGCTCTCTCTTTATCTGTGTCTGCTAGAAATTGCTTTTAACTGTTCCGCTGAACCATTCTTCCTATCAAGTAAACATCTGAATGAGAATACTTAAAAGAGTCAATAAAAGCATTTGACCTTTTTGCTTCTCTTTAAATATAATACTTATCTCTCTTTTTGAAAGGGCATACCTTTGACCACTTAACTTCTTGAATTATATTTGATATTAAAGGAGACTTAAGTTGTTTATTTCCTATTACAGTCAGTTATTTATCATGTGAAAAAAGGAAAATTAATTTCTGGACTTTTTATATAGAGTAATTGATCTCAAAGTAAGGTTGTCTGTCCAATTGTAGTTACCCATTTCTAAAGGTCTACAATTGAGTAAATAAATAAGTATACTGAGTAGACATGCCAAATGTCTATAAGTCATGCCAAATCTCGAAGTGCTTAACTCACTCAAAAGTTTTTGCTGAAGTTCACAAGAGTCTGGATTAGGACTTGAAAAATCAGACCATTTGGAATTTGAATACCTTAATCACTGACAAAAAGTTAGTGTCCTATCATTTAAAAAGGAGACAGCTTTACAGTGGGGAGAGACAATGCATAACTTTCAGTGACAGCTAAGAAAAACTACATATTAAATTGTACAGATCAAATTATGACCCAATCCAATTGTCTGAAGAAAAGATTCCTTCAGACTATGGAAAAGTCAAACATAAAAAGAAAAATCTTGTGACAGAAAAAGGTGTTGATGAAAAGTAGATTCACTTAGAATGTTCATTTAAGGACAATAAAGAGAAAGAAAAATTAAATAAGAAAAGGAATATTATTTTTCCATTCTCCAATTGAAAAATAGTTGACTTCCTCATTGAGGTGAACTGAATTTTTCAGATAAATTGTTCTTATTCATACCCACTTTTAGAAGGGAAATAAAAATAAAATATTAACTATAATATTTAATCTTTATGGGAAAAAAATTTTAAAAATCAAAAAACCCTCTAAAATATCCAGATGCCCCTGTGGCACCCTAGTCACTAGTATGTGACTTCTGCACGCTTTCTAATATTTTACTAAGTGGTTAGTCAATCATAGGGACCCCTGGAAACATTCAGATGTCTTTGTATTAAAGAAACACAGAAATCAAATTAAGTAGAACCTTAGTCAATGTCAAGATCTATAGCTTGACCAGATCAGAGAATAAAGTAAACAAGATAGCTGAATTCCAGTGATTTGATGTCAAACACCTAAGTCTAAACCCTTATAAGCTTCAAAAACTGTTCAAATACTTCAGATCTAACCATGGAATGAGGAGGGAGGTCATCCTGCTGAAGAGAAGAAACTGGAATGCTTTTGCCTTACGTATTCTCAGTGACTCTACTAGCAAAGGAATGGGCGGATTGAATATACAGGAGTCATTTGACTCTGAATTGGCTTCTTTCCGAAATGAACTTCCTAAAGAAACATTGAACAGTCCTTAAACTGGGATGACAGGAAAGAAAGGTTAGTCACCTGTCTCCTTGCTGAGTGCCTTCTCCTCGGGTCCTTTCTGGGTGCAGCACTAAGCGCCTGCTCACAGCTTGCTTCTGAGAGAGAGTGTCCTGCTCCATTAAAGGCATTTTTGCAAAGCAGAGTCTGAAGGAAGAACACTTGAGCTGCAACCTAAAAGCTACAAATGGCTGTTCAGAAGTTTCTAACTAGCTCTTAGTCTTACTCAGTCCTACCAGTAGATAGGACAGCATTTATGTTTGCAAGGTGGCTTTGTTATCACGAAAGACCATTAAGAGCTGCTTTTTCTTCAGATTTGGGAATGATGTATCAACATATCATTTTCCTTTCAGTCTTAGCTCTTTAAAATTTCATTTAGAGGCATAATTAGAGCAGAAGATGGTTCTGTATTCCTTACAACTAACCATGTCACAAAAATGATAAAAAAAATTACTAGTAAACAGGTCATAGACTGCAGATTTCTACATGAGCTACTTGAAAGCTTTCAAGTCTGGTATACATTGACACATAGATTGGAAACTATAGAATTAAAAAAGGTTTAGAAGATATCATTATTGGATTCCTTATCTCTGTAAGTACAAAACAATCGTCAAACTAGCAATTTAAATTGCTCTTCAATCCATGTGTAGGAAATATTTGGTAGAAATAATGATGTAGAAAATTGTTCAGATCTGATAACTCTGAAGCAATGATAAATGGAAATTACTAGTCATAAATAATCAGAACAGAGAATAAATGAAGGTCTGTTTCAGGCAAGAGAGAGCACTGCAGCTGAAGTCACTCTGCAGTTGAGAAACACCATAAAGCAAAAATCTAAATTTAGTGCCTTAATCAAAAGTTTAACATTAAGATTTACATCTTATATAACTTGAACTGTCCAAAATTCAGGCACCCTGAAGTTATTTATGCTACCTCACCAGATGAAATAATTTATCTCAGACTAAAAGAGTATTTTTAAGAAGTATTTACTCTTCTGACTCATTTATGTGATCTGGTTTGTAGTATTATTACCCCATAGAACAGTTACATAGATACATGCTGCACTGCAGTTCACAATGACTAGCCAGAAGCAGGCATATAAACCAATTTTGCTACTGGACAAAATATTTATAAAATTACATCCCTAGATTCTGAAAGCTATGAAGAACCCCTCGCCTGTGTACCTACTAATCCCCATACTATCTATAAACATTTCAGTTCATCACTGTACAGACAGGAGCCTTGTTCTTTCAGAACAACATGTTTTATAAAGCAATTTTAACTGGGACACTTGTGAAATTTTGTATACACCTACAATTTATAGTTTTTCCCTTTTGTGGTCTTGTTGGGTATGGTAAGATTCTCCAAACAAACGCATTGGGGTAGCTGTTGAAATGCTACATTTTTGCACAAATTATCACCTAAAAAGAGCACCGTTATTAATATTTTTTTATAACCAAAAGGTAACTTCACGGTATCCTAACCTTGAATTCCAAGTGTTATCATTATTTAAAAACTACCGGGAAAGAAAACTAAAAGCTTTAAAATTACATATAAAAATAGAAAATGTTAATGGTTTAAGGTCAAATCCTCAGTCTTTAAGAAAAGATAACATTAAAGTCATTTGTGCAGCTTAGTCATATTCCCTTGCTCACTGAGGTTACAGCAAAGACTATAATGATAACGGTACAATATTGCTTTTCCAAATAACAGACTTTTGGTTATTAAACTAAGATATGCCTGCTGAACATATATTAGAAATTTTTCAAAGGACCTTCATATTTGTGTAAAAGTTTGACCACACCTCATTCATAACGCAGGTCAATCAGCTTCCAGCATGACCACAAAAATACAGAATCATAAACCATGAAACACTTCTCAGGTACATAGCTATTTTTTGAACATCATCATAAAAACATTTTATTTTTTCCTCATTTTTTTCTGAGAAGCAGCTAACTGCTGCTGCTGAAAATTCTTGCAAAAATACAAGGCCTGATGATTAAAATTTAGCAAATCTTTAGAAAACAAAAATAGAGCCTTGAAATTGAAAATATTTGGCAACTTATTCTTTTAGTGTCCTTCCCAGTATCACCTACAGTAATGTAAAGGCAAAGTATGGGCAGGTCAGCAAGCTTTTCCCTTACCCTAATTTTATTTTCTGATTTTTTTTATAAATTCTCTTCCCATCAAGTAGAAAACCACTACAACTTGTTAGGCTCTCAATTACTTTTAAATCTGGAAAGTGGCACATTTATGCTACTTAAGTAATTCTGCAGTTTTGACAAGGAATTTAAAATGCATGTCAATCAAACAAGGGGATGATATTTTTCTCAGTTACTTCCGCTGTTGACATATGGTGTGGGAAAAACAAATGGGGTACTTGTCATAAGGCTGCACTTACTGGTGTAATTTGCTAAGTAACAGAGCCATAGAACATAACTTTCAAAATACTGTGAATTTTTTTTTGTTTCCCTTTTTGGACTCCATGATCAGACAGCTGTCATGCTGCATATTTTACTCATATTAATTTATACCTAAAATTTGGGTAATAACATATTAAAGAGAAAGCCCGGACTTAATTAAAAAGAAAGAAACTTTCCCTGTAACTTCATTGGGATCAGTTCTCTATCTAAAAATTTTATGATTAACTGTTTGTGCATACCAGTTGTGTTTGGGAACACAATAATGTACTGTACCTCTGCTGAGAGCACAATAACAAAAGACTCTCCTAAAAACCTTATAATCTAAAGCTGTCCATTACAGAAGCAACTTTCCAAAATAAAGTCACTTTAAACCAATAAAAAATTTTCACCAAGGAGAAGCTATACTGTAAGAAACTGTGGGAATAAATCAACTTCTCTTGACCACTGTTTTGTCCTGAACAGTGACCTATGGTCAACCCTTAGGGAAAATACAGAAAAATAAGCATGTACAGAGTGATTCTTACCCCCACCTCTTTGTAATCAGCAATTCAGGCACTTACAGAGTCAGAAGTTAAATCCACCTATGCTCCACTAACTTCTCCAGACCTATTTTGAATCCTTTTTTTTTTTTAATCTATTATAACCTGTGGCAATACTCCATAAGATTATTTGTTTTATAAATAACTCCTTTCAGATTACTACTTCTTGTAATAAAGCTATAGGAACACCTGATTAAATGATCAGCTTGCTGTTTTGAAACAGATTATCCTTTTCAAGTCATCTTCTCCATAGAATTAGTGATTTCATAGACTTCTGCCATAACCGTCTCCATTACATATTTTGGTAGTCTTAACCTATTTAATCTCTACTTAGATGGAAGTCATTCCTTACCTGTGAATATACTATATACCCTCCCTTCTCTTCTCTGTCCTGTTGAAATGGAGTGGAAATAAGTACTCCCGTAAAACTATTCCAGATGCTTTCTATTAGGCAAATTGAAAGATAAGGCAAAGTGGTGGATAGAAATGATAGAGGCAAAGGAAATAATCACAGTAATACTGAACACCATCTTGCTGTGATTTCCCCCCATCTTTTCATGATTTCCCTTCTGTCTCCTATAAACCTAATAGCATTTATAGTTGTTAGATACATTCTTGTTCTTGCAATTAGAAGTAAGTTAATCACATGTGTTTCTGATAACTTGAAAACAAATGTTTTAAGGTGTTGAGCAAGTTATCAACAAGATCCACTTATGGCAGTAGTTTTGGAGTCTGAGTTGAGAAAACAGGCAAAGATCAAAACTCACTGTGAAGAGCTAGGTGGAAAACCCATTAAAGACAAAGGAAGGAAAGGAAAATCAAGATGTATCATTCACAGCTTTGTTGCTTGTGGCTGTTGATGTCACTGTTTTGCCTAAACAAGTAATTTCCCCTGATGTAGTAGAATGAGCAGGGTTCATCTGGATATGAAAGAGCAGCAAAGATGTTCAAATAAATCCAAAAGGACCAGCACGTAAGCCACCTTATGAAGGTGACAGTTCTCATTCTGAGTTGCTTACAGGTGAAAACATGAAATCTCTAATACATATATAGCTGGGTTTGCAATGGTCTGTATAGGTCTCACCTTAAAAAAAAAAAAAAGTATCTAAAAGAGACAATGCAGCACTTGTCTGCAGTGGGGATTAAACCCTTTTTGTCAGGAGTATGTTTGAATTGACTTAATAGGTCGTTTCCATTTCTAGGACACTTCAGACTTCTCTTTATGACTGTCTGAAAGCAATGGAGCCTTTCCAGAAGGGCAGATGATTGTACTTACTCTTTGGAAGGAGTCAATACCTTTTCCTTCCTTGAGAAAAAAAAAAAAGATCAATATATCAGTCCTAAGGAATTTATTTCTGTGGCTTCAGAACAGTTGTCAGGACAGGGCATACAAAGAGGTAGTCAAAGCTCTGTGGCTATTGTCAGATATAGACATATTTATATGCATATAGGTTTCCAAGGCCCTTAACTTGTGAGTGCAACTTGATCTAGTTATAATACTGCTTTCATTTGTATTGGAAACTCAAGAGGACAATGGGCTACCTAGTTCAGGGACACATGAAGAGAAAGCTATTTTTCTCTGTATTTTTCATTTTGGTGCCAAATGTGGCTAAACCAGAGCAGATAATTTACCTAATTAGATACATTTAAAGAAATGCTTTTCTTTATTAAAGGCTTTAGAGCTAAGTACATAATTACTGTATGCTGTAATTAAGCTCCAGTGAATTATAGATCAGTTGGTCTATAGCTAAGAGTGCTAAGAGTGTTAATTTATATATTTTTACCTGCTTATTTATACGTTTTGTCTGCAGTTGCACCCATATCATTTATAGATATTCATGTAGTGAGACTGAGAAACTGAAGAACCTCTTTGTTGACTATTTAATTTAACTGTATTTTAATCAAATTACAGTTGTCAATCTGAAGGGCCAGATTCTCAGTTGACCAAAATGAACATGTAGTAAATGAACATCCTTTGGCACCAGATAATGTGCTGGGTCAGATGCCTAGGACTTTTGTAATGTTAGCTAAGTTCTGTTTTATTTGTCATGGGTTATGAGCAACTGCAAAACTATTTCCTGATATAACATCACTGACTGCAGTAGAGGGACAAAAAGGAGGAGTTTACCACATGATCTTGAAGTATTAGAAGTCCTAGGTAACATCAGAAAAGTAATGTAAGATTTAATGTAAATAACATTTCATATTAAATACAAAAATAGTCCTGGAAGCATGAGCCAGATTCAGGGTCTTCCAAGGTAGTCTACCCACCGGACTGCAAAGTCAAATTCACCCTTCCTCTCTGGTCCAGTATAACCTGCACTCTTATGTGCCTGGGGACATCTTCAAAAGAGACATGCAGTTGTTTTCCCCCACTTCAGGACACTATTGTCTGGTGATTAGGACATGAGCTTTGAAGGTGGAAGATGCAGACCAGAGTTTTCAGGAAAAGGATGGGACTGAATCTGGGAGTCCAACCTGCTCAGTGGGTGCACTAAGTGATATGCCAGTAAGCAACACACTGCATGGGAAAGAAGGGAAAGGCTTCTCTTCTCTGTCTGCGGTCTAAAACTGATCTTCCTTAGATTTGCAGTGTGTGAAGAGAGTGGTCCTGCCATGTTCTATGGCCTCTGGGAGTGTTTACTGGATTGAATTTTTGGGGTGATTCAGACTTCACTCCTCCTAGTTTCTCAATCTAAACTGAGCTCAGACATGATCTAAGTGCTGAGCTGCTTAAGCCTGCCAAGTATAGGACAGTTCTGGGCACGTGCAGTGACTTAATAGGTACCTGAAGACATTTAACATCAAATGTTGAAGAGCTTATAGAGATTAGGTGTCTCCAGCTCAGAAGGTGAGTCAGGACTTTGCAATCAAAATTTTCCCTCAGCAGCCCAAACTTATTTTGTCTTAGTACCTAAATCTTGTACTGTAACTTGCCTTGAATGCCCCCTATATCTAAAATAAAAGTCTATTGCTATTAAGTAGCAGGGTTCCTTGTTTCCAGTAGTTAACTGCAGAAACATCTTTCTTTAGAGAACAAACCTTAGAAACACGTGAAATGCTCTTCAGTAGATCAAAAACTCATAAGCCAGGTTTTTGCACTTATGACCCTTCTGATTTAGGTAACAGTAATACTTACCCATTGCATTTAAGTAGACACAATGTGCACTCAGACAAGAAAAACGCACCAGGCACATGGCATTGAGAATAAATTTGCCTAGCAGTGTGAACAGCATTACTGATACTTAACCCCAAGTTAAGTCCCCTCAATGCCATAATTTTCTGAAATAATTATGACATGCAACATCATAGAAATATTTCAGGAGATGTCTGAAATTAGGTGAAATGAGTGCTGATCATCACTGCTGAATATGTAAAGGATTTAGCTGAAGATATTTGAATTTTTAGAATGACACGAAGTAGCCAGAGATAAGCTTCATAGCAGGTTAGGCCACTCAATCCTTAAAAACTATTTATGAAAATTCACTTCCTAAATCAACTCCAAGTTAGCTGGAACAGCTTTGAATGTTAGTTCATACGATCCAGGAGACATAGACATGATGACCTTTATTACTACCTCTGGTAAACAAGAAACAAGAAAACAATCAAAAAATCAAAATGTGTGTTCCTAAATTCCTTAACTGTTTTTGAATGTCTCTTCCCTCTGCAAAAAATATGTTTCAGTTCTCAGTTGTGCAGAGTGCTTGCCACTGCCACTGCCTTCACTTCTACCCTGAAACCTATGTACCTAAGTGCTTTATTTTGAGGTCATTCATGTTTGGAAATGGCAGGTCAAGCTCTCTTTTGTGACAAATATACAAGCAAGGCATCAAAATGAAACTGTTTGGATGAGTCATCAAGTCTTCATTAATCTATTTTTAGGGACTGTTTTATTAGAGGTTTAAAGACATTGTTGTACAAGAAGAGGACGTTCTTCAAGCACTGAAGTTACCAGACAAAGCAGAGTCTTGGACGAAATAAATGTTTAGGCGCCTTTGAGTATCTGGGTTCCTGTCCCTAGAACAAAGCTCAAATAGTTGGTGTATTGCTCCCACCACACAAGTTCCTAAACTGTCCTGGATCAACAACATGTTGATTAAATTAATTGCATCATATAGGCAGTGCACTTTGGATAACATTCTTTCTTTAAGCTACACTCATCTGAGTCCAATAATATTGTGATTCTTACAATTGATTGTATAATATTTTAAAACTTACTAACTCTTCTTTGACTCTTTTGTCACATTGTTAGTTACCTTGGGATCATTCGGATATACTTTTTTTCCATCCTTATTCAAGTTGAAGTCCACTGGGAAGGGAAAACAAAGAGTTGAGAAATCAAAAGGAACTGAACGTAGATAAAAGATCATTTTCATTTTAAGGAGCATTTCTTTTTGCCTTCTTTGGTTTTTTTAAGATCTTTACCACAGATTGATGTTCTCAAGCCACAGGCTGTTGAACTTTCTAGTACAAAGATCCACCTGGTGCTGAATAATCACATACAACTTTTGTTTGATCTCTTCAACATGAAGCTTTTAAGTCAGGCTGCTGAGACCATTGCCTATCATGCTGACCAATACTATGTCACTTCTTCCTTGTGCTTCCCTGCCAGTCTGCATTTATCTGGTGCCTCTTGCCTTGCCTTACATTCAATTATAATTTTTTTGAGGCAATGACTGTGTTTTCTGTTTGTACAATATTTATAGATGTCTGAAGTATATATAATACTTCAAGATGATAGCTCTGCATTTGAAGGTAATTCCAATTATGAATATTTTAAATATAATAAAATAAGGTCTTTAAATATTCAGCTCTGTGAAGCTATGCCATTAATTATTTATTTGTAATTATAAGTCAAAGCCATTTTGAGTCAGATACTTTATAACTCCACAATGTAAAAAGGAGGCTGTTGATTTTTGTACTGTTCAGGTGTATCAATGATTGTGGTAAAGTAGATACTAGTTATACTGTTAGAATAAATGGAACCCCAAGTTAAACAAGGCTTTCCAGTCCTGTAGCTTCAGCTATTTAAAAGGCAGATACTCTCTTATTTTCTGGGCTCTCGCTACAGTCAGTGGTACCTCTGGAAAGTGATGCGCTTCACTGTAAGGTTCACATCTAAAATAGTCACGCATCATGAATCATGTTTGTTCCTCTCCATTGAGAAAACCTGGGTGACTGGATAGATAGGTTGGTGCTTACGTTTTAGGTTGCTAAACCGAGGAGTGATGAATTTTACCTTCTTGATCTGAACCCAGCAAGGATATAAAGGCAATCCTTTGTGTTACTATCTCTCATTTTTAAACAGGTACATAAATGTAATTACATTATTGTTTTACTTAGATTGGCTTAGAATACCCAATTTGTTTTCTCTTTTGTTCTGTCAATCCCAGTTTGTGCCAAATGACAAAATGTGTGAAATATGGCTTGCCTCTATTCTTTCACTCTTGTGACCTGATTTACATCAAAAAAGTGGTTACAAAATATTATTTTACTCTTCATTTTTTCTAAGCAGTAAAGTCTGTGGAATGTAAAACTTGTACAAGATTGTTTTATTCTTGCACTCGGTGAGGTGAGGACATTTAGCTCTCTCACTGTTGTTCTGATACTTTCCCTAGTCTCACCAGCCTTATTCAAGTTTATTGAATAGTTCAGTTCACCTTTTAAGAGTCTTCAGTTTGGAGAAAATGAGCATAAAGTTGCTGAATTAATTGCATTAAATTTTAAAATGTAACTAAGCTGTGTGATTAAACGATATGTTTTGACTCAATATAAATTAAGGGAGACAAAGAGCAAAGGGCTTTGAAACATTTATTTCAGTCTTTAGCAATTTAGCTAGAGAAGAACTTGCATTGCATATTGCTGCTTGGAAATGGTACTTCTTAGTTGGCAGCAGCAGGCAGAATTCTTTTACATTACCACCAGCCAGTGAATAAAGAACTCTTCAAACCAGCTAAGGTTTTTTTTCTTGTTTATGGCTTACTCATTATTTTATATAGCACTGGTGTGCATACAGGATCACCAGTTAATATGTTTGATGATTAAATAGTACATTGCAACCCTTACAATTCATATCATTGTAAACTCATCACTTTAGTAATATGAACATAACAAAATGGCATTTTAAAAGTAAGATGAGATATAAACAGCACCCACCCTCCTTCTTTATACTGCAGCAGTCAGCGCTTATTATTGTTCTGTGTAAAATGCTAAGAAAACAGTCATTTCCAGGCTGGATAAAAGCAATGTAAATATCAGCAGGTGTATTTAGCGCTATTAACCTGGCTGTAAAGAGCTTATTTGCACAAAATGTTCAGGAAGAAACTCTTATTACTTGGCAATGTTACTGGACCATAATCTTTAAACAAACCCTGAAATCACTGGCTAAAACCATAACTGTGTTGAAGTGGAAGCAAGTATGTATGCACAAGAGTGCTTAAAAGCCTGGTAAAACAGCCTAAACAGGAGCAGGCATCTTTCTTCTGCTGGTCAGTTATAATGAAAGTAACAAACCTATGCTGTGCAAGGTGGGTTTCTTCTGATGAAAACTACACTGTTGAGTTTCTTGGAGACACAAAGATACAGGTGCCTCTGGATACAACTCCATTTCAGAGCAAGGCACTTCATAACCTGAAACATAGCTGAAAATTGAAGGAGTGAAGTCAGATTCAACAGACAGATATCACTGCTACTCTGAAATATTGATTGTCAAACCTGTCTTTCTATTGTAATCAATAACAACTGGTTTGCAGGTAAAATTTTTCACTGTCTGTATTTATACAGCTGGAACTGGCTTTAATTGAGTAACTTGTGTAATTCCACTGTTGCTGCATAAGAAGTTCGGGGAGAACCAATAGATAATACAAATAGAGAGCAACTATCAAAAGAACATTGAAGTGTGAGGTAATTTTTTTCTTGTTTGTTTGTTTCCCTTAGGAATGGTCAGCTCAGTTGTTAGTGGGCTGAAGTGAAAGAAAGAAACAAAAAGCAAAAAGAAGCAATGACACAAGTATTGACGAAATAGGTACAAATTCCAGAACTTCTGGGAAAAAAGATGAATATACCACTGTGCTGAATAATGAAGAAATATATGTAGCACTAATTATACCAACATGCACCAATAGGCAAATGAGTCAACAACACAGGAAATACACAAGACACTGAGCACAGATCTTTCTTCCCAGATGGTAGAAATAAATGTTCACACTGGTATAAGCAACTCATAATTTTCCATTTGGAATATTTTGATACTGAATTTTTTGAAGATTAAAAAACTTAAGAAAAGTTGATGTTTAACACAAATTATTCAATCTTGAACTTGTTCATTTTCACTTGAATAAGTAAGATACTTGAATAAACTGTTCTAACAGTCCTAACTCAAATATAAAAGCTGGTTGAAGTAGTAAGTGTGACTGAGCGATGAACTACCTTTTATCTTCTGTTTAAATATATTAGAATAACATAAGGAATTATAGAAGTCCTAATAGTGTGCAATTAAACTTTAGGGAGACAGTGGGAACTGTAAAATAGAATAAGAACAGAATAAGAAAAATACATTTAAAATCAATTTATACTCAAACTATAATCCATTTAGATTGAATATTGAGACTAAACCTTGAGTCAAAACTTCAGTGTTACTGAGAACAAGAAGAAGGAAACCAGAAGCCAAGAAAAAAGTAAAATGAATGAATGATGATGAGAAACCTGAGGTTTATATCTTGCTTCTGGAAAATAAAAAGGCAGCCGAAGGGAATAAAGAGTACTTCAAACTGAAATCTGACACACCACACCCCCTCCCAAAAAAAGCCCCCAAAAAACCAACCACAAAAACACCTGAACTTGCAAACTGGAAGCCCATCTGTGAACATTAGATTTCATTCACTGTGTTTAGTATTTTTCTAATAAATAAAAAAATAATTTATGTTATGTCCTTCCTTAGGAGTCAAGTAGAACATCTTAAGGTCAAAGTTGCTAAAAACCACATGGTTAAGATGTTACATCTTGACCCTCAGTACACCCAATTCTTCAAAATACCTGGAGGTAATTTCGACATACAATTACCTACAAGAGTTTGTTCAAGCAGTTAAATGTTTTTAGAAGTCATTTTCTATCATTAAAGCATCCACACTTCTGATTTCAGGATGAATTTGGAAAGTAAAACCACTGTGAAATGACAGAAACTAAAAGGATATTTTGGAATCTCAGTCAAACTTTGCTCGGATTTAGTTTTATGAGGAGCTGACACTTACCTGAACTGGTTTCATCTGTCTTTAAGCTGTAAGAATATTGTTGTGCAGTCCAATGTGCTTCTTTCACTGCTTTTCTTTCCCTTCACTGACAAACAAAACATTCATATTTTAATGCCTTATGCAGAGCTATTGCATCAGAAAAGGAAAAGAAAAATGGCACGTAGTAGGACATTTCTATTAGAAGTGGGCTCAAGGTGGAAGGATTGAACCTGATCTGAAACATAGGAAGATAAGGGTTTTGGTATGTTTTTGCCAGATTAGGGCTTTTGTATGAGAGCCTTTTGGCTGAGTCTGGCTCATATCTACATCCCCTCAGTGTTCAGAAACAAGAAGCTAAAAAAGACAGATTGCAGGTAGGAAAGATACATATAGAGGAAAATTAGGGAAAATATCAATTTATTTCCTCTATCTGTAGTAAATAAACTCTTCTGACTTTCTCTGTTTAAAATCTCTGTGATATTCTTGTCTGCATGCAGAAATCTGCTTCCAGTCAATCATATGTAGCAGATGTACTTATTCTGGTAAGATTTACTGATATTCTAAGAAAGAACTGTGAAAGGATTAATTTACGCTTAAGTATTTGTTCTAGTCAATTACACTTTGGCATGTTTGGAATTATTATCAATCAATCTTTTTTACCAAATCAAGTCCACTATTGAGCTAGTAAGAAATCAGGTATAACATTTTGGCTTTCCTGCTTAAAAATGCCATGTTGTTTCTGATTGGTAACTTACATGAATTAATTTTTCAAAGGGTCATATCTTTGTGGTACCAAGGCAATTAGTTTTACCTCTTAACATAACTAAGCACATAACTACACAAAGAAGCTAGAGAATTTGTCAGCTGCTTTACTGTAGAAACAACCCTCTTCAGTAAAGATGACACAGCCTTTGGGTGCAATATTTGCACATATATTTTGTTGTCTCAAAAATGTGAATTTCTTGTTTTGTATAATAGTAGGAAGACTAAACAATCTCCATTTCCAAATTTGGCCTATTCTGGCAATGGAAATGAGATTTGCACTGTACCTGTTCAAAATGAGAACTTTTTGTCTTTCACCTTAACATTAAACCAATGCACAAAGGCATGGTCATAAATAAAAGATTTTATATCTGTTATTTTCTTAAGGTCAAGTGGAATTTTCATGTTAAAAAATAGGCCTGTAGTACACATGAAATGGGACTCAGAGGGGACCAGTAGGTTGCCAAGGTCTCACATCAAGGCAGCAACAGCAACATGAGTAGTGTCTGAAAAACAACTACTGCTCTAACTGTTGAACTCAAGTATTTAAACAACAAAAAAACTCCATTAATGAAAATTTAGTTGGAGTAATTACTGAAACTTTGTAGAGATCTGAACAAAAGCCTCTCCTCAGATAGGTATGCAGAAGTTCTAGTGGCCAGGGGCAATGAAAAAAGTCATATAATTTTGGCTTACGATAAGAACAAACCAGGTCAAAACAATTTCATTTTCTCTGTGGCAGAAAAAGAATCTTTGATGAAAAGTGGAAGAAGTATATGTAGTATATATGTTCATAAACTTTTGGGTTTCTCTTACATGATAATTTCATAAACAAGGTAGAGAGACATCCTGTAGATAAGAAAACATTAAGCTGGATGGAAAAGTGGTTTGAAAAAGAATATTTTGATACATAGTAAGATAATATTTATTTACAGCTCATTATGAAATTGGAGTCAGTTACTTGATGATGACTGCAGAGATTTGTCTTGGACCATTACCATTATTGTTATTAACAAATTTTGACAAACAGATTTTCAACAGCGTCAGTACAGAAAGTGATGCAAGCAGATCAGAGGACAAAACTTGAACAATTCAGAAACACTGTCCACCCTTCAAAATAGTAAATAAAATGGAGAATGAGAATGATGAGATGTCAAGAAAAAAATAACCGACTGTGGGAAATTTGAAAACTGTCTTATCTAGGGAAAGGACAAGAAAAAGTCTAGAGAGGACTGAAAGGGATAATGCTAAAATGATCTGTACTGGGTCCAAAGGTCTACCTAACTTACCATTCTGTATCTAACACTAGCTGGTAAGAACTGCTTAGGAAAGACTATATGACGTAGAATAAGATAAACTCACCCTTCCCTAGTATATTCTCTGACATTTTAATATGAAAACAGTCTTACAGTATGTAAAAGACAGCTTCACAAAATAAATTAATCTAATGTTCTCAGCATCAGCTATGGATTCAACCTTAACATCTGTGGCACAAGCCCCAAGTTAGAGATTTGGGGTAAATGACAAAAAGAAACTTTTAATAGAGTTCAGGGAGGTTTCAAATCACTATCAGGAGAGATTTCTGTTACAGTAGGTTAGACAAATGTTTATGAAAGATGATAGCTGATCCTGGAATGAGTCAGGGAATGAATCAAATAAGCTCTTGAGCTCTCTTTCAGACATATTTTCTATGATTCCGTATCTTCTCAGTCATCTTCTAACCATCTTCCGGGTGTTTTTTGTTTCTTTGGCAGAAAAAGTATAATGTGTTTTATGAATAAACCATGTGCAATATTTGGCTGAGGAAGATGAAGTGAAGAGGTCACAGCTCTTCTCAGGTAGAATATGGTATGATTCAGCAGCACAAAACCAGAAAAGACTGAAAATAAAAAGGACTGTTCAAAAAACCAGATGAACTTCAGTATCTGTCCTGGAGATGCCACTTGAATTTGAAAAAAATGAATGAAGCCCTAAGGGGAATTAAATGAGAATTCAGACTTCACATGGGAACACATCACAGTAGTATCCCAGTGCAAGTCTTGAAGAGAAATATCGTTTTCATTCCATTATTCAACACAGGTCCATGTATTTTATTATCTTCTTTCACCTACTATGTTAGTAAAATCTCTCCTTTTTTTTTACTATGCTGGCATTCCATACTCTAGATGTAGGACCAGACATTGTACATTTCTCCTGCATCATATGCTTTCTTGCTAATAACTGAATCTTTAAGTATTAATTTAGAAATCATTTCTGTACAGGAATTCAGCTAAACACAATTGTATTCATCACATCCCAATTTCATCATAGGTATATAACTAGGGCACCACTAAAATATGCAACAATATATAAGCTGAATCTACTAAAGCTTCATATAGGATTTTACTTGAGCAATCAGTACCCAACCAAACAGCATGCTTATGGACTTCTCAAACTTCTTATATCGAATAAAATTTGAAAAAAAAAAAAAGTAAATGAACATTTCGTTTAGAGGACATTAGTTCTCCTTTACAATTCCATAAAAAAAATGTTGCGGAATGGTAGCTTTCTTTGTCTCTCATTACTTCTATAAGAGTTTTTTCTCACTCCCATAATTATGGAAAATCTTATGCCAGAAACAGTGAACTAAACCCCACCTTGACTTTTCTACATTGATGTTAATCAAGGCTAATCAGGGTTGTCCCTGTAGCACATAGCAACATAATAGTTTTTCTAAACACAAGTACACCCTACAAGTCTTAATTCATTCTTTTAGAGGCACTGACATGTTGAGGTTCAACTAGTTATGCTTTTCTCAGTTTGATTTCTACAAATTGAAATTTTATAACTAACTGAATAAAACCCATGTTTACCTTAATTGATCTTGTCCATTTTTGCTTTGCTTTCCCCATGAGATTAAATATTTTCTGTGATCTCATAATTTATGAAGAACTATCACCAGTGAAAACTTCTTAACATATTTTTTTGCCTCCATGTCTATGATCTACTTTGTGTGTCCACAAGTCTTTAGCCAGCAGACAAGTAATACAGGATTAGCCCTTTCTCAGACATCTTACACAAGCAACTTCTTGCATATGATGAATGTTTCGTCAAACAAGCAATATATGTTACGAGTCTTAAAATTGAGCTTATGGTGATGTGTATTAGTGCAGGATTATACTTGCTTTTCTGAAGCGTGTCTTCAAACTTACTTCTGGTATTCTTCTTTCTATGGAGCCAGTTTATATTGCAAATATGAGGAAATTCCATGTCCACTATAAGCATTACCTACTCAAATTTACTATCATATATCATTACCCTATGTCTTAGATACTGATGCTGAGCAATAGAAAGACATGAGTGTTTTTGAAAACATATCTATTCGATTGTAAAGAATGGTTTCACTTCACAAAATGCTTTGAAGAAGTTGCAACTATTTTTTTTTCTTTTTTTGGTAGCGAGTTCATACAGTAGTTTTGAACATTGTTTAACTTTATTCTATAAATAGTGTTTCACTGAGATGACTGCAATATACGTGTAAGTGAAACACCCTCTGTTAGTTTCAGAGAAATCTGGAAAGGCTCACACTATGCTCTGTACCAAGAGTTCAGACGTCACTTTCCATGGAACTTGTGACAAGGTGATGGAAAATTTTAGCCATATTTTGGCTGTTAAATCAAGGGAAAAGATTATCTTTGCCAAAAACAATTCCCTCTGCATTTCTTTACCTCAGTTATCTGCAGCATTCTGCCTGTTATCTGTTTTCTCTCCTCATTGTTCTGATTGGCAAGGGAAGTACAGGTCACTCTGCAGTGGCACCTGAACACAGCTGCACAGGCTGCTCCTTGTATTGACGAGCTTATTACACAATAGCGAGAAATCAAAATGCACGTTTCCTGGCAAGCTGAAGGGTATCACTTTCAACAGAAGGGTAACTAATGCAAAGGGGAAAAAAAATCCTTCATATTCACATCTCTTTGTAAAAGGAGCTATTGCATAAGTTGTGTCTGTGGCAAAATATGTTGAGGTCTGATTAATAAGGAAGCTGACACAATGAGAGGAAAAACATTTTAGTGGATACAAAAAGTGTTCTGATCAAACGAAATACAAGCCCCATCAATAATGACTTGAAAGAGACTATCTTACTGCCTGCATCAAATGTGTCTGGTTTTGAGGACTGCTTAGGTAAAAAAGAATTACACTGCTCGCGCATTTAATGCTATATTTTCCTATGTACCATTTGGTATAGATTACAACAGTGGAGTGAAAACAGAGTCATAGTGATCTGAGGGATATTTGTTATAATTTTCTGGCTAGATAATATGAATTTGTTTCCCAAGCAGTTGGTTTCTATGGAACAGGAGAGGCAGAAAATTATTTCTGCAAATTGGAATCGATGAAATATCTTTTTCTAAGCCATGCGTGCAAGTAATTACTCATTAAATTATGTGTTAAAATAATTAAGGTGAATTATTTACTCACTGCTTTTGGGGTTTGTTGCAGGTTCACTTATACTTTATAGACAGACTGAGTGACGTGCTTCATTCCTGAGTATTTATAATCATTCTGCTTAATTGAGCTGTCAATTGCTTGAAGAAATACACCACAAAATTCTTCTAAAAAAACATGCAAAGATTGGGATTTAACTGAAAGACCCCTTTTCAGAAACAAATGGGGAATTATAATAAGAGTTTTGTGAGGCAATTTTTGCAATTTAGCAGAATCAGATAGATTGAAATAGAAGTATGCAAGTTCTTGTGCAGTTATGGTGGTTTTCATTTGACATTCTTCGTTTTGACTTTCCCATTAGGTAAAAATCAGATTTGTCTGAGGCTTATTATGTCTTCTCAAAACTGCCACTTTTAAAGATGTGTAAATTACAACTGTAAAACTATTTGTTGATTTTTCACAAATCTTCATTCAGATTTAGAGCTGGTATCCCAAGGAAACTTGCTTGAGATTTTAACTTGTCCAGACATTTCTTCTTGTACATTTTCCAACCTTTCTTGTCAACTCAGTTTTGCAATGTAAACAGCACCCTGAAGCTAAAGATGCTAAGAGAAAGCTTATTTCCTGCTAAGTCCAGAACGGATCATTACAGGAAACTCTTGAGATTTTCCAGATATACAGGCTTCAGAAGTAATATAAAGAAAATATTATCAAGAAAATCTCTTCTGTGCTTAACCGCTCCAATAACATAAGTGGGCAATTGGCTTGAAGATCCAGGTCCATCATGGAATTAATGGTTTCCCATTTATATCAGAATCAAAATTCATGTTCTTGTCTTGGTCATTACACCTGCTTACAGATGCTGGAGAGAGAGTAGATGGGCAAGTGGCACATATACATTTTAAGCCTCAGAATGAGAATGTTCTCATGAAACAATATTGCAGTATGATTTCAGAGGTTATATGTCAATCATTTAATCGTTTAATCTTACTTCCTTTTCTTTTTTTACATTATCTTTTCAGAAAATTTTTGTTGGGGTAAAAAAATCAAATGCCTTCAGTGTTATTTTTGCTTTTATTTGCCTCACATGACTCTTGTCCCTTCCTTTCTGTCTTACTTGAGGCTTGAAAAAAGTAAAACTAAGCTTAAAAATAATATACATGTAGTTTATGAGCAATAAATTTACTTTCTTTTTTTACATTTACTTTCTGCTTCTCATACATACCCTTGCCTCACATATTCCTTTACATTCAGGAGGAAATAACATACTGTTCTAGAAAATTCATGGTTAGTGTGACCATTTCAGCTTTTAAAGTATTGCTTTAGACACTTCTCCATAGATTGTTAAAAGTTTTTCATTTGCATTGGATCAGAGTCTATCAGGCAAATGCTTCATGTGAAAGACATGGCTGGGAATTCTGTTACAGCTTAAGTTACCTAAAATTAGGTGCCTAATTTCCCTTAAAGCTAATAGACCATTAGGGCTTGATGCAGTTGCCTAGGCATAGGCATTCAATGCCGTCTCAGGTGCACTAGAGTTTGCAGTCCCAACTGCCACCTGAAGGACATCACCCTTTAGGTCCTGTGACTTGCCGATGCTGGCCTCATCAAGACAACTCACATCCTAGGGCATGTGAGATGGTGCTATGGAATCCTGTGTGCAGGCTACACAGTCAACATCCTAAACAATATAGCCAGTATAGTCTCAAAACTGTTTAGCTAACTAATCCCTGCATATTCACTTGAAGGGGAATTAAATTGTTCTGTAAGTTTCGTTCGGTAGATTTCCTTTAATAGAAGCTTAGGTGTGTCAATATACATGCGAACATTTACATTCGTATGTCTTCATTGCAAACTGATTCACATCGGGATTATTTGTTAAATATCAAATTTGAGAGACCTTACTGTGCCTCTTGTTTTCCTCTTAAAAGCTGAAATGAAATCCTTGAGAGATCAATATGTGGTTTCCATATCAGGTAGAAATACAAAACTCATTTGCACCTCAGGAGGTAATCTGAGTATACATCTCACGTACCTTCAGTTTAACCAGCTCTTCTTAGGAGTTGAGGTACATTGAGAAAATGTGTCTCTACAAGTAGCTAAACAGCTGCCTTTTGCCCACAAAGAAGACTTTAGATTGCAGTTCCTCAACTGTCTTGTCTTGTAATGAGAGGAGAAGAATCAGGTCATTCCATGGGACTTCAATAAATTAGGAATAGAGAGTTGGAGGGATCTGTTCCTGAAACTCTTCCAATCCGATTACATAGCCAAGGATACTAAGCTGGAATGATTTAACAAGCTTTCTATAATAGTATACAATGGCAACAGTTTTTTTCCAATAAACATGTTGAAATTAAACCTCCTATAGCTGAATCAAAACATTTAAAAATTTAGATTTAAGGTTTCCCCCATTTAAATTATCAACTTTTCCCTCTTCAAATTCTTACCAGCTGTGGCTAGCTGAAGTAAAATAATGAACAAAATTAATATAAATTAATATTAATCTGCTTTTAATCATAAGACAAAATGATTGGCTTAATCCTCAAATTTGGAGAATACTTAAGAGTGTACAAAGGCTCATTGATCAGCACTGAAGCTTGATTAGGTGAGCATTCAAATCAGCAAAGCATCCAGGCAGACTATCTAAAACCGTACAGTACATGTAATAGTGTTCTATTTCAAGTCATGTCTCAGACTCTTGCAAGGTGATGTGCAATAGAGTGAGAGAAAGATTTAACTTCACCATCTTGCAGAGATGATTTCCACAATGTTCAAATTGGAGATAAAATAGATTTAAGGGGCATCCCGAACAGGCACTGGTTGATCATTGAGTTAATTGGAAGTGATGAAGCTATTTTATGTGGTAGAAAAACTAATCAAGATTTATTAACCTCAGGTAACAAACCCATTTGAGAGGGCTCTGGAGAAGTAGAATAATCTGATTTGATAATTTCTTGGACAGGAAGACTATCACTCACAACAAATGTCCTGCTCACAGTTCTCATTTGTGTTCTGCATTACATTTGTTGCAGGTTTGTAGAAGTTCTGTGATGTTTCAAACTCCACTCCTTCATCTGGACAATGTAATTCTTAAATAAACAAACTTACAATGAACAATTTAAATCTAACTACACCATTAGAGAACAAGCATATTAGACTATTCACATTTATCAGACTTCTCATATCCTCTCATCATTGTTAATGATGTGTAACATTCTAATTGCTCACACATACAGGAAGAGTGAAAAGCCAACTACAAAAACTATTCCAGAGATACTCCCAAAAGACTGCCACTCTCAAGACCTTTTTCAAAAGGTGTATCTGACATAACTGACTAACCTATGAGTTCCTGTTCCTTCCATCTGAAGAGAAGTGGCTTTCTTTATCATAGCACACTCTGTTGCCCTTGATCTTTAAATATTACAAGAAGATAAAAAATGTAGCCACTCAACTCTGTTCTACTGTCCAGCTCTCATATTACAGTTTTTTTGATGTGGTTTATCCATTCAGTTGCATTAGATGACTTACTTCTGGGAGTCCTTTAGACTTCAAGTAGCTTTTTGCTGCTGTTTCTGCAATAAGCTTATAACTTCCTGTTAGTCTTCAGGTCTCCCTATAAAACCACAGGTATTTGAATAAGTCTATAGCCACTATGTCAGAAGACGCAGACAAACAGCAATTAATGGATTGAAGGATCAAAAAGATGGCACTACTTAGGTCAGTGAAAAGTTCCTCACTGATACCATAATAGAGTTCTAGATAATAGTAATTTTTATCTTCAATGTTTCAGTACCTAAAATAACTATTTCAAATTAGGTTCAAGGACAAGTATGAGACAAAATTCAGGAAAGGGAAAATTATGGGGGCTTTCACATTTCCTGATGATTTACTTTGGTTATCATGATCTTCCACACTAATTTAGTGCTTTCCATATTATTAAATCTATCTTGAATGTATGATTACCTGAACTACTAGTTATCAACAATATTAAACTTGTTACTTCCACAGTGTACTGACTGGTTTTCAGACAGAGAATGAATGCAGTCTTTTCAGTGAGATGCTCAGGGTCTACAGAGAGGCAATCTGCACATATTTTACACTGCCACAGGTAGAGTTAATTAGTTCTGCAGAGTTTTATGGTGATAGGGGTAGACTTTCTAAATTTAGTTTAAATATAAGTGGTATTATTATTATTACTATGATTTCAGTCATCCATGTAATGACATGCTACACTATTGAGCCTGAGGTGTGTTCATACAGCGTGAGATTGGTCTCAATGTATACATTGAGTATCCCCTAACTTTATCCACTTTTCCATGAGTTGTTTGCTGATGCTTTAAAATTTTAAATTCTTTTCTGCGTTATCAGATTGACTTCCAAACTGTGAACATGACTGCTAGGCTCTTACATAAATGTTCTTGGCAGCTCCTAACAAAATCCCTTTGTGTGAATGTTTAGCTTCTTGGAGATGGTATGTACAAGCCATAAATTACAGTATGATTTTTATTTTTTGTATAGCCTGCTGAGCTTTTTTTTGGAAAAATTTTCTGCTCTTGTTCATAGTTTCCTTCTAGAACTGCAAAACCTCTTTATGGAGTCAACTTATTTTATGAAAAAATAGAGATTTGTAGCCAAAAGGTTGGACTTAGGAAGCAGAAAGAGGAGGTGGAATCTAGTTTATCTCACACTGAAGCTAGCGAGCCTTTGCATAGATTTACAGAAGCCCTGGACCCAACTTTTAAGTTGGGGAGCTGAAGGAATGCTTTTCCAAACTGCAGATGCTTCAGCACACACACACAGACACAGACACACACACACTGGATTTTTTTTGACATTTATTGAATTAAAAAGGTAGTTCAGTAGCTAGAAACTCTGAAAGACTTGGGATATAAGAAGTTCAGGAGAAAGCACCAACAAACACATACAGTCAGAGACGTAGAGGACAAAGTGAAACTAGCAGATTAGTTTATCAAGAAAGAGGCAGAAAGAGCTGCCAAAACACAAGTGAAAACAAGACTTGAGAAATCAGTTAAGGATGAAAGATATGGGGAGGGTCATAAGCCTTTGAGTAGAATTTTTAATAAGGATTTCTTCTGTGTTGTGAAACATACTGTAATTTGTCTAAATTTAAATTGATATGATATTTTTCTCTCAAGCAGAATTTTTGAAAAATACAGCCACAAAAATCAGGATGGATAAATTTGAGGAGTGGTTTTTTGTAAAAAGGCTATACATCTCATACTTGGGGCTTATCTTCAATTTACACTTATACAAATTAGAAAATAAGCTTTCAAGTTCTGGGAAGATAGTGGCTGACCCCTATTATTCTAGAGCATTTTTAATAAACATCATGGTCTTATCTGGATTTTAAGATAATTCTAATACATTATACACGTTTTGTTCAGTACTAAAAACTGTAATTTAATATGAACTTAGAGACAGACTCATAAATCAAATATTAAAGAGAGATGAAAGCCTAATTAATACCATCTCTTGCTCATAACTTCTCTTATTGTAAGTGAAGTTATGAGCAATGGTTTACACAAATTAAATTCCTGTGCATTTTCATAAGATGAATTTACAGCTTAAAAATTATAGCTTCTCTTTCCAGTATTTCATTTGTGGAAATCTCTTTCATCATTATATAAGCACATACATTTCATATGGAGCTTTTAAATACTAGCATTTGGATCTTAGAAAATAAATGTTTATTAATCTTGTTTAAAAGTGAGTTGCAGAAGCTAATCAAAAAAAGATGTGGAAATAAACCAATTGATTATTATAATAACTAAGATGGCCCAGTGATATCTGATTACAAGCCCACATAACTGTCTCAGTTGCCTCAGTATTAAATAAAAATGAAATTCTACATTACAAAACTGGTATTTTCAGTTGCTGAAGGTTGTGATTATAACCATAAAAACTACTACAGTCATTCCACTGTACAATCTAACTCTGGCTGTAGCTAAACCAAGAATTACTTAATTGATTTTTTAGACAACCAAAAATGTTTGGATTAACCTTGAGGTTTTAGCAAGGAATTTTTAAATATTTTTTACAGACAGAATTTCTGAAAGCCTAATTTTGGACAGTCTGAACTTCCTTAAACATGTGATTTTTTAAAAAGATGTCAGTACAGAAAAGATGATGCTATATTATAAGTCCAGGTTAGTCAAGTTAAGCATGTACTTAAACCTTAAGCATGTGAGTAGTCCTGACAGATAATTATTAATTCTTTAATTAGCTTTGATATACCACAATTTCTACTGTCTGTGGTGAATTATAAGTACTTTACATTGGAAGAGAAAAAAGGGAGGAACACAGCCATAAATTTCAGATGATCATCTTACCAGCTTGTAATAATTTTCATTGGAATTTCCCTCAATTTTTGAGGGAAAGTAAAGATGGTAAAAGTTTACTTTTTCAGACTTTTGAAACGGTGCAAGTCTGGACTATAGAAACCTACATTTTCCCATTTCCTCACAAGCATAAAACTCCAAGTACATTAATGTCAACATGCACTGTGTGCCAAGTGCTTCATTAGCTCGTGCAGTTATCCTTTGTGGGGTCAGCTGTTCATGCCTCCAGCCTCCTGCACTTGCTATAGGAAGTAGGTGAACTTCCTTTTCCTTGTGTTTTCCTGTAAAACTATAGCACCAGAGTAGGTTGGTCAGGCTGGCTTTCACAAATTTCAGGCATAAAACTCTTCTATTGTCTGGCCTGTCCAACCTAGAAACTATCCTCACAACCTGAGCCCATTAACTTCACGAAGTTTCCAGTTAACCATTTGGCCTTCCTGAACCCATAAAATGACAAAAAGGTGTATTTTGCAGCTCAGACTTATCCATACACATACTCTTCACAGACCTGGCATAGTCTGGCAAGATTGTATTGTTAAATCTTGCTACTTTTTTATTCTGTCTTTCATTAGAAGGACAACAAATGCTGTCTTCAAAAATTCTATTGCTGAAAGTTCTCTGGTATTACCCAATAGCGTGTACTAACTTGACTCCATGACACTATGGACACATGACTAATCTAATAGCATCCCAGTACTGAAGGACTGAAGCAAGTTCATCTTACTGACTGCAGGAATATGTAGGCATTTTCTGAACTTTCTGCTGGTCATTCTAAGGGGGCTTAGTCAAGGATTGATTATTTCCACTGAGGGATTACAGTGATCTGGAACTGAGCATCCTCAGTGTTCACTTCTTCAAGTGTATTGCAACATATCTGCAGTCTCCACAACTTCTTTAGGCAAAGATGACACTTCTCAGAATGGCAAGCATCCTTTTACCTGCACATAGTACTATCTTAATTTATTTTTTCCTGTGTTTTAAATGAGTTCTCTTAATATTATCATTTCAAATCATCCACAATGGGGGCTTATAATTTCTTTCACCACTATGAAAACAAATAGTCTGCAGTGAGTGTCACAATTTAGTGTGTCACTATTTGCATTTGAACGAACATGTCAGTGAAATTGCCAGCCCTGTCCACTGCAAGTTCAAGTGGTCACATCCCACCTTTCTGCCTCTAGTAAAGGGTACTGCATGTTCTCAGAAAGGAAGCACCTGTTAGGAAACGCCTCTCCCTTTTTCAGTCCTTTGAGATCTCTAGTAACAGACCTTTGGGAAAGGTCATATATCTCATTAGGTTTATCAAATTTAATCAGGAGTGACTTTTAAATAGATGATAAATGCTATCAGCTGATTAAAAATAGAAGGAGAAAAATCAGAGGAATGCCATGCATACTATAACCTCCTTAAATTTAAAGCTTTGGAAATCATCATGTCTATCATATTTAAAAATCAGTGAACATACACCATGTATAGCTTCCAGTTTACAATCTTTTCTTAAGCTGTTAGATTTCCCATCTTTTTCTTCTTCCAGAAAACATTGGAGCTGTGCAGGCACAGCAAGCTCTTATTTCACACCCTTACTATAGAACTGAAATTTCACAGAAACATTAGGTAAGAGGAAATAATGATCTCAGCAGATAACAGAATTCATATACAAAGGCAAATTAATGCCTTTATTAAACAAAACAACTCACTTTCATTCCCCAAATAACCCACAATTGTGTTTTTTTCTATCCTCTCCTGTGCTACACTGCACCCTTCCCTATATGAGATACTTCTTTTGGAGCTCAACTTTTGGACAATCTTAAGAAAAGATTCCATGAACTCCGATTATACTGGTATCATCATCTCATTTCTCATCTTATTCCCTAAATCTTTGGGAAGTACTCAAATGTAATAATGTGCAAGTAACCCAGTGACAGATTTTTGGGTACCAGCTCCACATCCAAAGACTGGTGGTGATTACTCAATAAATACCTCAGAAAAAGGAAGAATTACATTTGTAGTGAGGAGTAATTATAATGCACTTCTGAAAGAATGTAACTAGTTTCATGCAAAAATGTAAGTCACTGTCATCATTCAAAAGCATAAAGATACACTTTAATCAAATGATCTCTTCTAACTAGCAAGCTGCTGAAAAACATGGATGCTTGGTACCTAAAAAGATGTGCAAAGCTGCAAATAACTCACACAGCTGTTTGTTATAAGGCAAACTTCTGAGAAAGATGCTGTGCTAGAAAGTAAGTATCTTAACTTTGAGTTATTGATATGAAAATCGACTGATTTTCCTTTTCTCAGACACAGAGTACGAAACGTATGTATCACTTCATAGCAAGCTAAAAAAATGTGTTTATTTTAAAACTGTGACTTTGTTATATCAGCATTTCTCTTTAGACACTATGATTTGTCCTTACCAGTGGGACATGCCACTACTTTGGGAAATGACACTAGAAGAATTAGTTGCTCTAAGAAATCAAAGGGCCTTATCTCAGCCACACCAAGAACGACCTGCATGTTACTGAGGCCCCTTTAAAACTGAGTGGGGATAGGAAATGGTTGCCAGGAGCATGATTTTTTTTTTTTTTTTAATCTGATATTTGTAAAATTATTTAAAATCTGCTTTAGATGACAGAAAAAGCTGTAAGCACCAGAAGCACACCAAGCGTTGAAGTGTGACAGGGCTGCAAGCTCTAATATTATGTAGCCTTTCATTATAGACAACTATTTTGTCAGATTATAGATGAAGCTCATGAGCTTTGTTTGAGTAATGCAACCTGAAGTCATGACTTTTTATTTCCTAACATCTGTGTCCTGGGGTTTTCTAAGGCATGAAGTGACTGCGCACAAGGCTTACAGGCTTGTGCACGTTAGTCTCCCTCTTTGGCTACATTCCATTTCATGAATTCTGTAGGCCTGCAATTATTTCCATTAGAGGAACACACGAGGAAAGATAAAAAGTAACTTCTCTGCAGAAGAGAAAGAAAAAGAAAAATTGCACCTGGAAGAAAACAGTCATCCACGAGCTTGTGCCAGGGTTATTGAGTTTTAAGAATGAGACTACTGACTTGTCAACATGTTATTTCCTAGCTGTTAAATACAGGCAAAAAAAAGTTTTTCCCGCTTAATGTTAACTGTCAAGGCACTTGTTATTAATAGATAACCAGTATGTTACTATTGTTACCTTGCTGATACCTTTTGGTTACCTAATGCTACCTTTCTGATCATCTTCTTAGGTTTCATAAGTTAGTACAGAACAGAAACTTAATTTGAAAGGACAAAGCAAAACTGCTTTTTCATTCCATACTGTTTTGGAGAATATGTAATAAATTTCATGCACCTTGCTTGGGTTTTTCTTTCTAGGTCTGCTTCTGTTTGTACTACAATGACTGTTTAAATTATTTTTGCAGCCTTCCATGAAGAAGCCTTTCATCAGCAAAAGTACAAATAAAAGAACATTAAATGCACTAAATATCCTTTAGGAGTATTTTATAGCCTGCTACTATTAAAAACTCCCAACAGATTCTCAGACTTTCTGTACTTCTGGGTTTAAATCAAAATTCAGCTGAAATGTATTCATGCAATATGTTAACAAGCCATCAGTCAACCCATATTTAAGCAAATAAAATCCTTCCACAACAAATCCAGTCATATAACTCCAGCTGCCCCTACTTCACATTTCTTGTCCAATTGAAATGTCCTCCTGAGGACAGGAAGCAAATCTGAAGTACATTTAAAAAGAACATAATGTTCTTGTTCACTAAAAAATGCAAAATACTTTATTTTTAACGTTAAAAATGGCAAAGTCCTTTTTGGCCATCATGCCTCCTGTTCTCATCAGATAAGCTAGTTTTCCATCCTGTCTTGGCAGGTTGTAGTCAAGAAGAATGACCATGACGTTGATCTTTCAATAGGTGTCAGTCTTATTCATGATAAACTCCAGCAGTGTATATGGTAGAGCAGAAGACATGTATATGAAGATGGTTTTTATTCTTTAATCAAAGCCAGTAGCAACCCAAGAAGAGTATAAGCATGGGCTAGTGAACAGTGCACTGAGTCGGCAATTGTGAGACCTGGGTCCTAGCTTCAGCTCTGCCACTTTTCCTGGCATATGGCTGCTAATGTAGTCTTCCTGAATGGGATTCATTCAAATATCTAAACAGAAATACAGTTTAAGTATCAGGAACAGTCAGAGACCTATGTGTAAACATGTAATACCATGCTCCCTTTCTTGTTAAGTGACAAAAATGAGCACTTCTAGAGTGTATCTGAATCAGATTGCAGCCTCTTTTTCCCTTTGACCATAAGGCAGACTACACAGAGACATTTAACTTTTGAATAGGTAAACCAGATGACCTTAATTCCACCCTTTATTTCTCAGTGCCTATATTACTTGTCCTATCTCTAGACTTGAGTAAGTACTGTTCACTTGCTATGTATGCAATTCTTACTTTAACAGGTTTTTTGACTGTACATATAGCCCCTGAAAACTGGGGCATTTGTTTTAGTCTGGAATGACGTGCTGTTCACCCTAGAGTACTTTGGAACCAGCATCCTACTATGGAGCTACAGAGAATGGTAACGATGGAGCCATTTTAGAAAAAAAAGTTTACACTTATTTGTGGTCACTAAAATAATCAGAAACAGTTCTCTCTCAACAGAAATCTTTATCGCAACATCTCAGATATAAGTTATATTGCTCCAAACATTTTTTTCTGAACATAAATTTAGTTCAATGACAACAGTAAAATCTGGGAGTTGGTTCACAGTATCCCTAAAGCATTTACATTTCAGAAGCAGGCTAGCAATTTTTTATCCACACAGGATATAGCTTTCAAGAAACATAAATCCATCCACAGGGACACAATAGGCAGGGAAAAATCTTGTTTTCTAGTAGTAAGTTGGACTTTTTTATTTTCAAGAATTTCAGTAATCTCTGTGTATCTTCTTGCTGTGAAAACAAGCATCTGAAGTCATCTTGATATCAAGATTTCCCATTTTAAATTCCCTGGCATCTTATAAACTTCATGCAGTCAAGCAAAATTTCCACATGGAAGTGTAGCTGAAAATACTGATTAGCCATAAAAAAGCATCTTATCTTCAAGCAGATTTGATTACAGGTCCTACTGGCACATGACTGGTTTCATTGTTGGGTACTGCAGATAGCAAGTATTTCAGTACTGGATCAAAGACATGTCTAACTTTGGAAGGAACAGAATTTAACAGAATTTAAAATTGAAAAGTGAATATCAAGAAAACATTGAGTAGTGTTTAAATGTAGAGAATATATTTCTATTATTAGCTAATTACCAAACTTAAATGAATATGGATTTACTGTTCAGTGACCACACAGAATGGTCCATTTCGCTAAATTTCACTGTTCCTCATCTGAAATGCTTGTTAAGCGGTCATTGATTTAAACAAACAAGCAAACAAGAAAACAAACAAAACTTATATTATGAACCTAACACTAATTTCATATGAATTTAAGAACATGTATGCTATTTTACTTGGTTTATTTTAGCTACTCTGTCACTTAAAATCGCAACAGTTCAGAATAAATTATGTGGTAAACACTTAAAAGGTTCCATGATTCCAAAAGGTGATTTTTTTTTCTGTTTTACAGTTATGGTTTTCAATGGCATAATATTTTGAAGCAAAATAAGAAGAAGAGCAGGGTGTTATTTTTGAAGCAGTAAATTTTTCTTAGGAAAATGCAATGCCAGGCACAAAGGTGTCATTGTTAACTTTGCATGTGTTTGTCTTTTTATGAAGAAAACACTTTAAAACAGAAACGCCTTGAGGATATAAAGCAAACAACAAGGTTTAAAACTTTAATCTGTTACCTTTCTGAAATGAAGCAGATGGGCAAGATCAACAGTGGAAGAGCATATTGAAATAACCTTTTATTTATAACATCCAGATAATGTTCCTTAATCCTTTTAGACATTTATCCCTAAATTAAGTTTGTATCTTATAATTGTACATAATTTGCCATACAGAACTTTCCTGGGTACAAATTCTTGCAGGCAGTATACGTGCAAAAGTGTAATAAATATCTGAAGCTGAATTAGAACAAGTGAATTAGAACACTCAGAGAAGGGAAGAAGGCAATTTTCTGACTGGACTTTAAAGGTGCTACAGTGATTCAAAAATATACTCAATTACCCATAAGAAAACACAATTTAAGTCAAATGCACCATCAGTGAAATAAAAATTTTCTGATTTGATTGTCTCAGTCAGAATGAAGAGATAGAAAGAGGCTATAATCTCATCATTTTCAAAAACCATCTACTGGCTCCACCTTTGTCAGTTGTGACCCCTCTAATGGCTTTTTGTTTTTCTAAATGTGCCCTTGGTTTGAAACTTCATCTCCAAATAAAAAACAGTTTCATTCCTACATACTTAGACTTTTCAACTTTCATTGACAGTATTCACTTCTTATAAGACTAATAATTCTCAAGTAAGATGAAATATGACTTAAAAATAACCCTAGAAACTATGTGGTTTTAGTCAAGTCTTTTACAAATGATATAGCTCACCTTAGGTCAAGTAGCAACTTGCTTAATCCCCAATCCAATACCCATTTCAGCAGAGAGTTTCTTTACAGAAGAATTTATTAATTTAAGGGAACCTCATATCTAATCCAACCTTTTGTTCAACCTCCAAGAATGTTACAGATGTGCCTCTAGTACATCATGCAAACATTATCTTACTCACTTGGCTCTCCCTTTTACACTGCTTCAAATCAGATGACCTTTCTTTTTCTCTTAAAGCTCACATTGAGTTTATTTTCCCAATACTGTGTTTATAAGTAAATGTATCATCATGATCTGCTTACCTTTGGTTCTGCCCAAGACAGTCACTGAAGAGCGACTACAGCTGATTTTGTTTGTTTTATCTATACTTTATAGCAAAGTGAATATAGACATAGTCTAAAAATTTTGGTTTTGTAACTACAATGATAACTGAAAGTAAACTTAGCACGAACCATTCCTATCTATCTGCAGTTTAGAAAAGAGTGAAGGCGATAAAATGAAACACCTTGGAAAAGCTATAAAAACTCAGAGCCTTGTAATTGAGTAAAACAGTTTGCCATGAGAAGTTCAGAATGATATTGGCTTTTAGTTTAGTAAAAGACACTGTAATCATACTCGATGTTATTTAGAATTATTATGGGAAGAAAGATGATTATATGGTTCATTGAGATATACCACTGAGTGATTTCAATAAGATTTTAAAGCTACTTAACAACAATCACATTAGAAAATGATTGTTTGCAGGGCCAAAAGTATACTTTAATATCCAAAGCACCTAAAGCCAAAACCAAAATAAGATCTAGGTTGTATGGATTATGTGATTATTGCAAATCTTTCAAAGCAAAAGCCCAGCGCAAACCAGCAAATCAGATCATATCCTCCCTTGTTTTTGTCACTTGCTCCATGATGTGGACTTGTATATAATAAGAATTTGTGATATATTGATTGCCAGTTCCCTGTCCCAGAGGTATTTTCGTTCCTGGATGGCTTTATATTGGTTTAAGGATCCCTGCCACCAATCACCGCAAATTAGGACAAAAGAGTCAATTAATCACTTTTGAAACCTGCATTGTTGTCAAACTCATCATGAGATCTGGCAACAAAATTTTCAGAATACTTATACAACCCCCCTTTTCTGGTTTCCTCTGTGCCTGCTGAGGTAAATAAGGGATAGGCATGTTATCGCTAAGAGAGTTTGGAGTTCAGATACAATTACAAACAAGATACAATTACCATTATGGCCTGACTTGTAGATCAAGTCTGATTGCAAGCTAACCACTGGAAAAGTTTCCCATCTAATTTAACAGCTTTGGTGTCAGTCACAAATCATTGATAAGAAATGGTTACTGTATATCTGATGAAAGCAATCACTTCTGTAATTCACAAAGGGTTGGGTTTTTTTGAATATGTTGCTTAACTTTGTCCCCTAAATGTTTCATCAAGCATTAGCTGTGTCAGCTGAAAAAACACAACATTCATATTTAGTAAAGTGTGTGTGCATCTGTAAATACATGTCCGTGACATGTAGCTTTTAAAATATGAGAATAAAGGAATAAACAGATGTTACTCTCAGATTTAAATGGAACTCTGAGCTTTTAATTAATATAATTAATTCTTTATAATCAGAATTTTTTGAGCCAATCATACAAAGTGTTGCTATTTTGCACTCTGAACTGTCATTGACTGTATTTGCATTAGCATGTGGTACAGTTATCATATGAGTGATTTGTGAAGCATAACATTTGTTGCTGAGGACCTGATGCCATAGTGTTATCTGGGAGTTTAATCTCGTTATAGGTACTGAATGTCTGTGAAGGGCTGGAGTGCATTTTTCTGTTGAGTTTCATGCACAAGCAATCAAGTCAGGTTAATCTGGGAATGCTCCACGATGCAAATCACATCAGTGAGTGGGGACAACTCTGACATTCCCTTCAAAAATCTCACTCCTCTCCAAACAAACACGGTTATGCAGAGAAACACATCGTCTGTCTAGCACTCATGGTAAATGGGTGACCGTGAAGCATTCCACTAGCATGAATTCAACACTTCTCATTTAACTTTTACCCAAGATAGCTCAGAAGAACTGAATCTACAGGAAAGAGGTAAGGAAAGGAGTAGCACAGAGCATGCATCATCTTCTCCACTAGGGATTGTGGAAACAGTCAGTTTCTTCTGCAATGGGATGGAGCTTTCCAGGTAATGGAGAGGAGTCATCAATAAGGGTTCCAAAATTGCTGTAATCCCAACTGGCCTATACTAATAGCAAAGGTTTAAACTGAACTATGCCAACAAAGATCAGTCAGATTGCAGTGTAGTTCAACCACTGCCCACAGGTAAATCACATTCCAAATCCAAGTTTCACAAACACTAAATCTGAAATGCATACGCAACTTCATGCTACCATCAAGAGGAAAGATTATCTAGCCCATTAGTAAGTAGCAAAGAAGAGCTCAAAACTCATGAGTTTTTTTTAAAGCCAAATGAACATTCAGATAAAATATTCAAAGTACTCCTAGGTTGACAAAAATAGTTGCTTATATATTGTTTAGTCCAAAGAAAGTAGATAAACACATATCTGACAGCTCAAGGTTTCTCAGGAGCATTCTTAATATTTTTTCCCCAATACTGAACAAATATCTTCATTAAATGGAAAGCAGGAAAATTCTTTTTGTGCAGGTTCTATTTGAAACAGGGTTCTTTTTGATATTTTTATATCAAGTTGAGAAGACAGATTTTCATCTGAATTTGGAAGCTGTCATAGAAAAATTACTGCTCCAGTGTGTTAATAAACATTGTGTAAAAAAAATCGGACTTTCAAAAAAACCCCAGATTTTCAACTTCAGAAAAGCATTATATTCATGAAATAGTGACATATTTCAGCCCCTAGCTTCCATGTACCACAAAGAATTCAGTTTGATTCAGATTTTGCCGTCAGTGTCTGAAAATAGGTAGGGGAATAGATTTATATTTTTTTTTAGGTTTTCTGCATATCTTTACTGTTACTACAGATAACATTAAATTCTTTGACTTGATAATGAATCATTTCTCAATGGGAAATATTCACTCATTTACCTTTATGATTTTTGTAAAGTATGCAGAATATGTGTGACAATATAATGCCAACAATAATAATCTGGTAGTAAATAACTACTGACATTTTCCTTCAAGGTTCTCTGTTATTTTACTTGCCCAATTAATATTCACTAAGACCATCAATGATTGAGATAATCCTTGTGTGTGTCTTGGAATATTTTTGTCCCATGTTTTTCAAATATTCTGCTGAATATTTAGGCTTGTCAGACATTTGCTCAAGAGTTACTTCTGCTGGTAGCCATGTTCCTAATGCCACAAAACTACCCTGTGCATTGCCTCTATGATTTCTGATTTTCTACATGTGAAGAACTGGACCCTGGAAAAGTGCGGGTAGGTATCAAGCAGGTTTCAAGTATCTCCAGTAGATACTTCTGATAGCTGTCTTCACATTAATAATGTTTCTGACAAAGGCTATTCTTACAGCATCTCGTCAATATGATAAAATTAACATCCAAATAGCTTTTCACCTGCTAGTCTCACTCTGCAACTAGTTTCAGTCAAAGAGAAGCCTGACTTATCTATTTCCTAAGTCTATATATTAAATAAAGTGTTTTTAAAAAAGAAAAGAAGAATGTTCCTTAGCCTAAAGGCCAAGTGGCTCAGTCTGGTTTACCTCCATACCAGTTCACCTCAGTACTGCTCCACATTCTTTCCTTGTTTGCATGAAAGCCATGTGATCCAAAGCTATATAAAAGAATCTATTGAGGAAACTCCAGTATTTACCTCATTCAACCTTATAAATGAAGCAAGCTTCCTATTTCCAGGAATCTGCTGTTTCTGTTTGCCTATTTCAACCTCACGTTTGTTGACAACTCTTTTCTCCTCCTTTGTCTGTTCCAAAGAGAGCTTAAAAATACAAAACATAATCTAATTTTAAAAATGTACTCCACAAACAGACCCATAAAGCCTCTGATGACAAACAGTATCTCATCGTCATTCATTACACTTAGAGATTGACCAGGGAAACCTGCCGTTTCATGCCTGCAGAATATTGCTAAAGCACTTGCTGGAGTCAAAACATGTTCCCCAAAATATATGCATCACCAATGACCTCAGAGAACGAGACATGAGGAAAGATCTAATACATATTACCGGGTACAAAAAGGAAAGGATGCACTCATGTGCCTATCTTCAAAAAGTTCTCATAGCTGCTTGTCTGAAGCAGTCCAGAAAAGCTGACAGCATGTAATAAATTTGGAGATCATTATCCTGCTTCTCAGAAGAGAAACTTTTGGTTGACTGAGGCTTACTATAAGCTTGTGTACATGAGGTAAACATATAACTGCTCCCAGCATCAAGTCACCTGCCACACAGATGAGCTTAATGTTCAGTGTTATGTTAAATACTCCTAATGAATGAGACAGCTTTAATTGCCCTACAAGTATTTCATTAATAAAACTTCACAATATTTTAAATCCTATGTAACTTGTTTGAAAACAAAAAATTTGCAATGTGCAATTTTTTAATTTTTTTCCCACTTTATGGCAAAACAGTCATCTTAAAAAGGAACAAGATATGAAATAGTTTCTGTGGGTTTCTTAAGTTTCTTTTAGATCATATGTGACGAGAACACACACTCACACATAAGACATACTATTTGTAAAATCAGCATTGACCTCATGATGTAAGTAAGTTCTTTATCTTGCTTTTACTAAAGTAAACTAGAGCTTACTATTAATTTAAATAAAACAGGTTTAGATCCTAGTTGAATAGTAATGTTCTAATAAGATATTAATTTCTATTATTTTGATAGTCTAAGAATTTTAACATTAAAACATGTTACAAAACTTGTGTCTAAATCAAAACTATCTTCTGTATTAAAAAAAAGTCAGTTATACTTATTGTGCTTTGTTTTATTTGAAACAAGGTCTTTGTTTTGGGATTGCTGATTCAATGTGTGCTTAGTGTTTCATGAGGTAAGAGAGTTACAAGTTATTATATATAATAACTTTAATAACTTCCATATAATAATAATCTATTTTAGATTAACACATCTTAATTCTGTGAAGTGTTATAAGAGCAGCCTCAAAAGTCTTGAATGAAACCAATCTTCATTAGGTGGCAAGGTGATAATCACAGAAACAAAGTCAATCTTTTAAAGGTATGTCAAGAAAACTAAGATACATGTAAAATGTTTGGTTTATAACACTGGTGTATATATATTCAATACAATGTGTCAGTGTTTCCTGGATGTTAGTTGTCTGTGAAGGAATATTTTTAAGGAAAATGGCTCGGCATTATATGATCTTGAGTACCTCTTACAATTAGACTATGTTATATTGCATATTTCAATAATTATTCTGGATAAGAATTACTGTCTTTTTTATTTAATAGTGTAATACGTTTCTTGTCTAAAGAAACCATTGTAATTTTGATCAGGAAATAATTTTTTTTAAAGGCACTTATTTTCTCAGTGTGAGATTAACCTAACTTAAGTCTATAATAACCAGATATTTGCTCAAGTAAAAGCAAATTGTAGAAATCTTTCTATAGTAAATGTCTTTAAAAAGTCCGTATCTCATCATTTAACTGTATTGATGGTCTCTGACTTAGATCAACAGTTTTCCTTATGAAATATTTGAACATCACATGTGGTGAAACTTCAAATAGGCATAATGGAATATATGGCTTCTTGACCACAGGGACACTAAAAATAAAGACACCAAAGATTCAAATGGGTGAATAGTAGCTGTTGCCTTTACGCTGTTTTTAAAATTTGGATAAAACAATAAATTCACAGATGGAAGCTCTCTCACCCCACAGAATCCTGCAGTATTAGACTAAGTGATATACACTTACTCAGGGTAAAAGCTTCTGGCAGAGTAACAGTGATGGTATTTTCATTCAAATAAGATGTTTTTGAACAATACTTTCAAAAACACTAACACTTTTTTTTCTCTCAATGTTTATGAAGCTTCACCTTCTCTTTCAACTTATTTTTCCCAGCTAAATCTATGCTGACTAGTCCCTTCTATCTAATATTTCTTTTTCTTATATTCCCTGACATGTTGACATGCTAGAAAAAAAGTGTAGACAAATGTTGTTAGCATAATATTCAGTTGACTTGGAAATACGCTGAAAAGACTTTTCAGATTGGAAGGGGAGAGGAGGAATCAGTACTAATAATAAAAATTGGGCCTTTCGAATAAAATTTTAGTAAGTACGTTCACTGTTATCATGGCAACCAAAACCTGAAGTTAACATCAGCTGGAAAAGTCATCATTAATAAATGGTTTAGATGATCAGATAAAAGTTAACCTCAAAGAGATTCACTACCAGTCATATTATCAGATTAATGCTAAATAGCTAAATAGCTAAATACCACATGCTGGAGCTAATGAAGGAGTCATGCATGCTTCACCAAGACCACACTGGTGTGCCAAAGCCGTTACAAATTTTAGTAAGGTGAAACCTTACTGAAATGCCCAGTTGCCAGGTATGATTGGACCTAGTAGCTATTGTAGAAGAAAATCATCACAGTCTCCCATCTTCCATGTGTTGGTAGGGTGGTGTGAGGTGAGGAAAAGAGGGGGTATTAGAGTAGTTCTTTCAAATTATGGGAGTGAGTTAAAAGAGTGCTTAATAAATTTATGCATTCCATTTATACAATGATTTCCTACATAAAATGATTGCTTGAGTCAGCTCTGTAGTGCCTGTAGAAGCTATGAAAACAAAATGTAGGTAGCAGTTTGTCAACATTTGAGGAAAATTAAGAATAACTTGGTTACTGCCAAGATTTTTTTTGATACATTTGTAAAACATTGCATGTTACACCCAAGGCCATCTTTTAAATAGAAAAGTATACAGCATAGTATAGAGTGCAGAATCTGAGCTCAAAATGCAATAATGTTGGAAACATTGAAGCTGGGACTAGACATCAAAATATTTTTATACTTCATGCAGTCGTTAAAATAAGAATGGTTCCCTGTACAGGTTACATGTCTTTCAGTACAATAAATACCTTTGGGATTGTTCTCTGACACTGAGGTCACCTTGAATACTTTGACCCACACTCATACTTTTCAATTCATTCACCCTGCAAAACATTACTAACTTGTCCTAACTCCCAGTTTGTTCAGTTGGGAAAGTGTTAACGGATCAGGGCCGAAAGCACACAGTATTCGAGGTGCGGCCTCACCAGCACCAAGCACAGGGGGACAATCACCTCCCTACTGCTGCTGGCCACACTATTTCTGATACAGGCCAGGATGCCATTGGCCTTCTTGGCCACCTGGGCACACTGCTGGCTCATCTTCAGCTGGCTGTCGATCAACACCCCCAGGTCCTTTTCTGTGGGGCAGCTTTCCAGCCACTCATCCCCAAGCCTGTAGCGCTGCATGGGGTTGTTGTGACCAAAGTGCAGGACCCGGCACTTGGCCTTGTTGAACCTCATGCAACTGGCCTTGGCCCAATGATCCAGCCTGTCCAGATCCCTCTGCAGAGCCTTCCTACCCTTAAGCAGATTAACACACCTGGCCAACTTGGTGTCACCTGCAAACTTACTGAGGGTGCACTCGATCCCCTCATCCAGATCATTGATAAGGATATTAATTAACTGTCCCACTAAATTTGCTAGAAAGCAAAATAAAAAAAAAAAATCAAGCTAAGGCATGGCTAGTAGATTTATTTAGCAGGTTGTCTATTTCATCATATACCCTACTAACAGATAAACTATTTAGAATGATCTCACAGTCAAAATAATGTATTCAATTATAAGCAAGTTATTTGCATTACAGCTTTTATTTATTTATTTTTATTAATATCAGTCCAAAAGGAGCTGTGAGTATTTTCATGGATGTTTAGTTTCAGGTCTCTGAAGACTGGATCAGACCTGTGGTATTGCACAAGTAAATAAATGACTTCCCTTCTTGTAGCTAACGCAAATCTACAGCTGTAAAAATGGCTGCTCAGACTAGTTGAAAATGAATTTACTTCCTTTAAACCCAATTCACAGAAGTAGATTTTTTTAAAAGTGTGAACAGACTTAGGGCTTTTCAGACCCAGGACAGTGTTTGTGTTTCCTTCTTATTACAGCATCAGAGAAGACACTTGAATCCTTATTTCTATACAGTAGCCCTGCTATCTACCTAGACTAAAAAGGCAACATTTAGTTATTCTAGAGTATACTCAATAAAAGATTTTAAAATATTAGCTTGCTTTTATGTGAAACACAAAGAAAAAAATGGAATATAATATTTGAGAAATCTAATCTGAAAATAGTAATCTCAAAATTATCAATCTCAAAAATATTTCCCCCTAAAATGTACTCCAGTCTTAGAAAGCTTTGAAATTTGTTGAGTAAGCTGGAGTTACTCAGAGGAATGTTCTTTAGAACTGACCTCATCAAGACTGAGTCTTTAGTTAGCTGATGAATACATTGAACATTTTACCTCATACACAAGTAATTAAGACAATTAGTGTCATGTTTATGAGCTAATAGATGAGACATAATGCAAGAAGCTAGTACGAATAATGAAAAGGCAAAGAGTAATAATCTAATGATTACATTAATTATCTATATCAGCATCCCATGGACTGAAAATTTCAAAAGCCACCTCGCTGACAGATTTGCCATGACCTATCTTCCTTCTTTTGCTACCCTGTTGGGTAATGGAAGAGAATAGATAGGGAGTTTGGTTAATCCAGAGAGAACAATGAAGCAGATTAACAAAAAGACTTCAGCTTCGAGACAGATAATGTCAGAACACCTACCTCGTTTTTAACAATAGGTACACCACCAGTGGAAAACTTATAGCCCTGAGTTAGCACAGTGCTGTTGAGAGCACAACGATCCTTATATTATCACTAATAATTGTTCCCTCAGAAACGGATTAACTGCTTCCAAAAACATATATCAGTCCACCTCCACTATTATTTAATCCAAAAGAAAACAACTACCATTCAGAACAAAGTCTGAACTGGAGAGTCCGTCATGGCATGCCCCAGTAGGCAAGTGAATTTTTTTTTTTAACAAATACCTTTAGACAGTAAGACACAAATGTACAACATACCTACGGTTGTAGAAGATACATCAGTTTTGCTAATCAAACACTTGAGGTAAAAATTCTGTCTCTGTATAGGACCACTGAGGTGAATAATATTTTTAATAGTACTTCATATTATTGTTTCGAGCTGTAAAACATGGGGCCTTTTAGAGAGGACCATCATCTCCATTTTACTATGATACTACTCAAACACAGGGAAGGAAGTGGAAGAGGTGGAAGAGTGTCAATGATGGAATGAGTCTTCTCTGACAGGATCCTTTCTATGATAAATTCACAAGTATGCTCACTGTACAGACCTGCTTATGGAATCAGGTCAAAAAAGCAAAGAGGATTTGAGGAATAAAAGAATGGAAAATTCCAAAGGCCAAGTATGAAAGCTGCAGCTTGCTTTGGTGTGAGAAAGTAAATAGCAAATAATGAACTTTTCCAGAAGATATTTTTAAAGTATTTTCTAGTTTAACTTCTCTTTTTTTTAAGAAATTTTAATTTTGGAGAAAACAAAATGGAATAAGTGTGTATAGTTCCACAGGGTTGCAGTTTCTGCAATTATGATTTAAAAAATCCCATATTTTTATAAGCATAATTACAAAAAGGGAGCCATAAGTGGGAAAGTGAAAACTTATAACTGGAAGCCAAAATATGCAACCTTCATTAGGAGTTTCAATTACAAAAGCAGGCCTATTAAAAGAACCATAGTACCTATGAAGTTCCTCAGGTTTTCAGCAACAAAAGTAATTTAACCAATCCTACTGAGAAAAATAAGTGGAGTTTATTCAGGAGGTGCTGTCCACGTAATTAGAAAAGGTTAATCAATTTTACTGCATAGTATGACAAACAAGATATTTGCAGGAAAGCAGGTCTTCACAACTTCAAAAAGACTGCCTATTAGAGAAACTTAAAGATTTCAATTTTATAAAATTAACCTTTCATTAAAAATATTATCCCTCAATTACATGTAAAAGGAATAAGTTTTCCAAACAGTTTTGCATATAGTATGTATACTTTTTTGTTTCCATTCTGTTTTGTTCATGAATTGTTGTCATTCTATTGCTGAATCATTTTTCAGCATTTTTGTTTTCATTAACTACTCAATTTTAGTAAACCACACTCAAAATAAAGAAATAAATAATTCTCTTTATACCATGCATGACTGAAAAAATGGGGCCAGCTTTAGCAGTGTGGGCCCTGTGTGAATTCATTATATATATGAGAAACTGTACAGAAGGAAAATTATGAAAGCAATTGAGAGATATTATCAGAAAGTTGAAAGTATGTTAACATTCTTGCAGAACTTTATAAACAAAGTACATATATACTGTAGTTGCAAAGTGCTCCCCAAATGCATCTCTATAAATCAGAGGGCCATGTATGAAGCATATAAAGCACATGAAGTACATTATTCTTAAACTCAGCTTACTTAAAAACATTTCCAATTATGTTTGTTTCAAAAGATAAATTTTTTTAAATAAAATGTCAACAGAGAAAGGGATAGTAAAAGTGCTTTTATTGGTAAAATCCCCAATCAATTGCTGTGCTTTCTCATTTGTGCATTACAAATTTTAATGTAGGTAGCAGAGCACCTTCTTTTTTCTTTTTTTTTTTTCTAATGATCTCTGCATGCCTGGATTAGCCTGGATTGGATCCTGGGCCCCAATAAACGTTCTTGAAAGAGTAACAGTTTATTTCTAGAAAAAAACTTCTGTCTTTGTAAATGGTTTATTACATAGAATAATGCACATTTGGTCAGATTAGACAATCAGCATAATGGACAAGTCATATTAACCTTTATAATTCCACAGCAACACATTTAACTAAAATTCAAATGATCCCTTTTTTTGAAGAAGGGCAAAGCCTCCATGCTAGCATCCAAGCATTTAGGCATTAAAGAAACGTTTTGCCATCTAATGTTACAGAACTTCACCCTGAGCAGGACTTGGTATAATGTTCTGAGCTAGACCACACGAAAGATGCAGACACCTAAGGTAGGTCTTAGGCAAAGATAAAAAGTTTAAGTTTTCCCTGTCTATATTTAATTTTACATAAACACAAATGTACAACACTTCTCACTCATTACTTTGTTTCATTCTAAGCTTGAGGTATGTTGGGTTCTCTCCATACAGAGACAGTCCTCATTCTAAAATCTTTGTTTCTATCTTCTTCTAAAGGAGATCCTCACATTAGAAGATGCAGAGAATACATTGTCCTCATCAAGAATATCACAAAATGTTCTTGTGGTCACTGTCTTTTAACTAAGACACAGCCATCAAAGGAGGGTGGTGGTCATGACCTTTTTATATCAGTCCAGAAAAAACAATCCTGAGTCATGTCCATGCTTCCTAATACAGCTATGGTACTGCACACACACACAAAGGACAAGCTTTCTAAAGGTAACTGCCCATTTAAGAGATTAAGTGAAGATACCTTGTCCTTAGGTGGTGAGGAGATCATTTCTGTTCTTTTCACCCTAACCTCTCCAAGTGTGAGGGAGCATCAAGATCCAGTGACTCCCTTAAGGAAAGTAAAATGGGAACAATCCCCACACAAGCCAACACACACAACAAGGTGCAGTCCCACATTGTCTGAGCATGGGGGGCAAAGCCAGATACTGGCAACAGAGTCCTCCACAGCTCCAGACCCAGCAAGCAACAAACTAGATCCATCCAGGGAGTCCAGTCAGAAGCAAAAGAACACAGCGACAGAGACAAGCTGTAACATAAACCCAAAGCACCCATACAAAAAAAAACGTAAACCCAAGAAACCAAACAAAAAGCTGAAGACGAGTGCTCTTACACTGTAGGTAGGGCAGGCCTAAGCTTATAAGCGGTCATGGGCTGACGGATAGATGGTGTGGGTCTAGGATAGATGGAGGTCTAGGTGAGGCTAGTCAGGGCCATTAAGGACTTTTTGGTGCCCTGAGGAACATGACTGAAATTATTTCCTCTAACTCCTCTTAGTTCATTTGTGGTAGTAGTGGCTTATCAAGATCTTATGCTCCAACTGAAAGTTCTCATTTGTCATCTCATAATAACCCTAGGCATAGGGCTATAAAAATACCCTAAATCTGTAATTTCTTAGGTCATTGGGGTTGAATTAGAAATTCTTGATTCCGCTCTCTACTCCAAGGCTTTTCCCCCCCTCTGATTTAAGTGCAGTTATCACTAAGATACCTATTCTAGATCTCATTTGAGTGGCCTCCCTTAAAGGTTTCCTCTTGTGCAGAAAGGAAGACAACCCTTAAAATTTCTATTCTGCTATTTAGGATATTCTCCTGTCAGTTGGACTAGGGATTCCAACTTGTTCAGGCTCAGGTGATCAAGCATTCTAACCAGACTATTGAATAAAAAGCAGATGGTGGCACCTTATAATTCAGGATACAAAGTATAGAGAAAACAAGAACTACTCAGTTTTTGGGTTTGTTTGGTTGGTTTTTTTGTGTTTTTTTTTTTTTTTTTTTTAAAGTAACAATAGGCAAACACACTTTTGGGAGGGTATTTTGGACTCAGGAACTGGTTTGCACAGAACTCAGTGGCATGGAGTGGAGTTAAGCTCCTAAACTCCAGACAGGGAATCCATTAATCTATGCATGAAATTTTTTGTGATGGGTTCTGTGCTACTACCTAAGCACAGTATGGGTTTTTGGATCGTCCCCTCATTCCCTTTCCCCTTGAAGATTCTACTTCTCCTTGTGTACTCTGTCAGGACTTAATACTGAACCCTGGATTCTGCTGTGAAGGTCAACTGAATACAGGCCTTGAAGTAGCTCAATTTGTAGTGTCCAAGCCTTTTACTGGCTCTAGCTCCTTGTTGGTATGTGCATATATATCTCAGTGTAATTGAATGTTTTTTCATAACCTGAAACCAAGTTCCTACTGCAGAGTAATTGATTGTGCCTTAAGGAAAACATTTAAGATTCAATGAGAATTTCAAGGCATTGGTAGTCTCATGCATGCCTTTCTGTAAAGACCCCTTCCATATGAATTTTCTTTCAGTCTTCTGGTTTGGAGCTTCATGATGGCTTAGATCACCTGTGAATTGATGTTGCAGACAACCAAAGTTATGAAAGGAAAACTTTCCTTACAAGAAGTAATGATAATTAAAAAATACCTACCAAAGAAAACGTATTTTTTGTTCCATTTTGTTCCATGAATAATAGAGAAACCTGACAAACTCCAGTTATAACTTTTACATGGTAATAGAGTCATAGAGCGGCCACTAAGTAAAAATTAATATTTATCAACCTATATAAAATGGTACCAGAACTATTACCATCTCACTAAAAAGGAAAATATATTATCTTTTATATGACCTTTACCATGCAGTTGCCAGATCACTGTGAAAAAAACCTCTCAGAAATTGTGTCCTTTAACTTAGCTTCCTTATCAGAGGATTTATTCCTTATTTCCAGGAAGCACTAGTCACAGGAGGTGTTTTCTATGTTTTGGCTGAGGAAACTTGTGAACAGGCCTCAGTTAGGAAGAGTCTTAAATCTAATCTCTGTAGCCCTTAAAATTACATTTACAGTGTATCTCACCTGACTATTACTACCCTGATCAATTAATCTTTATCTATCAAACTAATGTTTAGTGCAGAATTGACCTAAGTTGGGTATCATATGTATTTCATGCTAGAATTTATTTACAGTACAGTTTTCTTAACATGATTAAGTTATGTAGTGGTATCTCTGCACTGAGAAAATAAAGTGGGAGTAAGGAATGGTTAATTAAAAGTAATAGCCTTTTTCTTTTTTTCTTTGTTTAAATGGACAAAGTAACAGCTGGCCACAACAGCTGCCAGTGCTCTAATTTTCAGACAGATGCATTTTCCATGTAATTTTAAGTTCACAAAGACCAGATGCTTCCCATGGTTGCTCTAACCAGTTTCTCAATGTTCAGTATTCTGTGATTTGCTTTGAACTAAGGCTTTTGCTCTTCTCCTGAATCTTCCATTATTTGTATTTACAAAGTTGTCAGGCAAGGCAAGAGATATTAAGGTCAAAATTGGATTAATTTTGACGACTAATTCAAAAGATACTTCTTTTGAAGTATTTTCATTTTAGACTCAAAGGTAAAATTATCATACATGGCACTGTCTCTACATCTGTATAACATGTGTGCATACCTTTTCAGAGAGGAATTAAAGCTAGAAAAATAAATGTTTGCTCTAAACTCTTGTTAAAATTTAGAAATTAATTTGCTTTAGAAAATGCGCCCAGTTACATTCATATTGAGGAAAATTTAAGTATATCTATTTGCTCACATGAAGGCTGGACTACTTCCTAGAATTGTACTGGAAAACTGGAAAAGAAAATAAACTACAGGATTGAGTTCTAAAGTTTTCTGGGCCAAATCTTGATCTTACAAAATGCTGAGCGTGCTGTCACTGATCCAACAAAATGATTAGGCCCAGCAATTACAACAGCTGTTTAGCCTCAAGGATGAGAGGGGTGTCTCATTGGATTCAGCTGGACAGTTCTAACATTTAACTCTGAGTACTAAAGGAGTTGCTCTGCTAGAATGACTCCTGACTCCTTAGTATATTGTTAGATAGACACTTAAATGAGCCACAGATTGATCTTGTCCTCACGTTTAGGGCTGTGCAACTCATTATTTTTCAGCATAGGCTGCAGTGATGACAGATAATTAAAGGGAGGTAACTGCAATGAACTCTGTATATTTCATATGTGATGGGACATAAGGAGGAGCTGGGTTCCCAAAGACTGTTGCCAGAGCTGTGGCATAGAGGTAGTTAAGCCAGAAAATGTCAGACCACACCCTTCCCAGTGAGAACAGCATATCCATACAAAATTATTTTGGCTGTGCTGAAAGAAGAATTAAGCACAGTCTTTTGCCTACATAGCAAAGGAAGTAAAGATTAAACAATTTATTCTTTATGATTTTATGTATAGGTTTTATTCAATTACTCATTCTGTCCAAGAAACTCACAGAGTGTGCATCCTCAGCTGTTAATAATATTTTATCTATCTGGTCATTGAATAGAATAAGAATGACAGCGCATAATTAAAATACCTCAGATTTTAAATGTTTAATGGTCATACCTGATGAAGTATACCTGATTCATACTGTTTGCAATGAAATGTATTTGAACTGCTAAAGTAATGGAGACATTTGATTGCTTGATCCTTGTATGGAAAATATATATATAAACCCCCCAACTTTTCCTCAAGCTATTTTTGTTTCTACTACTTTCATGTATATCCTCAATTATTAAATGCATTGTAGTGTATACACCTAATTTGTATCCCTGTAACTTACGTATTGCATCTTGAAATTTTTAATTTCCTGTTATCTCCTAGAGGTGAGTGCTTATGTGTTTTGTACCTTGTACTGTCCTCTTAGCTTGGAGGAATGGGGTGTCTTATAATTTTAGTCAATTATTTCTGTGGTTCTTGGGATCTCAGGAACTAAGTTGTTAAAGTATATCCAATGTCCATCTAGTAAAATCTCTGCTGCTGACTGTGGACAGTACCAGACAGAATATAGAAAGCAAATTCCTAGCAGCAGTCATGGAAAAAATCTGGCTTCCCCCATGACAGCTATATGTTGCCCTTTAAAAATTAGAAATCAGTTAGAATTCTGCAACCCTGCAATTTACAAATTTCAAAAAAATACTTTCTGTTTCCAGTCCTCTTGCTGCTTTGCATTGCTCTAACTTACACGTACAGTTCTTGGTATGTATCAAAATACTCCTTTTTTTTTCTTTTTTTTTTACTTTTGATCTCAAAGCATATCCATGTGTTAAGTATGTATGTGCTGAGTAACAAAGGATTTATGATCTTTGTCTTTCCCTCAGTGACCTTTGTCAAGGGCATTTTCATGCATAGTAAAGTCTCCTGTTTAACCTTCTGTATCATTATATACTATAGTTCTTGTGACACCTCTTTGGGTATTTCCTAGGAACTGTATTTTTTCATGTTGCTCTTCATCGATGCCTTTTCTTCTTTCATAATTACTCTCATGATCATTCCTTGAGCTTCCTTTAGTATTTTAAAATAACCTTGACTTGCGATGGATTGAGCACTTCTTCACATAGTCCTCCAGATAATGTCATATCATAGAAAATCCCTCATACTTTGTAAGAACTAGCTGGAAAGTATTTTAGTTTCTTTTGTAGAAAATGCCATCTTTTCATAAAAATGCATACGGTCAAATTAAAAAAAGGAAATATTCCTGCTTAAGTCATTAATATAAGAGCAATATTTTAAAGACAGCCTAGTATCAGGAACTCAGTATTTTTATATGTTTCAACACCACCACACCTCTTTCCCCCCAGTTCCTTTTCTGTTTAGACTATACTGAACATTGTGATAAATTTAATCTCTCTGGAGAAACTGGTTCATAGAAAAGAATGGAATGATGAGATATCCATATTATGTGAAGCAACATATCAATACCAAGTTTAAATACATTTGTGATTTTTTTTAAAGATGCCCTTTTTATTTGTTTGTATTTGTTACATTTTTATATTACATATATTTATTATGGTTGTATGTATCTAAGAATAGAAGTATAGAGAAAACATTATTTAAACAGAATGGCACTTCAATGAAAACACAGAACTAAAAAATATTTCAGGGATTCATCATCCATTTTTAAGAAACTGGAATTTCATTCTAAAATAGTTACCTAAGGCAAGCTAACTACTTTTTCTTATCTGGCTACAAACAGTATTTAACACTGGAGGACTGGGAATTTTAGGAACGGTGAATATAGCCAGATACAGCCATCCAAATGAAGTAAATCCACAAATGTTTCTTAGAACTTACTGCAGTTTTAAAATTATTTTCTAAAAATAAGAATGGACCTTTATGATGTAAATTGACTGTTCTTTTACGTTTTGATCTTTTTGTAAACAGAACCAGCACGAGAAAATGGAGAAATTTGTGTGCTTTTAGAGGAATGAAGGAATTACAAATCATTATATTGCTAATACTTTAAGTTGCAAGTAGGGGCAGTCGTAAAAAGGAAATGGGGAGGATTTAAGAAATGCTAAGGGGGTTAAAGACATCTCATTAACTTCACTCAGCATTATTTCCATGGTACAAATCAGGTGATGCTACTATGAATACCTAACCCCTTCCACCATTCAAGTTTTTTGTTTTCACTTCGCATAGAGTAGCTGAAGAATGTCCTTCCTTGCTTGCTTTTTTTTTTCTTCCTTTGTTTTTTGGTGTATTAACTGAGAATAGTCCATTAGACAAGAATAACTAAATACATTTTGACTTAAGATGTCTGACTGTTCTATGTATTTGACTTGCAATATCCAACTGTATGTCCTTAGAGCACACATTGTAGAATTTTACAAGCACTGAAGAGTATTGAACCACTAGGTCAATGTTCCCACAGACATAGAACATTAGGTTACTATTTCAAAAAGCATTACCTACAATTTGGTATGCTCAGACAGCTGTGTGTACATATATTGGTAACTAGTGTTTGACTCAGTTTACAAAAGTAATCAAAATTTGCTCATTCAATCCATTTCCTGGCAACTGCAGTGATTCATTAGGAAATTGTCTGCCTATAAGCAATCCGTAAGCATGGTTTCTTCCCAAAACTGTTTGCATTATCTGGATTACCTTCAAACTTTAATAGGCATTTCATGAGATACCAAGAAATGGAGTCAGATTTATTAGGTTAGTCATATGATAGCATTCTTTTATGGCTGTATATTCTAGGGGATCAAATGGGTGACTCATTTTATGCAATTCCAGAGAAAAAGAGGGTTCACACAAGGTTATCCCATGAATCTAGAAACCTCTTTCTCTAGGTAGAAGATACAGCTAATAAAATGCTCCCTAGTGACACTTCCAGCTGAAGAGGACAGCCTTGTGAACTCATAAACATTATCAGCACACTGGTCTCCAATAGGCTAAAAGCTCTGAAATTCTTCATGGTCTTAGGAAACACTGCCCCTCACTACTGTGCTAATAAGTATTTCAGAGTGCTCTTTGTTGAGAATCACTTCTAATGGGTCTTCATGGATCATAAGTTTTCAGTAGATCACAAATAGGAGTGCTTATGAACCGTTCTTCTGAAATCCACTTTCCTTTCAAACACAACCTCGATACAATGCCCACATTTTCATGGAAATGTGTATAATACGAGTCTGATGAGATTATAGCATAACAATAGTTAGGCCATCATTATCTGATAAGTACACCCTGAGTGCTGCCTACTTACGTAAGAAAATGATCAAAAGAATGAGGTTCTTCTCTCTAGTACTGTGCTCCAAATTAAGTAGGGAAGTTTGCTGATGGTACTAAACCTGAAAAAAAAAATTACATCTTCTTTGCAATTTATTGATTTCAATGGTACACTTTCAAGTTGATGCATAAGGCCTCATAAGACTTGCACATTCATTCTCTGACTCTTCATCCTTCACCAAATCAGACTTATACACTGAAAGCAGAACTTATTTGTTCTGTATGCTGTAGATTAAATTAAAGCAATGCTCAAAATACACTTCTGTGTTATGCAGTTACTCTGGAAAATTGGGGGATTGAAAAAAATTTAAAGGAAGAGGAAACCATCAAGTAGGTAAAGTCTATGTGTAAGACAGCCTATCCAACCACCATGAAATTTCCCCCTAAACAGAAATTTCTCACGTTTTTATCACAATAACATATAAAATCTAGATTTTCTTGTCTACTTGCACCTTTAACCAGTCTTAATGCAGCATATAATATTTACTGTGTTGTCCAGAGCTTCTCACTTCCTTTGCTCTTTTCCTCCTTTTTCTCCATAGTAATTCCAAATGCCCATAAATAGTCCAGTGTTCAATCCAGTTTTACATAGATTTTAGCAGACTCATTTGTTCCTTTGGAAACAGAGCTGAAATTATTTTGATGAGCATTATCTTTAGGAAACCACGAAAGTTAAATTAAAAACCTAAATCAGTGCCTTTTCTCCATTCCTTGCCCTCTCATCCCCAAATGGCCCCCTTATTCCACGAAAAACTAGTCTTAAAATATAAACAGATTTAAAACTCTTCAACCAGATCATAGAATCATAGAACCATTTATGTTGGAAAAGACTTTGAAGATCATCAAGTCCAACCATAAACCTAGTACTGCTAAGTCTACCACTAAACCATGATCAGGATAAGAAAGAGAATGAAAAAATACTCTTTAGCTCTAGATTCTAGTAGGACAGATGAATATACATAGCTCTTATGTAAGTTCTTATATATAGTTCTATGAATATAAAATGTGTTCTTATGCTTGTTGTGTCTGGTCAAAGCTCTGTTTTAAAAAATGGCTTAAGGCAGACTCTCATTTTGTTATAAATTTATTTGTGACTTGGCCAGATGATTACTGTAATGTGAAACAAAAAATTAGAATCTCTTCACTAATCCATCTGGCTTCTGGCATGTGTGTGACCATGCTGGTCAGGAATCATTTGCATAGGAATTAAGAACAAAATAGGATTCTGCAGGCCTTATCCAACTGCCAGTGCTGGGAAGGAGCCAGCTGCGGCGGGAAGTGGACCTCCCCCCCTACATCTCCTTTTGCTTTGGGAGGAGCACCAGCACAGCACATTGCTCCTTCTAGCAGTGTTGCTGAGTTGGAGACTCAGAGGATGTCGGGCAACTGGTGAAGTTTGCCACATTCTTTTTGCCTAGGCCCAGAAAAAAGGTGCTGCCACCGCAAGCAACCTGCAGTCCTAAACCACTGTACTGATCCCATAAGTCAACTTTTTTCTTTCCTGAACTCCACATCAGGCAGACAGGTATTACCTTTCTCTTGCCGTTAATAAGATCAGCTAAGGGAAATTAATCTTAAGAGTCAGAGGTTTTTATTATGGTAACAAATTGTTCATAATATGATGTTCATATTGTTCATAATATAAACAAGTCAATCATGTTAATTCTGAACTTTAAACATTTCTGTTCTTGTAAGTTAGAAGCAATAGCAAGATTTTATTTGCTGAAGAGGAGAATAAATATTTCAGAGTCCTCTTTTCACTATTAAAAAAATCTTCAAGGATGCAATCTGAGCAAGAAAGAGTTCAGAAGATGTCTGTTTACATATCAATAACATGCACATCATCCTGTTGATTAACAGCGCTGCTCTTGGAGTTATTAAAGTCTAGGGTCTTTTTAAGCTCTAATTTTTATTTTACAATGGGGGGGGGAAGAAAAAGCATAGCAATGTTTGATTTTTAGGTCTTATTTCCAAGTTTTAATGATCTTGTTGATAGATAATACTTGTAGGACTACAAAGTCAGAGTTAGCGCTCTGAGAGATTTTGTGAAATCCACTATCTGATAAGTTCTAAGAACATTCAAATAGAACAAAATAACATATCACTACAAAATCTGGCTGTGTTTGGAAATCCATGAAGGGTGCCTAGTAGCCTTTTATTATTTTAGCTGTATTTTTGTTATAAATTCTTCATCGAGAAATGCAAATCCAATGTTCAGAAGAAGATGAAAAATTTTCTAAGAATCTCAGGAAAGGTAATTGTAAGACCTGTTTTGATATACTGTTTTGAAATTGTCAGGATCGTTCTATATTCTGTTTTTGTAAGATCTAGTTTTAACCATGATAACTGAACAGTAATGACATATAGTCAGTTTGTTCTGTTTTAATCAATATCATTGTCAGGAAGTCTTCTTTTAAATATATCCAGATATCTTTTCCCTTTCCCAAGTTATAGCTCAATTTCACACACAGTTCCAGGACTCTTTCTGTCCTGGAACTACCCTAAACAATCCCTGTGCCTACAAGATACCTGAAATCTTCAGATGTTCAGGGATTTATTGTATATACTGCTTTATTACTATGTTAATGAGTTTGAGTGGGTGTGGGTACTCTGGGCTTGGGGGGGAAGTTCACATAATTAAATTCTATATTTATGAACTTCATAATGTCAATATATGTTTATGCATCTCAACAAAGAGGACAAACATGCTCATGAGACTTTATTTAAGTTTTTTTCTCCTTTCAGTGTGGTTGATTTTGCAAATGTAATATTATCTAAACCTGTTTCTAGACAGTTTCCTGTTGTACACAAAGATAAACAGACATAAGAGAAAAAAAGAAAGAAAAAAATGAACTAAGCTGACAAATGAAAGTGGATTTTCTATGCACCCTGTTTTATATTGCAGTCAAAATCTCTGAAGCTTTGCTTGTCCACATCTAGTAGCATGTTAAAAGGATCTGATTTTCAATAGGTCTTGGCTGAACATCATGTAAGTAGAAGGATTCTTTAAATGCCTTTTCTTTAGGGCTTCTGAACCAAAGGTACCTAACATGACTGAAATCTGAAGAGTACAAACACTGGTGCTCTAGCATATTCAGAAAGATTAGCCCAAAGACCTGTCTTGGGCCACAGGGGGTGACCTGCCTAGGAGAGGGACAGGTTTTCAATGCAAAATTCCCCTTGTTTCCTTTCCCAACAAAAACCTTCTTAGCACCAGGGTTTTCTTCAGTTAAATCACAACCTTCTTGGAAGTTCCTTAATTTCCTTACACTGGTGATGTGGGCATCTTTATGTAGATGAGGCGCAAACACCAAACTTGTCATATTTGAGTGTTGGAAGTTAGGCTTCTGAAAATGTTCTTCAGTTCGTGAACAGAAATGTCCTTTGAAATTCAGAGTGCCTTGCCCAAATGCCTATGTTTAATGAATAAAAAAGTCCAGGGTCTGTCCTGTGGTCCTGAGGCCAAATGCAATGGCTGACCTTGTATTCAAATCATAAAACTCTCCAAAACAGGGTGGATTTTTTTGTGTTGCCTTCTGGGAAGGACTGTCCTCGCTGCTCCTTGATGGGCTCCACACCATGCTCAGGCATTGCCTGGGAGATCATTTGCGAGCCAAACAACGTCTGGAAACGTGCAGTCAAACAACAGTAGGTTGTTTGCACTATATTAGCAGTTAACAGCTGCTAACACATACAGCTACTTTTCTGCAAGTGTTCAAGCCCTGGCCCTGATTAGTTTACTAGTGCACCTATAACCAATGCAGTGAGATTTTGGGGTTTGTTTGTTTGCTTGCTTGTTTGTATGTTTTGCTTTTAGACACCAGCAGAGCAACAAATTCTGAAACATTCAACCTATCCTTAAACTGAAGACAGTGGATTTGCACACACAAACTGAATGAGAGACAGAATAATGCAGGGAGTTGAATGCTTATGTTTGGGCTTAGAAGGCTTATAGTAATTATTATTATTATTATTATTATCAATTATGTATTAAATCAAATTATCAATATATTAAATCAAATTAATATAATAATAAATCAAATGGTAAGATACTATGCATACAAAAATACATACTTAAGAATGACTGTTTTGTTTCTTATTTTTATCTTAACAAATAAAAATATTTTAAAATAAAATTTGAGGAAATAATACTTTTCTATTTCTGTCTGGAGTTATTTTGAAATAGTCGACGTACATTTTTACATTGGTGTGCAAGCATTTTTTCTTAAAAAAAAGAGGACCCTTCCACCAGAAGGAGAATGGTATCCTGTAATAAGATGAACTCCTCAACTGTCTCTGAGCAACCGGAGTCAGAAGGCTGCTATTTAATAACATCAGGTAAATCCTAACGTTACATGAATTTCACTAGAATATCAATAGGAGAAAACTCTGGACAACTACCAGCAAAACAGGTTGGTAATGGCTGTACTAACATACACTACCATAATAACATACTTTAAACACTCTCCTTTTAGGTCCACTAAATACTCTGACAAAGTTGCACCAGTGAATTTCAATGAAGCTTTAACATGTGTCGGCTGTTTATAAAAAAACATTATTGTATGATTATTGAAAGTCCAATCCATTGGACTTTCTGCGAGACAACCAAATCACTTGGCCTCTCTGCATTTCAGTCCCACACCTGCAAAGCTGTACTTTCCGTTCTTCCCAGGCGTCTTGTTAACATTTGTTAAGGCTGTTTGACTTTCTCACAATTGCAACTTTGTCACAGTGCACAAATAAATAGGGAATGATTGTTCCTAGCTCTGATAGAACAAATTTAGTCTGTAACTGTCTTGATTATTGCAGAGTTCAACAGCTATTACCATAGCAACCTGTTTTAATAACTTCCAAAGTGCACAAAATACACTAGAATTAGGTTAATTCTGTGGTTAAGCACTGTACATAATATGCAACTATCTGGATTCCCATGGAGACTACAAGAAATGCACATTCCAAACAGGAGCTTAATCAACAGATCAAAGCACTATACCTGCCAATGAAAGCAGAACTTTTCCCCTTTTTTTTACAAAATGCCTTTATTATCTGCAACATTTATTCATTTTAAAGAAGGAGATTATTCATTTTAAAGTACATGATCTTAGCGCAAACAATACTGTGTACAGAAACTTTTGGCATTAACTATCTTATATCTGAAAAAAATTATTATGCTTCAGGATTAAAGAGAATGTTATCATTTTTCTATATGTTTATGTCCCACCAAATACCAAATCATTGTAAGAATATGCTCTTTCTGATAACATTTTAAAAAGTTTACTCATGTACAAAAGGATAAATTCTTCAATTTCATTTCAGCTTCCATTTAACTCAAGTAGGCTTTCTAGATAATTGTTGTTTTTTAAACCCATTATCTTTTCATTTGGATCACTTATATTTAAGATCAAGAGTGATTAGTACAGATAAGTAATATATCAGGCAGAATTACTTTCATGATTGCATACAATGAGAAAAAGTCAAGAAAAATCCCATTTACTCTCAGTGCACCTCTTTTGAAAATAAGACACTAAGACATTTGTAACATAGCATACTTGTTGCATTTTCAGTCTTCTGTATGCGAGTGTCTTCACAGCCTTTGGATACCAGACAGAGAAAACATGCTCAGAAGGCTAAGAACAGAAGAAATAAAATTTAATAAAAGCAGATTTAAAGGCTTTCTTCCCCTTCATTTACACAAATGCATATAAAATACAACATATTTCTACACCTTTCCCCTCCTTTTCTATGATTTTGTAGAATCCAGTTTTATGGCCTCTTTCTATCCATTTAGATGTTTTCTTTCCTTAGAAAAGTTAAGTTTGTCTCCTACTGAATCAGTTTAGAGAGGAACAAGAAATTTAATCTTAGTAACTCATGTAATTTTGCCAGTCCATATGATTAATCCCATATTCAACTTCAGATTAAAAAAAAGATAAATGAATTTCCAAACAAAATGATGGAAGAAGCATAACCAATGGATTGTATCAATGCAGAATGTGTGCATACACTCTGTTATTCAAAATTTTAAGTTGTTAGTTTGTAATTATTGTGTGTAATTATATCACTAAATATAGTACCAATATTTTCCTAACAACTTCATCTTGTAGTATGCTGTGTTACCTCTTTTCTTAAAAAGGAGCAAAAAATTGTCTTGGTGAACCTTAATTTTAGTTCTATTTCAACTGCCTCATGCTATCTAAACTCTGTAATGAAAGACGCTCAAGGACATGCCTCATCAGTCCCTCTGCTATGCCAAAGAGCTGTCATACAGATTTTTATGCCAGTCCCATCAAGGTAGTCTGCAAGGTGATATTATAAGGAAAGAAAATATTGCCATGCACATTTCTTGGGAGTTGCAGCTTTCAATTGAAATGTCAGTATACTATTTTGATTTTTGAATTTTGATGTTTGAACATAAATGGGGGACAGACTCAGGAAGGTGGGGAGGAAACCCAAACCTCAGTATATGAAGTTCTGGGTTGTATAAAGTACAAATGTTGAATTATTTTTCAACAATAACAATGACATGTTTAAATGTTAACATTGACACATGTCAGAAATATACATATATTGAGTACAATTGGGTACTGTAGTCATTGGAGTTATATGAATTTCTTTAAAAATAAATACAAGCTTCCAAGAACAGCCCAGCTGCTGAGGAGAAGAATTTCACTGTGCATCTGGCCAATGTTCTGACACATCACAGTGTCTAAATGACATCAATTACTCAAAAGGTAAACCTTGATTTTTGAACCCATGATTAGGAGGGCTGGCAGCAGAAGTCTAGATATGCTGGAGAAAGCTAAGTCATAAAAGGGGTCACTTTTACACTGGCTACTTCCTATAAATGAACACATCTGTTCTCTTAAATTTGTGCTGAGTTTGCTATTTCAAGCTATAATTATGAAACCGTATTTTTTCTTTTAATGAACTTGATCAAGATTTTAATGAAAATACAAGCTTGACAAGCTGTAACAATGTAAAAATTTCCTAAGCTAGTGCACCACCCACTGAGAATATTGCTCTATATATGAATCAGACATGAGTCAACAACTAACAATTATTTAGAAGGGGATAAGGTAGCATAATGCAAAAAAAAGTTCTTTCTTTTCAGCAACTAAAGAATTAAAAGTAATATTTAAGATCATTGCCATTTCTTTTTCACTTTGTTGTGATCCCAAGGACTAGAGGATGTAGTTGCACAAAGTATTATTTTTGTTTATTTGTAATTCTTATCATCAAGCTTTGATTAGCCAACACGGTTCCCATCATCAGTCAACAATGACCTTGAGGTTTTGTTGCCTCACCCATAGACCCAGGCAGGTGTAGACTAGAACATTTGTTCTTACCTTTAAAAATACTTCAGAAGATGATATTGGGCAATTACTGCGACTCTGGCCTGTAGAAGTCCACTGAACTTGTAATCTGCCATCCATCATGACGTGGCTTCTAGGCAGCTGAACTCAGGCTATAAAGAAGAAATATTGCTGTTTCTTCTTTTATTCAACTCTAATAGTGCAGTCTTTGTGCTTTCATAAATGTTTTTTTGAAAATGCAGTTTAGACTAAGGTTTGATCCAGAACAGCCCCTGATAGGAAACAGGAACAAGAAATGAAAGAGTGGACATGTATTCATAATATTCAAAGTCTTTTAAGTCCTTTTCTACCTTTTCTTCCTTTTTTTCTAGTGGTAACAGGAAGATAAGTGCTTCAAACAACTTTCCCTGTCCTCCGAAAGTGATGAAAAGCTTATACTCATGCTGAGTTGTATCAGGAGCTATTGCAGTGTGAGCTGAATTTTTTCTTATTGTTCCCCACAGATTGGGAAACATCCCAATATCCCCCCATTAATAAACTTCTATTGTTATGGCATTGATATGTTGTTAAAGATAAAATGTGTATATATATAATTTAAACAAATATACACTCAAAAATCATTTTGATACAGGTTACTTGATACAGCTTTTTACTTATTTTCTCAGATCCACCTGTGCTCAGTCTATACAAGAGAGCTGTCGACTTGCAGAGTGGTTATATTGAAATATATATATTCTATCCTTCTTTTTGAAATCAGTTTTCTCTCATATTAGCAATATTTAGCATTATTGCTTTGCAGAAAAATTAGGAGGGATGAGCACTGGGCAGGGGATCAATTCATGTGTAAATAATAGTCTTGAAATCTAAGAAAAATAGGATGACCTGCATTAGTGTGGTACATCCAGTCATTTAAGGATAGGCTAATAAGACTTTTTTTAAAACTAGGTTGCTCTTCAGTTGAAAGAGACAAAGGAGAGAAGAGGTGAAAATTTTCAGTTAGTTAGATAGAGGGCAGAAACAGAGAAGTGTATGTTGTGAAAGTCACAGATGAGAGTTGATCTGGCATACCACATACGCCTCAGGAAATATGAATATGAAATGGAACCAGAATAGGAAAGAGCTGCTAAAGTGGTCAGAGCAAAGAAGGGTATATTTATAGGAGACAACTAAGTTAGCTTGTTTTACTAAGCTTATCAACAATGAAAGGACTAGAAGGTATAATATATATGTATAATCTATATAGAAATATGCAACATATACGCAATATCAATATATAAATATGTATATTCCATATATAAATAGGCAAGACATGCTTAAAAGCTGCAAAAAGTAAGACAAGGTCATGTCCTCAGCTGAAGGGAACACCACTGTCTGACATTAGAGAGAACTGAAAAAACCCCCAGTCTGTGAAGTTTCTTCCCAAGAGTAAATGTTATTTTTAATTGGTGAAAAATAGAGCATACTAATTCTATCAAATCCGTGAATGAATTACATATGTGTCTATGTTCACTTGATTAGGGTAATGCTTATGAAGACAGTTTCGGAAAGGGAAATGTATAGAAAACCATCTAAGGAAATTTATCAGTAGAGCAAAGTCTGTAATAACTATGCTCTCTTACCATTGGAAAGTTTCTCATGTCAGTTTTTTAAAACTCATAAACAGCTGAAGGGCTCCCAAAATATATACCTTTTCTTAATAAAAAATTATTAGTATCCCTCTTTTTTTTTCTTTTTTTTTGAATGTGAAATTGCTAAGTATTAAGAAATACTCTGTGCCCCTATTTGCAATTAACGTAAATTCCGTAGACCCTTTTTCAGGACTCTGGTAGAGAAAGATAGATAAGCTTGCTTTCATTTCAATAGGAAAGAAGCAATGGGCACAAGTTAAAAGAAACCCAACCAAACAAATATGAAATTCTGCCTGAACACAGTAAAACACTTTTGTACTGTGAGGTTGATCAGCACTGGCACAGGTTGCCCAGAGAGGTTGTAGAATCTTGGAGATATTCAAAAGCCATTTGGACATGGTCATGGGCAGCCTGCTCTAGGTGGTCCTTCTTGAGCAGAAGGGTTGGACAAAGCAATCTCGAGAGGTCCCTGTCAACCTCAACCATTCTGTGATTTTTGTGATTCTGTGATAATCCTGAATGTTTTTCTCAGATATCCCTACTGCCATTTGCTTGTCTAGATCTGCTGCTGTTTAAAAAGCCATGTGATGACAAAGTTTCAACTTTTCAGCTTAATATTTTCAGTAGCATTCAGAATTAGTCTTATTCTTCACTTACTAATACCATGCAAAAGGCCTAATGTGAGCAAAAGACGTATCCTATATCACAGTGGTATTAAAAAAAAAGAGGTAAGATTAACATAATCAATTAAAAATACTTCTAGAAGTATAATACAAAAAAGTATACAAAAAAACATAACATCAGCTTGATTCTTCTTTGAACTAATTCTAGGTGCTATGGTCTAGGGTTTCTGAGCAACTCATTCTCTAAACTGCCTGTTTAAGTTAATGTGCAAATGGCTATTCATGCTTCAGTGCTTCTGTATCAGCTTTTACTAAAGGTTGTTTTCAGAACCATTTTTATTATGTTTGCTTATTGATTAATATTTCACTTCTTAGCAGCAATTAAAGGAAAACTTGGGATGATAGAACAAATTCACTATACTTGGATTCCTGCCCAAGACTTACATAAGTCAAACCAATGATCGACATATGATATGGACTTTATCAGCACAGATTTTAAGTGAATGTGTTGTGGAAAGAACTTTATTTTAAATGAATGACAAGTTTTTTTATTTATAAGCACAAAAACCCAACAGTATTTTAATAATATTTTCAAAAAATAACATCTATAACATCAATCATAAAATCAGATGAAATCCTGTATTTATGACAGTGCACAAATAGCCTTGTTTTCTTTAACAAAACAAGCACTTTATAAGAATATGCCTGAGAAGTACTACCTGCTGCACTGACTGACTTTCGCAATAGTAGACCCTTGAATTTCGAAGTTTTAGGCCTCTGGATCCAAATTTAAAGGCAATACCTGCTTTGGTGAACAATAGGTAGACCATTATCAAACACCAACAGGCAATTCTGCTTCCATTCACAAGGTGTTGGGTGGCTCACTTCATTATAATATGCCATTATAATACACCATTTCAAATGCAGAGCAGGACATAGCTCTAATTTGAATAAGGTAAGAGAGAAGGGTATGTGTGTATGGTGCATTGTGCTATTAGGAGTGTTCAGCCACTCTGGGCAGTTGCCCTGAAGGTAAAGAAGGAAATCTACTGTCTGCTTAAATGTTTAGTGTCCAGTAAACCACACTGTAAAAATCAGTTCTTACAAAAAGGCTCAACTGAAAAAATTAGTAGCTAGATAGACAGAAAAAGATACAGATATGCTATAAAACATCACACACACATATATTGACATATATTATGTCCATACATAGTATATACATGTATAAACTTAGAAGCACACATATAAAAGATCACAGATGAAGACAAATGTATGATTTTGAATTACTATGTCTCTCATATCTACATTAACAAAAGACTCTTTAGTGTAAGAAAATATATCTTTTACTCAAATGTTCCTTCAGGGAAAATGGTGAAATGTCCATAGAACTGACTCAAATTCTTCATCAGACTACTGGCAATCATGCATCAGCTTATCTAGCACACTGATATTCATACTGACTGTATTACTGACATTCTGGACCTTATTGGTGTCTGAGATGGTGCACTACACAGTTTTGTATGAGGATGAGTATATCAAAGCAATAATTATTATGCAAATCACTCTGGAATTATCCTTTGGCTGAGAAAGACATTAATATTGTAAAATGTTTTATAGAGATGATTTACTCTTCTATCTCAGAGGAAGAAGAGAAGAATTAATACCAAAACAAACTCTGTGGAATGGATCTTCTGCTCTATGGAGGATGTGATTCAACCTTTTTTTACTATGTCAAATTAAAGTGTAAGATTTCGACAGAGTTTAAATACTCACAACTGAAACTGCCATCCTGAAAAGCCCTGTTCTTCTGGCACCGAGCCCTGGAAGAACTTAAACTCTGTAGAAGATGCAGATTTCTATCTGAAAATTCCTCAGGCTCCTGAAGTTCTGCTTCTGTACATGCCCAGAAGTGCCTTGGTTTTGTAGGGTTCAACAGACTGTGCAAATTTCATATCAAAGCCTGACTGGTATCCCAATATGAACTGCTCCTTACCTTCTGAGCTCTGTTCTTGCTGAAACCTTGCCACTGTAAGGAAACATGGAAGAAACATTAAGCCAGGAACAAAGAGAGGGAAAGAGAGACAGGGTGTGGGGGATTATTTTGCCTCATATTAGATGAGAAACCGATAACTTGCAATACTTGTAGAAACCTATTTTCAGAGACACTTCACTGTAAGGGAAGTCAAAGCAGGAACCAGAAACTGATTTCTGATTGTCTCAAGCATTGCAATCACTGCACTACGGAATCACATTTTTTGACTGAATGGTTTCTGGGGCAAGGCTGAAGGCACATTTTTGCTCTCAGTATTTTTTACTAGCTAGCTCAGCTGAAGACTTTGGACACCATTTCTAGGTGCTTAACTTTCCCTGATCCCAGTATAAAGCCTTGCTGTAAAGTTCCAGGCTCGTCTTTGGGGACAAGCACCAGGCAGTGGGCATTTTGGTACTCCAGGGATAGATTGTTACAGGGATTGAGACGTTTTGGACCCAAATGAATAGGAAAAGTGCCATTTATATATTCAGCATGCTTCATTTAATAGACAGAATATGAGGCACAAATCAAATACCCATATTTATGCAAGTGATCTGTGGCATATCTTGACCTGTTATCCAAACTGTCCTGACTCTTTTTGTTGTCATGTTAGGAGTCTTAAAATGAAAGAATTAGATAGAATAAACAATCTGTGCCCATTCCTCTGATGGTTTACTATAATTAAATTCACAAGAATTCTATTATTGGAGTATATTTAAAACACATTTTTATATGTTTAACTCAGGACAGAGACTGACTTCAAAAAATCTTAATAGTGGTATACACCTTCTTGTTAATTTCTGTTGTTGTTTCTCCCCCTCCTCCCTCCAAAGAAGGCAAAATATCATATTAAGATATCGTATTTATAGCATTTTGAACAAGGCATTAAAAATTAAATAACAACTAAAGGAACAATGTTAGATTCCTTTAGACTTACAATAAGTCACAAATAAATTAATTACACACCTTTACATATGTATAAATTTGATATGCTGAATTAAATTGGTGTTGATTGCATGCTCTGCACATGTATACTACAGGAGCTTTAACTCTTTGGATTCACCTTCCTGTCATCTTTTTCCATTTCGTTACATGAAGTTTGGATATGATGGCCACTCCTGCATACATTATTCAAAGGGCAGGAACTATGGAGTTATACAGTACTATAAAAAGTAATTTGATTTGATCTCCGTTTCTTCACTAATCAGTCCTCACTTCTTGCTTTCCATTAGATTTGCCACTGAACATCAAGTATTTCTGACAGCTATCTGCAATAGCCTATTTCCAATATCATCCTGATAAAGGCAAATCAAATCCCAGTGTATCCAAGTTCTTCTATTACTTTCCCTGAAAGACTCTAATCGAATATCTAAAACACAAGCAGAGATATTTTTGACTTTTTATAACAATCTTTCCCCTAAAATGAAGTTGAGTCCATGATTTTCTGACTCAAAAAACTGAACTGTGCAATTATATATGCGGTTAAAAGTTGTTAATGCATTTTAACAGTAGAAAAACTATAAATAGTTTATCTCATTATGGACTTGGTCCATTTTAACTAATCCATTTTTTGCAATAGTTATTGGAATATTCTAGGCACATCTTGGACAGCACTGCTCCAGACAGCTCAAAATTGAATCTGCAAAAATAACGCTGCTGCTGAAATTTTAAGGGTTGAGTGTTGTTTCTAGCATAGAGACTGGAATTAGGGTTTCTAATGATCCGCATTTGAGGGTGACAAATAACACCTCTGGGTCCTTGAGCTGAAATACATGTTTTCAATGGGCACAATTTAAATGAAGTGCAATATTTTTAGAGATGGAATAACTCTGCAGGTAGTGGAGTAAATTCATTATAAAGATTGGCATCTGGTGAGTATCTCCCCCAGAGAAAGTGTTCAGCATAACTGAATGAAACTATGGGATAAATAACTTTGGAGAAAGCCACTTCATTAAAAACATTGATTTAATAAATGCAAGCTGTAAAATCAACAGTGTTAAAGACAATAAAGAATTTCCCTAATAACGATTATTTGAAACCTTCTAGCACCCCTTACTGGAAGGATTGTTTTTATACCTATTAAGTAAACTAAGTCAGAAAAGATAAATTAGCCTTTTAAATGGGAGCTCTGCCTGAGGGAAGGCTGCATAAACAGGTTCTAAATAAACATGGAAGAGCATCGCAGCTGATATAACCCAGCATGGTTTTATGGATTCAGCAATGCAACTCCAGTTAACTGCTACTGAAGTTCTGGCAGAGGGAGTTTATTTTACAGAATATGGTCTCAGCTTTCCATTTGAGAAGTCAAACATGCTCTCTTGCTAGATATGTTTCAAACAAGACTTGTATAAGGATCCTTCTAGGGTGTTTTTTTCTGTTAGTACTAAGAATGCCAGGTGACCCTGGTTCTAGGATAAGTAATAACCTGTGATTTCATAAACTTATAGATTAAGAGGAATATAAAGGGCTATTATGAATCATGCTGCTTGACCTCTCATTCAGCATATGCCAGAGAATTATGTCAATTGAAATACAGTGATGAGCAACCTCCATTGCTCTCTATTTAAATTCATGTGATGCTTGTGTTGCTGAAGACTGCAGATGCCAAGCCATAAGAGCAGATAGACTGAGGATGCAAAACTCAGGATCTTCTCCCTCTCCCACCGTAGCACAGCAGAACTCAAAAGGTTCTGCTGTAAGCCTGCCTCTCTTGGGCAAAAGAAAAGGCATAATTTCTTTTGTTTACCTCCCCAGGGTCTTCATTAACACACATACTTGGAAGACATTATGTTATTAGCTGATTAGTAATGCAGAAATAGTTTCAAACAAGAACTTGAATTTCACATATGCCAATGATGAGCTTTCATTATTCACTCCTTATGGTCTTGTTTTGTCTTTTTAGACAGTTACTTGACAACAGTAATGCTTTCCTTTTGAGAAATTCTGACAATTTATTTTGAAGAACCTTCCCGTAAGAAGATACTGTGCAGGGAATCAGCACAACGGTGCGTTACGGAAATAGAAACCATCCCAACGACTCTGGAGGCTGCGCACGGTTTGCGCATATAATATTGCCTTCCTGCTGACAACTCGACTGGGCAGCCAGCATAACTAAATTCTCTAATGATTGAGCTAATCATCATATTACACTTATTGCTGCCAAGGTAAAACGGGTGACCAATGTAAAGGGAATACAGACAGCATTGCCCAACACAAAGCTGGTTGCCAGGTGCTGTTTCAGCCCTGGAGGACATTATGTAGCTTGAGTAATTTTGAACAGCTCTTTTTAAACAGGCCTGAACAACTCAGACATGGTTTTGAGAGCAGAACACTTGCAAAGGTGAGCTTTCCTCATTCTCTGTACCTGTGACTACGTCTAAATATTCCTTAACTATAACCAAGGACTCAGCTGTTTATTTATAAATAATTTCTGCCTGACAGAGCAAATGATCATGGAGTAAAACCATACAAGAAAACAGCTCCTGGTTGTGAAGCATTTACCTTCAGAAGTAGGGAAAAAAGGAATATATTGGAATATATATACTCAGACATACAATATCAGATCATTAAATCACAGACTGTGGAACCCTTAGTGTTCTCTGTCTTTAACAAACCTTTTGTTCTACAGCGTGTTAATTTGTATCAGGCTGGTTTTTTCTTCCCTTGATTTAATGAAATAGTTCCTGACTGTTCCCTATAAAGTACTGCCTCTATGGTACAGATTTTCACCGGAGGTTCTTTGTACAACACCCTCATTCTTAGAGCAATATTAAATTATTCTAAGTAATTTTGGGTTATTCTATTTATCATCTAGCATCTTTTTATGAATTATTAACTCTGATTTTTTCAATTACTTGAAAAGATTTCTTTCAATACATTCATTCTGTTTCAGTCTATTAATTATTTGTAAAAATATTGAGGTATTTACCTGTCCTTAAAACACATAGTAGTATATAAAAAAGCCTTTTGAGACAAGTGCAGACTTTCCCTTTAAATGATGAGCTGCTCTACTGAAATGACTGTAGTAGTTCTTCATTTTTCCTGTTGTAGTCCAACAGCCCTCATTTCAGTGGGGATTCAGTTGGAAGCTAGACCAGTGATGAATGTAGGACTATCCATGCTGAGGAGCCAATGCTTATCTACTCCTGTCTTTTTTTCAAGCATGTGGATGTACACACATACCTGCTCCTAATATGCATTAATTGCAAATGAGGACTAAAATGTCTCAGATATTCTTCTTGACTAAAAAGAGAATTTAATTTTTTATTTTTTTTAAATTCTATATTAGAAGAAAAATACAGCAACAACAACAAAACCCCAAAGTCTGAGCATAAAGAATTTTTTAAAAAGAACTGCTCCTGAAAAAATATTACTCTTGTTCATAAAAATAAAGTAAAATACATACAAAAAAGCTAAGGATAATTATTGCAGTAGCTGATGTTCACTGAAGTCATGCCAGGTTTCGTATAATAGATTTGATCTCCATCATCATGGATAGCTCTATTGATGTGAAAAGATAAACCTGACATAAAGTAACTGTGAAACCTATAATGTCTCTCCCAAGTGAAAAAATAATCCTTAATTTTGTTTATGCTTTAGGTTTACTATTTTCAATACCTTCATTTCTGTGGGATAATGTAACTTGATATGGGTTGTTGTAAAAAGGCTTTGAGATCTGTGGTTTTAGAAATCAGTTAGATTTCCTTTTTTTTCCAATAGACTTTTACAATTACATAATTAATATACACTAAGTATTTAGCAATTTTACATGTGGTATACAAAACTACATTTATGAATAATGCTTCAGTGACCCGCCTGTGTGAGCATGAGATATCATAGGATGTGTTTCTTAGACACAGAACCTATATGCATAAACCATTCCTTCCATCTGTCTTTTAGCACTTAAAAGTTGCCTTTCTGTGCTCTATTCATCACTTAGCATACGATCATTTGATCACAGATTAGTGAGGTCTCTAGGAACCAGCTCATTAGTTCAGAATTTTGAAAAGTGAATTCTGAGTTTGGATATTATTTTTTTCAGGTGTTCCAAGTCCAGCAAGAGGTCCAGATTGTCAGAATGCACCTTCCAAGAAATTATCATTCTTTAGAATCCCTAAACTCCTGAAAATCCCAAGAGGACCACTACTGTCCAGAAATACTGGGTAAGTGGCATTTCTCCACCATTTGTAAAACACAAACTTCAAACACAGAGAAGCAACTGTTAATTAATTAAAATCATAGCCAAGAGTCATAAAAACTCTTTATTATGAAACATGTTATCATCCAAAACAACTTTATCAAGATATTCCAACCATTTTGCCTACTACACTCCTTTTCCTTTTTTTAGCCTTTGTTTTTACAAAGTTTCATGTACCTGAATCATTTAACACAAACAAAACATGTCTTTCTTCTTAATAGGACTATCCAAACTCATAAATCTACATCTGTATTTGAAGGTACTAGTAAGCCAGCTGTCAGTACTTCCTTCACCAAAATTGTAGGTTGTGGACACACACAAGAAGGTACTTAATGCCTGTTCTCACTGCCTCCACGTTTATGTTTACTGCACATAGAATTATTAATGTTATCTGCCTCACAGCCATGTACCTATGTTTGTTGGAGATATCTGATGCAGCTGATAAATGCTATCAAATGCCAGATTAAGAGCATAATAATTTGCTTTTTACACAATTTTTTCTTAAGTTTGTCAAAAGCTAGGCTATTTTCCTTACTACTAGCTGTTCTTCATCTGCTCATATTTATATTAAATTAAAGCTGTGACTTGTGGAATTATTTTTCATGAGAAAGGTAACAAAAAACATCAGGCAAAATTACCAGTTTTTAAAGTAACTTTTCTGTTTTTCCTTTATTTTACAATCCAAACTTTCCATACAACTATTGACTTCTTGAATAGTTATGTGGAATGTAACCTGCAGTATACCGTTCCTCTAAGCTGGTACCACACTACTTCACCACAGCCCCATTTTGTGCATAACACCTAGGGAGAGCATGAAATGTTCTGACTCAGAAAAGAAATGCCTTTTGAGGCCCAGAGCTTCTGCTTTGCAGAAGAGGAGCATAAAATCATGGAAAGAATGCTGGAAGAGACTTCAAGAGATCACTTAGTCATTCTTCTTTTCCTCTCTCAACCAATTACATCTAGGGCTAGCTTTAAAGATGTTTGTCTAAGATTAAAATTTCCAATGTGTAAAGTAAATCTCTCCTGCTGCAATTTAAGCTCTTTAATTTTTTTCTGTTGACCATGAACATGAGAAAGGGATTATTCACTTCCTCTTTGAAGCAGTTTTTATGTACTTGAATTCCATTAGCATGTTTCTCTTCTGTCTTTGTTTGTAGACTCTGAACAATCCAATTAATTCAGTCTTTTCTAATAATTCATGGTTTTTAAACTTTCAATCATCCTTGTGGATCTTTTTTTTCTACTTGGTTCACATTATGCAAAGATTGCAGCTCAGAGATTACAAATGACATATTATATATGACAGAGCAAATATATTATTTGGATGTCTTAAGTATAATTCCTTTTTTTAAAACAGGACGAAAATGGTCATTCACAAGTTAAATGGAGTTCAATCCAGTTGGCAGCCAGTCACAAGTGGTGTTCCCCAGGGCTCAGTATTGGGGCTAGATCTGTTTAATATCTTTATCAATGACCTGGATGAGGGGAACAAGTGCTCCCTCAGTAAGTTTGCAGACGACACCAAGTTGGCCAGGTGTGTTAATCTGCTTAAGGGTAGGAAGGCTCTGCAGAGGGATCTGGACAGGCTGGATGGATGGGCCCAGGCCAATTGTATGAGGTTCAACAAGGCCAAGTGCCGGGTCCTGCACTTGGGTCACAACAACCCCATGCAATGCTACAGGCTTGGGGAAGAGTGGCTGGAAAGCTGCTGGGTGGAAAAGGACCTGGGGGTGTTGATCGACAGCCGGCTGAAGATGAGCCAGCAGTGTGCCCAGGTGGCCAAGAAGGCCAACAGCATCCTGGCCTGTATCAGAAACAGTTTGGCCAGCAGGAGTAGGGAAGTGATCGTGCCCCTGTACTCAGCGCTGGTGAGGCCGCACCTCGAATACTGTGTTCGGTTTTGGGCCCCTCACTACAAGAAGGACATTCAGCTGCTGGAGCGTGTCCAGAGAAGGGCAACAAAGGTGGTGAGCGGTCTAGAGTGTAAGTCCTATGAGAAGAGGCTGAGAGAGCTGGGGTTGTTTAGCCTGGAGAAGAGGAGGCTGAGGGGAGACCTTACCGCTCTCTACGACTACCTGAAAGGGGGTTGCAGAGAGGTGGGTATTGGTCTCTTCTCCCAAGTGACTAGCAACAGGGCAAGAGAAAATGGCCTCAAGTTGCTCCAGGGGAGGTTCAGGCTGGATATTAGGAAAAATTTCTTCACTGAAAAGGTTGTCAGGCATTGGAACAGGCTGCCCAGGGAGGTGGTTGAGTCACCATCCCTGGACGTATTTATAAGACATGGTTTAGTGGTGGACTTGGCAGTGTTAGGTTAATGGTTGGACTTGATGATCTTAAAGGTCTTTTCCAACATAAACAATTCTATGATTCTAAGTAGCATGTAAATTTAAACCACAAACCTCTTTTGATGGGCTAGTAACATCCTCCTCAACCTGTTATTCTGCTCTGAATTACCACCTAAATATAGATCCTTGCACTTGTCTTTACTAATTGTAGCTTGGCCTTCATGTGTTTATTTGTAAATTTACTCCCAAGTCTATATATAAACAATAAAAGTAGTTCTCATTAATTAAAATATCAGCCAGTATATCTCCAGGACTCATGTCTGTTGAAGGTTGATTCACTTCAGGTATTATTCTATCTTGAACCACTGCTAATACTTCTGGTTGTGATCGTCCATCTAATTACGAACCCATCTCTAAGCAGTTTCATTTAGACTATTCTTAACATTAGAAGTCTTGCCACCTGTCACTTGTTTTTTTTAATATGTCAATAACTTGATAAGAATTTAGATATATTTCTGCTGCTCTTTTTCCACTACCTACTGAAGCTGTTGCCTGTCATACAACAGTTGCTTAGCAACAAGTTGGGCCAAACCAGTGCTGGCTCTTCTTTAGCTTATATTTGTCTAGGAGCTTACAAACAGTTTGATTATTTTCCAGTATTTTTCCATGATCAGTTTATAGTTTTCTGCTCCTCCCTTTTCCCACTTTTTAAAGAGAGGGAATGTATTTCACTTTTCCAGCCTCCAGAAAATGCTGCTCATTACTTTGTTCCTCAAAAATAATCACTATTATCTCTGAGATTGTTTCAGACAGATTTCTGTGATCTTGAGATGAATTTTATCTATGTTCTGGTCTTTAAAGCATTCTCTAGCCCTTTCTTTGCCTGTTCTCGGTTGAAATTTTATCCTTTTGATTTGTCCTTAATTGTATTAGTCAATTCTCTATAATCAAAATAGTTTTAGTGAAGATTGATTCAAAAGAGGCATAAAGCTCTTTGACCTCCCTAGCATGATCTACTCCCTATTACGTCCTTCCGGATTTTTTCCTTCTGTTTGTATTATTCTTCTATGCTTATCCCCACTGTTTGAGATTGCAGTCAATGAAAAGCTTGTGACTCCTATTAAACTCCTATCTTTCCCTTGTTTTTAAATATTGCTTGTCAAGTAGAAACATTTACAAGGATTTTATGAAGCTTTATGGGACTTAATTCAGTTCTGTTTTGAAAACCAAGTATTCTAGGTTGGGCACTAAAAATCTTTAGAAATTTTGTTTTCTTAGCTGTGATTTAGATGCTTCACAAAGCTCTATGATATATTCTAATTAATTTCACAGAGCAAAGAAAACAAAAATCTGTATGTTTAATATGTTGTCTGAAGCTCAAGAATGCCTTGATAATCCCCAGAAGCAGGCATTTCAATTTAAGTGGGTAATTTTGAGGGCACTTTATAATATAAAAAGTCAGAGCAACACACTTTATTATACTCAGTATGCTATGTACATCTGCTTTTCTTCAGTTTCAGCTTATGAATTTTCATGAGCATTTTATTTTCTTTTCTCATTCTGTATCAGTCATTTCAAGTATTGCAGTCAATTAATTGTATGATAAAGCTGATATTAACTTTTTGTTTCTAATCTTAACAGCAATGAAGTAATCAAGAAAGGTATTGAAGACTGCATTAAGAGGGGAATAGCTCTAGAAAACAAACAACAGTACTATCACAGTTCTAAAATGCTTGATAATGCCCCATCAGGAACAGCATGCACAGTGCTGATAACTATCCCACAGGAAGGAAGTTACCTCAGAGAAGGCGAGGCATAAGGAAACACAATACTATATCCTAGACTATTCTTATTGACTTCCCTAGAGTTGGGGCTGAGTTTCAGAAAGCAGAATTATTCTTCAGAATCATATAAATGAAAAGAAATATGTGAATGGCTTGTACATTTTTGCTTATTCGTTCATTCTACTAAGAACAAAATTATGTCCTGTATTAGTAAAGTGCAAGATGGGAGTGAGGTCCCTCATGATTCTATTAGCAAAGTCAGAATTTGCCGTATGAGCCAAAAAAGAAAAACAGAAGCTAGAGAACTGTCTGAAAAGATGACTAACAAACTTAAAGAGCATGCTGCAGCTTAGTAGGGATAATTACCCTAAAGTATATATGTTAATTTAAAATATTTTTTGTTCACAAATGAAGTTTAATGCATTATGTGGGTAAACTCTTCTTGTGAGGTTTCAATTCAGTATTGTCAGCCACAGGCACTCAAAATTTCTTTTAGTACCACACCTTATGCCCACCCCACCCAAATGATGAGATTTGGAAGAGAGCACATGTAGGGGTTAGTGAGTTTGTTTGTTTTTATACCTCACTGGGAATGTTTATTCTCCAACTAATATTCAGTCTGGAAGGCTAGAAACGTCTTTGGTTTTAAATGAAGGCTGAGGCTTCTTAGGTAATAATCTGTTTTCAGCAGCTCAAGTTTCAAGCAACAAAACAAATAAAGAAGACAAACCTGACAAAGAAAACCCCACCTATCATATGACTGATAAGAAAAAAACTCCTATATCACAAAATTTGCCAATGCTACTAGTGCTTTCCGTATAGGCAACAAATAGTGAAAACATATCGATCTTGCAGACTTCCCTAAATCCATGCAGCAAAGATAGCACTTGCCCTTTTCCCTAAAAGCATGGGCCATGGCACAACAAGCAAGCCACAGAGTTCTTTGAAAATCCAGACAGAAAATGGGTATCTGTGTAAGGACTTTTGTCCCAGTTTTACCTTCTTGAAATAGACATTGTGTTTCCTATATACTTTTGACAATCCAGGAGGACTCCACTACATACTCAACAGCAAAGAAAAGTGGGATGAATAGTATTTAGGACAACCCTGTTCTGCCTTTGAGAATCCCATTCTGAAGCTCTTACCTCTGGTGCAAATTATGAATAAGTTCCCTACCCACTCACAACTTATAACTTTTAAGTGTACTGGTTTGGGCTGAGACAGAGTTAATTTTCTTCATAGCCGCTTGTATGGTGCTTGTTTTGGATTTGGGACCAAAACAGTGTTGAAAACAGGCTGATGTTTTAGGTACTGTTGAACAATGCTCACGCAGTGCCAAGGCCTTTTCTGCTTCTCACACCACCCCACCAGCAGTAGGCTGGGGGTGCACCAGAGTTGGGAGGGGACACAGCCGGGACAGCTGACCCCAACTGACCAAAGGGATAGTCCATATCACATAATGTCATGCTCAGCAATAAAAGCTGGGGAAAATATGGAGGAGACAGAGGGACTGAGGTGTTTGTGTTCCTAAGTACCTGTTGTACGTGACGGAGCCCGGTTTTCCTGGAAATGGCTGAACACCTGCCTGCTAATGGGAAGTAGTGAAGGAATTACTTTGTTTTGCTTCTGCACACAGCTTTTGCTTTTCCTATTGAACTGTGTTTATCTCAACCCAGAAGTTTTCACACTTTCACCCTTGCAATTCTCTCCCCCATCTCACTCAGGGGGAGTGAGTGAGCAGCTCTGTGGTCCTTGACTGCCTGCCGGGGGTTAATCTTTAACCAGCACCGAGGCATCCAACTTCCTATGCACAAATTCTCAGCGCCATCTTATAGGCTGTAGGATATCTGAGAAATCCAGAGGGGGATTGGCAGATATGACATGTGACCTGTGGCACATCATACATGACCTGACAGGTAGCTGGAGGCAGGGAGAACAGCCAGGCCTAGGGTATCTAAAATGTCATTAGATGTCTATATTCAAGCAGTTGAATCACTTCTTATGAATTTTGAATCCTGCACGTTTAAGTAAACAAATATTTTTAGTAGGATAAAAGCCTAAGAATGTCATGTGAATGTAGCTGAAAAAACAATTCCATCACCTACACCATCCACATTGCACATGCATAAATACCAACATTAGAAGCAATATAATCAGTAACATTAATTTTGTTGTATTTTAGTACACCCGCTTGCTATTAGCAGACTCTGCTTCTAAAGCAAGGATAATTCATAAGCAGAAAAATCCTTTAAATAGAAGATTACATAAAGTTTATTTGGCTTTTGCTCCATGTCATAACACTGAGATGGTAACGCTAATAGGGTTAAGGTAGACAATGCCTGGAGCGACCTGGTCTAATTGTGATTGGACTATATGACATCGAGAGGTCCCTTCCAAACTCAACAGTTCTGTGAGTCTAACATTATATGTTCATTCAGAACAACACTAAATTCTGTTGTCCTACTAGTTATTAAGCTTATGTTCAATATAAAACCAAAATAACAGTGGTCAACTCTTCTGGCCACTAAAACATAAGTACCTGCTCGTATACAGGTACATCGAGGTCCATATTTTACCCATCTTTATTAATCTGTTGAAAAGTTTTTCTCCCTTGGTGATTTAATTTGACGGACTAATTTGATTCAGAGCACTGTTTTAACCTTCTGCCCTGACCTCTGGCTACACGAGTCATTTCCAGGGCTCTGAGCTTTTGACACCACTGCATCAGAAACAGAATAACATAGAAACCCTTGTCTTGCCAAAAGAAGGGGTGGAAGAAGAAAAGGCTACAGTGCCCACCCTGTGTGTTACGACAGCCACTAGAGTCCTGTGGGTCCAAGCATACCCTAGTTCCAGAAGAGACACAGCTGTGCTCTCTCTGGGCCTGCAGAGCCCCGCGCTTCCCTAATGTGGAGAATGCAAACAACTGCTGAGCTGGAATTTAATCAACCTGCTTTTGCTTCAGCCTTTGCCTATTGTTTAGTGCAAAGTTGTAAATGAACAGAGCCCTTTGAGTGAGTTGTGGCATGCGGTAGTTTTAATTTGCTTTACCTGTAGGGGTATATATGTTAACATCTAATAGATGGCTTGATGATTCACCTTTGCTGCTGAGGGCAAAATGATTTTTCACTCAACTGAAGTACAAACAGTTTGTCCTATAAATCCTTTTCTGCCTTAAAAGAACTTACATAAATTCTGACATTGTAAGAAATGATCATGCCTGAGTTCAAAAAAAGCCTCAAAAATGTAGAATCATCTACCACAGCTGATGCATTAAAGATGAGTGAGGGCAAACCAATATCACAGAATCACAGAATCATTAAGGTTGGAAAAGACCTGTAAGATTAAAAGTTGTGTTATCTCTTGCAATTCATGTAATGAGAAGAAGTATTCTGCAAGAACTATCAGCAGAAGCAGTTAACAAAATTTGCAACTTTCTCTTCTGATGAAAGGTCAGACTCGCTTATTCTTGAGTTCAGGCCCTTCACGGTTAGTCTAGAAGAAAGTTGTATCGGGATAGAAGCAGTCTGATCAACTGAATGCTTCAGAAACAGCAACAGCTAATCTGAACTACTTTTCCAGTAAAGCATTTTTTTAACTTCAATCTATATTGATTCTGACACTCTGAAGATTACACAAGATGAGCAGTTAACATTTTTTGTCTCTAAATTACAAGAGTACGAGAAGGAAACTGGAGTCAGCTTTTACTTGTTTTGAGGGGAGAACTGGTGCGTGGTCTTTTGTTTGTTTGGGGTTTTGTTGTTGTTCTTCAAAACACTTGCTGCTCTTAACTTTTCTTCAGCGTTATTCAAGGAGTGAACATTTGGATGTTCAGGCATTAGTATGTTTGTATCCATATTCTAATACATTTTTTCTTAGCTTTTAAATATTATCCAATGTTATGCACATTTGTGCATAAGCCTGAAATACTTTGGAAGGTATTGCACTATATCAAAACAGAGAAGCTAGTGGAGAGTCATAGCACCCTTGTGTCACTCTAGATGCCTATTTAAAAGGAATCTAAATACAGTGGAGACTGAGAGCCTCTGCAAAATTACAAATTTATGCTGAAATTTATAGTTGAGCATAGCAGCATGTAGCATATTGATGCATTCTCTTAGCTAATTCATTATTTTTGTGATTAATTCCAATTGCAAAGTTTAGGTTTTGTTTCGTTCTAAATAAGAAGTATCTTTTATTATTTGTTGTTTATTAACTTCAATATAACTTTGAAAAAGTAGAACTGTCTTTGTCCTTCAGGAATGCTGCAAAAGTAAAAGACAATTTTGCAAAATATTTTAGTCTGCACTGCATCTGTTTCCAGACAAACGCTGTGTATATCACTCACAAAGTTTATTTAGCTTTCCTGGATTCAAACAATATTCTTCCAACTTAAACTTGAAAAGCAAATTTCCTCTTCAAATATATAATGCTCTCATTGTCCAAAGCCTATTTTAGTTATACCAGGATAATATTATTATATTAACAACATGGAACTGTATAACTAATTAAATGTGTTTTCATGCAACAAGGTCTTTTTGCAAATAAATATAAAGTTTGGCTTAGATAGTACAAAATTTGGGATCCCACCAAAGAATTCCACCCAAACTCAAATCATACGTACAACAGCAAAGAGTGCAAGAAAAATAAATTTCTCTGTATAAGGTAAATGTCAGGGCTTGTTATGGTAAACAGATATTTAAAAACAAAAATAAAGTACATTAGGACCAATAAACTGCAAGTCACATTCCATGTTTTCTCAAGACCAGGCAGCAAATGACAACTGTAAAGTGGTTTTGTCTTTATTTCTAGCCTCAACATAACAAAACAGCCCCAAGTATACTCTGAATTGAGCAAACTTTCAATAACTGTCCATGCGTTTCTATGCCAACAATATTTCTGGCATATTCTTTATTATGACTACATCTCTTAAAATGGATAGGAGGCAATGTAGACAGAGCATAACATGCATGCATTAAATTCACACCAGCTAAAATAACTCTTCACGCTCTTGGGTCAGAGATCCTAAGAGGCCACTTTCATTCTCTCTGACTTCTCCATACTGCTTAAGCATCACAAAGAGACAGGAACCAACATTCACATCCATTTTCACCAAATGTTCTTACAGGAATATGAACAAAGGAGGACTAGGATTTAATATTTTTTGTTCCATTGTGAAGAAAAATATAGCTATTTTGATTAATTCTGTTTTTCTGAGCAGTTTATTTATACTTTATTACTGGCAAAATTCTATAGATAGAACAAAAGTACGCATTTTCATTAGTCCTTTGAAGAAAGTTGTATTTACCTTAAAATTACCACATGGTAAAGGTACTTGCATTTCTGAAAATGCAGAGAGATGTGTGTGCGTGTGCATATGTGTGTGTGAAGCTGGAGACAGGTATCTTGCTATCGAGTGATTTAATGTGTTTAAGAAGAACATTTCAGAGCTCTTCTCTATGAATTTCAAAGACTGGCATTTTTAGCACAAACTTATAAAGAATGTTTATTCTTCCAGGCTTCCTTTTAAACAAATCTTGGAAGTGTTTCCTAAAGTTCTCTTTTATAAGCACTGTCAGAATAACTGAGAATAATGGTATGAAACTAAGAAAAAGTAAATTTAGGCTGAGTATCAGAACAAATGAATGGTGAGGAAATAACCAGAACTCCCAGTCGGAGAGGATAAAGCACTTTCATTTGAGTGATTTAGAACTTGGAAATTCACTTCAGAGAAAAATCCAGCACTTGGCAAGGAATGACCCAGATGAGTATTGCTTGCTTAAATTCCTTTCTAAGCTGATTGTGTGATTTGTATGATAGACTACCATTCTATCTATTTACATCTTATTGCTCTTTTATGATAATGTAGTTGGTATCATATAACGTTACAGATTCATCTCTGCAGCATTTTTACAGAGCTGCTCAGGCAGACAGTTTTTAATAGGGCCATAATCCCAGTTGAAGAGAAACCTGATGTGACCATTCCTCAAAGGGTAAAAGGAATCTGTGAATTATATATATAGGTTTCAGTAATCTCTTGATATTTATTGGGATCATGAATCTGAGAATAGTTATACTAAATTATATCACTGTAATAATTAAAAGTATGGTTAAAATTAAAGTTGTACTATGCATTTCTCTACTTTTCATTTTAATATGGTGATATTACATCTGGTTGATTTTTATTAAAATAATCGGCAATGAAACTTAGCATCCCACATATCTATATGCATATCAAGTGAGTGTTCAGAAATTTTTTTCATTATTCAAACATTCCCAATTCGCACTGAGGATCAAATACTTTAAATTGTTCAGAGTGTCTAAGATTCTGCTTTGGCTGTATATTTTGGAGGACAACACAGACACACATGCATACTTTGTCTGAAGATTTCGTAAATAGTCTTTTATCTGTCAAAAGATGGTACACAGATCAAAAGATGAACTGAAAGTTAATGACGAGCTAAATTCTTTTCCAGAGTAATTGGGATGTGACTACAAAAAGGTGGAGTTCAGCAGACGGGGCTCTGACAGAGTTTTCTGCGTCACAGGTTCATTTGTTATCTCAGGAATTCCACTTCCCCCAGCAGGGTCTCAACACTCACCACAACCATTTCAAATTCCTAAATAAGAGCTCGCTCTTGCCCTTGCTCCTTGCATACCCACAGTTGGCACTCTAGCCAACTGAATCTGCCGAGTAAATCCATGCAACTGAGAAATGAGCCACGGTATGATACAGCTGTCTTTCCAAATTAAAACCAAACCAACTAAACAAATCAAAAATTAAGACTTTCAAACAGGCAACGGAAAGCATGTGATCTGGCTTGCAGATTTGTTGTAATATTCAAGTATTATTTCCTTCTTCCAAGAAGCTATGTCAGATTGATAACCACAGCCATAATGTCTAATGCTAATTTTTCTCATATTTTTTCAGCGCTTTGCCCTTGGATAAATCAGTCAGTACTCCACGGCTTTCAAAAAACTATTATCCAACAGCAGAGAAGCAGAATATCGTCAGAACCTGAACAATCAAAGTTTAGGCATCTGATGATCTTTCCAAATTTATAGATTTGGCTTGACGTATCTAGAACTTTGAAAGAAAGAAAATACGACAGAAACAAAGAAGCAAGTTTCAAAAGTCATTCTCTTCACAGGACAAGAACAAGGATGAAGGAAACATGACTGTGACTTTGAATGCTTTTGGACCCACTGACAATCAGGAATACCAAATGTTCTCTCAGTTAAAATATATTTGATAAGTCATTTCTTCAAGCACCAGTAACAGATGCTTAAGTGTATGTTGGTAGCGAAATAAATTACATTCTCATTCACATACGTCTGTGGAATTTTGAATCAATAGATTTTTCTCATGATTTCTGGATGCTCTCTGATATGTTTTTCCACACCCTTTCATGCTATGGCTTGATAACAGTACTTAACACTGATGAAGAAATAGTTGCTTTAAAGGCTAAGTCTTGTTCACCTTAATTTTAAAGCCCTTGACTCATCTTTCTCAGAACATCTCCTGAATTAGAGGATTACTGATGCAAAGCCATGGTTTAGCCACAGTTTTTCATCTCTTGCTGATCTCTTTCATACTACTTTAATTTCACAGATATTATTCTCCAATTATTTTAGCTTTACTGATTAATCCTTATAATATGGATAGTGATACATGTACACCAATTTTCCAGGATCACATTACAGCTGGATTTAGCAAAGTATGACTGAGGCAAAAAATACCAGAAATGTACATAGTTATCTTCATCTTTACTTTAAATTCAGCTGAATAATAGCAGTGATAAATGCTGTTTGGACTGACAGAGTATTAGTTTCTTCACTAAACTGTTCCTTAACATAGTGCTTTCACAAGATATTAATAGGAGAAATGTGTACAAATGAAAATGGATTAGTAATGAAATGTGGTAGTAGAACTCAAACTATCTTTTTATTAATTTTATTTCAATAATGCAATATTTGAGTAAACAATGTTAAAAAGCTAACAGTCTTTCTAATCTCATTCATCTTTTGACTCTATTTGGAAATTAAAAGGAACAGTTTGTCCCTTTGAACTGTTCATCAGATAAATAATGCAATACTGGACTGGAAGCAAATTATTAGAATCAATGGGATGTAAACATATCTGTGTCCATTTAGTAAGGGAGTTCTTGAGTATTCGTATTTATCAGAAAGGGTCTATTAGCTACATTTTCAATGCTTTAGAGCATCAACTAGTTTCCTATACCCTGATTAAATGTATTTTGCATGGTGGCAACCTATTTCCTTGTTGAGTCTTTTGCATTGAAGGGTGAGAAGACAAGAATAGATTATATGTTTCAGACTTACCACAATCTCTCAGCTTTTTTACAGGCTTATTCCAGGAGAAAAATATCCGACTGCCATGTGGGTGCTTTCACAGCGAGATTTTCTAAAAAGCCCTCAAACTGATCAGGCAAAGAATAATGACATTTCTCTCAGAACGCTTATGCCTCATTCCAAGGCGGATACAGCATTTACAGAGCCAGGAAGACTAGTGAGAAGCAAAGAAAAACCCAGAAAGGATCACTTCAGGTAGCTTTGCATAAGTTTTCATATTTGTCCTTCAGACTGCATGGATTGCTCTGTACTTTGCAGAACTTTATTGCTGCTTTCTGAAAGCTGCAAATTATGAGAAGGTCAGACGTCCTTCTTAGGGCATGGACTTAGATTCTGGGGCTTATTTGACCTGTTGCTGTTGGATTTTGGAGATGAGCACAATATGAGGGTCTGATTATACAGCATGCTGCCTACCAACAAACCATCAGAATATGTCAGCTCCAGACCCAGTCATTGCTTTCAGGTGAAATTTTCTTTTCACCCCAATTTCTTTGAAGTGACCAGCTAAGCAACATCAAAAGGTTTCCCACTGGTATGACTTTTTCTATATAAAATACACACACAAATTTAAGTACATCATATAAATAGGAAAAAGGTCAGACCAGATCTGCTGAGTAGGACAAGATTGAAGACTTGAAAGAATTCACCCCTTCCTTCCTTCCTTCCCTCTCTCTGTCCCTCCCTCTGCAACTACTGTGTCTTTGTCCTTTTGGCAGTTAATGTTCTTTTAATTGCTTCTAACATTTGTTGTAGCTCCTTTTTGAAGGCTCCTCTTGTGTTAGAGGATCCTTACTTGCTCTGTCTCTCAGTTTTTTCCTGCACTGTAGAAATTTTTCCCAGCTGAGCGTACTCACTTGTTCTCAGAGACAGAGACATTTCTCCCTGTCTCCAGGAGCCTCTGCATTGCCCATCCACAGCCAGAACACATAACCTGGCAGCCCTCCTTCCTGCTGCCCAGCTGCACCTTCTCAAACAAAGCATACAGGAAAAGGACATATACACTGGACCAAGAACAAAGAGATTTAAAACTTCTGCATTCTTCCACTTAGTTCACACCCTCCTTTTACCTTAATTGCTGGATCTGGGGTTGTGCCAATGGCTAACTGCTGAACAGTCTCCTAGGTTCTGGGATGGATTTTAAGCAACATGAAATAAATAACATGAAATTGGAAGATTCCTTGTTTACTTGTTTTCTATCCACTCCGGGGATTTAAGCAACAGATTTTAAAAATCTGGCAAATTATAGTGTGACTGTTTGGATTACTAGAGTAAAATTAATAGTTTAAAAGTTACAGCCACTGTGTTCTGTGTCTCATTGTTTCCAAATCTGCTCCAATGAAAGCAGATCAACATTTAGCCCTTGAAAAAAATTTAAAGGATATATTTTTTTCTGTTGAATCTTATAAGTTCTTTCCAACTGAAATGTAAATAAAATTATACTCAGAAATACTTGATTACTCTCCAGAATTTTTGAAGATGGTCTGTGAGGCTGGTTGTTTTGCTTCAGACTTTGCTTTGGAGGCTTTTAAGATCATGTTTCAGAAGTTCTGAATATTTAAATAAAAAATGGGCACTTTCCCAAATATAAGGCATACATGCTTGCTTCTGATTAGAATAGATTTTTGGCAACTGCTAACACTTGTTACACTTGTTACCTACAGGTGATATCATATCTTGTATTGTTGAACTGACATTTTCAGGTCAATTAATATTACCCCACAGAAAAAAATGTGACTGCCTACAGGAAGCCAAATGTAATACCTGTTTAAAATCATTTGGAACATTTTGTGGAAGAAAACTTCGGTGAAATACAGGATTTTATCAAAGCAGGAAAAATTTGCAAGCATACATCTGTTCCAACCAAGTTTTTAATGAGAAAACTGTAGGTTTGAAACACATCCAGAAAGCGAAGAAGTGATGCTTACTTTCTCAGTTTCTCTGCACATAAGCCAAACTCCCACCCACCAACGTATAGAATGTGACTGACACATGTATTCACTGACTTATTTCCAGTTTTATGTAGACAAGAAAAATAAACAAGCAAACAATGTTTTTGATTACTATAGTGTGACAGTGAAAAAGAAAAGTAAACTTTGAAAGCTGTTCACAAACTAAATCGTTAGTTATTGCGGAACACTTTTGTATGGATGGGCTAATCTTCCTATGCTGCAAATCAGTAACTGAAATTACACAGAGAAAAGCAATTACAGTTTTAGAAAGATTTTTATTACTTCAATATTTAGATTTCAATTATATATAAACGTGTTCTCATGTTTCCATCAGAAAAAACATTTTGCCCACTTTAGTTTCAATTTGTGTCCCCAAGTAGCCTGGGACCTTCCATAAATATTCAGTTAATAACTGAAATTAAATGGATAAATTTGCATGATCAGAAGTTGAAAGGCTTTTTTCTTTTAAATGCAATTCTCATTTTCAGTTTAGTTTAAGTCACATTAGCAGGTGGTTTTTAGTTAAGCTGGAAGAAGGAGCTTATTCCAAAACTAGTGCCCCTGTGGAAAGCTATGTTCTTATAGCTTGAGCAGCTGAACAGTGTGGAATAATTTTACTGCTCTAACTGTCTTGGAAACATTGGAGATTCTGGAGTTTATGTATGGTTTCCGTTACATTCCATTCCTTTCACTGTGGACATGTAATTCAATTTCTCTTTGCAGTTTTCTCCATCTAAAGCATCTAAAAGTGTATTCGACTTTCCCATCTTGTCTAGTTGTCTTGGAAACTATCACAGGAGGGAACTGGCTCTGATTTTCTACATCTATTTTGCTTTTCACAATTCTCTAGTTTAGATATCAAGTGAATTACTGAACATTACTACAATATTAAAATAAAATGCTTACTGGTAGGCAATAACTGAGGGTCTTTTGCAAGTTGGTTGTTAATGAAAAGAAATGCCAGTCCAAAGGAAGAAATAAAGAATCAAAAGAAAACTTGGATGCATTAAGTTAAAAAGTGAGTACACTAGTTTGTCAATGGGTATGAATTTGAATGTCTGATCTTGATATTTTAGGGCAGATTTAATTAGTAATGTTAATTAGTTAAATTAATTGAGATTCTCGTAGATCCAAATAGGGAAGCTTCATAATCAAGCTTTTATTAAAGTTCGGTCACAGTCTGGTATTTTTGTTTAGCATATGTGTTTTCTAATTTAAAAAACACAAATGTTTGTTTTCTTAAACAAAGTCTAAAATACGGTCAAAATCCAGATCAACTACTAAATTGTTTATTTCCACATTCTATGTTCATGATTGCCAAGTGGAGCAGCACAAATTGTAAAATGATGCACAATTTGGCATTTTGCTACCCATTCTAGTGTCTCCCTCTCTCCACTGTCACCACCAAGTTTGGCAAGTTTACTAGCACAGAAGAATAAAAAATTACCCATAATAGGTGTCTTTCATTTAATTGTGCTAGATGCTACAGATAAAAGTAACTTGTGACTAACATCACCAAAATAAATGTTTGGCCAGAAGGTATTGCAAGGAAAAAAATAATTGTTTATCCCCTTTTTAAGTGTCAGGCTAGTGAGGACAAAAAAGAAAATGAGGGCTGACGATGGAGCTGGATGACACCAGTAAATGTATTTGCAGTCTCCGCCCAGTCTGGACATTTTGGGAAAAGTGACAGAGGTACATATACTATGGCTGCCCTACAAAGAGACAGGGGTATGACTAGGTCTTGAATACTGTCATTGTTCCTGTCAGAAGAGGACTTACAAACTCTTATCACAGTGACACAGCACTTGTTTTAAGTGGTCATAGCTTCTGCCCTCTTTCTAAAGTCCAGAATTAAACTATTTTTGGACCTGTTAAATTCCAGTGTAAATTTGGGACCCACTGTGCTCAGTGGGTCACCTCAGTTAAACACTCCAGCTTTTCATTCTGTAATGAACTCCGACAGGTGACAAGCTAGTAGACTTACCAATGCATATATATGGAGTTTGAAAGATGACTGCAGTTTTTAATTTATCAGTCAGAAAGCTCAACATGTTTTCATGAATATGATCATATTTCACACATGTACATTCATGAAAATGAATGCAATTACTAGCACATGAACACATTCCATTTCTCGGTGACTCTTCCTTTAAATGAAATATAGTATTACCAATTCCAGTATTGCCCATATTCATGAGGAATATTTAAGCAAAGATGATCTGAGCGCTTCTAGACAAGCACATTTGTATTTCCCCTTCTCAGATGAGGAAGCATGCTTTCCTGGAATGCACAGATATTCTTATGGAAAGGGCACATGATAAAACCCCTGCAGAATCCCTTTCCTGATGACAGGGGTATGGGTAACCCAGTTCATGACACAGAAGAGCAGAGCACAGAAGTAGGAGCTAGGAGAGCAAGTCCTTTAGAAGACTGGAGGTGGAACAAAGAACAGACAAGAGATCAAAGCAGCCGTCTCATATTCCAAGAGAAAACATCTAGATACATAGAAATATATGTGCTAGTACCAAACTAGTCCAGTAGAATGTAACATTTGAAGTCCTTTACTTAATAAAATCCATTAGGATATTCAGGATAAAAGACTTAGTTTTAACTTATGCTAAATGCTCAAATTTTCTTATAAAGGTAATAGACACATAACATCAGCAATCATTTCCCTTTGTACGTTTTAATCAAGACAATCTAACGTCATACATATATATATATTTTCCTTCTATATATTTACACTGTGCTAACATGAGCAGGCACATACAAGTTGTTGAAAGAGAACAGAATTCAAACACACTCCAAGTATGGAACATAAGTGAGATATGACCTGATAGCATGGGTAATTGTCTTTAAGAGAATTGTGATGGTTTTTTCACATAAAAGCAGAAAATAAAGGGGAAAGCTGTGCATCTTTGTTGAAAAATAAAGGAGATTTTAAGAGTTCTATCTATTTTTCTATAGCATATTTATAAATTGACTGTCCATGAAAGGAAGACGGCTCTACTCAGTGCCAAGTATGACATCAACAGGCAGTTAGCAATTTCCCCATCTCACAGTTTTATTACACTTTGATTATTAGAGTGATTTATTACTTCCATTTGTGTCACTTTTCTTGTAAGGAAAATAATTCATAGGTTGACCAGTTCTGGGGCACAAAAAACTGTGAGACAGGACAGGCAATCATATTCTGCCTACTCAAATTTCCACACTGGCTTTTAGTGACTAGTTTTTTGTAACTATGCTACTCGTAATAACTAGTAAAAACTTCGATTAGTCATTAACCTGGGCAGTCCACAAACAGACAGTCTTGGCTTGACAACCTAATATAGAAAAGAAGTGGGAAAAGAAACATGGATATTCTAGTTGCCTTCTTGAGAGTGATACAATAGGCTAGTTGAAGATCTAACAGTAAAAGGCGGTACTCTTGGACCCCTGTTCAAAACCCTGTGTCTATCAGACTAGAATCATAGAATCACAGAATGTTTGAGGTTGGAAGCGACCTCTGAAGGTCACCTGGTCCAACCTTGCTGCTCAAGCAGGGCCACTTAGAGCCAGTTGCCCAGGCATTTGAGTATCTCCAAGGAGGGAGATTCCACAATCTCCCCGGGCAGCCTGTGCCAGTGCTCCATTACCCTCACAGTAAAAAGGTGTTTCCTGGGGTTCAGAGGGAAACTCCTGTGTTTCAGTTTGTGTCCATTGCCTCTGGTCCTGTCACTGGGCACCACTGGAAAGAGCCCGGCTCTGTCTCCTTTACACCCTCCCCTCAAGTATTTGTACACACTGATGAGATCCCCCTGAGCCTTCTCCTCTCCAGGCTGGACAGTCCCAGCTCTCAGCCTTTCCTCATAGGAGGGATGCTCCACTCCCCTAAACATCTTAGTGGCTCTTCTCAGGACTCTATCTAGTATGTCCATGTCTCTCTTGTACTGGGGAGCCCAGAACTGGACACAGTACTCCAGGTGTGGCCTCATCAGTACTGAATAAAGGAGAAGGATCACCTCCTTGGATCTGCTGACAGTGCTTTACCTAATGCAGCCTGGAATACCACTAGCCTTTTTTGCCGCAAGGGTACTTTCCTGGCTCACGTTCAACTTGGTGTCCACCATGACCCCCAGGTCCTTTTCTACAAAGTTGCTTTCCATCTGGATGGCCCCCAGCATCTGCTGGTGCATGGTGTTGTTCCTCCCCAGGTGCAGGACTTTGCACTTCTCCTTGTCGAACTTCATGAGGTTCCTGTCAGGCCATTTCTCCAGCCTGCCAAGATGCCTCTGAATGCAAGCACAACCTTCTGGTGTATCAGTCACTCTTCCCAGTTTTGTGTCATTTGCAGACTTGCTGACAGTACCCTCTGCCCCATCATCCAGACCATTAAACAGCTGAACAGGGCTGGACCCAGTGTTGTCCCCTGGGGTGCACTGCTAGCTACTGGCCTCCAGCTAGACTTTGTACTACTGATCACCACCCTCTGGACCTGATCATTCAGCCAGTTTTCAATCCACCTCACTGTCTTCTCATCCAGCCCATACTTCATCAGCTCCTCTGTGAGGATCTTATGGAAGACAGTGTTGAAAGCCTTACTGAAGTCAAAGTAGACAATATCCATTGCTCTCCCCTCGTATATCAAGCCAATCATTTCATTATAGGAGGTCATCAAGTTGGTCAAACATGATATAAGTCCATCACAATTCTCTTTTAATTTATAGTGCTTAGTTCAAGTCTCAGAAGCTAAAAAATTTAAAATAAGACTCAAAGAGAATATACCACATAAGATTTAAGGATAACAATTAAGAATCACTGCAATATAGAAACAGGGAAAAACTATCTTTTTTTCTCATTAATTACTGAAAATAAGAAAAAAGGCTTTTTTAAGAAAACACCATGACTGGAACCTGATTCTGATGTACGTAAAACAGAGTTTTCAGATTTGTGAGTTCTGTCAGTACATCAGTAACCTCAAGCCATAATATCTCAAGTATTCCAAGTATGGAATTTCTTTTATTGTTTTCTTAATTCCTCCAAATGATTCACCGGTTGGTCCCCAGTGTTCAACAACAAACATATTCTTAAGCTTGGATGACACTGCTTGATCTGAATGTGCATTATTATTCTCTGTGCTTTCATGTCTACACTTAAAGCAAACATCTTTTTTTTCTAGATACAATTTCAGGCTTGAACAATCCTTTGATCAATAGTACTGCCATCTGCAGCACTATAAGTTCAAAGTATAAATTCAGTAATGGAGAAATGAAGTACAGTTGTCCTGGTAAGATTACAGACAATGAGATGGAAATGGAGAAAAGGAGAGGGGTGCAAAGCAAATCAAAAACCTCACAGCTGTACTTAATGTTTGTGTGCTACACTGTTATTTTCTCTTAGTTACTTATAAAGTATGGCAGGACATCAGTCCAGTAATTAATTATTGGATTTAACTTGTGATGGAGCAATATACATGATTATCTGATTTCTGTTATCTGAAAAATTTTATTTATGAAGCAGTAAAAGATAGCTGTGTTTTTTTTACAATCATTCTAGTCTGATTTATCTATTGGGTTTTATTACATATCATGGACATATTTTTGGAAAATGAGTCAGTCCTTGCAATTGCCCGAAATTCACTCTTTTGTTCATTCAGTTCCTTCTCATGCACTCTATGTTATCGTAACCATTGCTTTTTTACTGTACTCTATGTTCCCTTTGTCATAATCAAATCAGGAAAGTGATGATCAAGATGACTCCTACTTAGGAGAGTTGCTTTCATTTCTCAAAAAGTTATAAAAGTAGTAGCTGTAGTTGTCGGGCTACAGGTATTAATACCTATTCTATATTTTATTTTTTATATTTTAAGTGGTGATAGAATTTTTTTCCATAATTTCCAAACATATGTTCTGCTTGTCTTCATTACTGTACTTGACTTTGAAACTCTTTTATATACAGGGAAGATGCATGGGGAAAACAGAGTTTTACTGAGAGCCTGCAAGAAAGCTGGAAATCAAGCCTGTCTCTCCCCAGTCTTAGGCCAAGATCCTAGCCACTTGGGGAAATTTCCCTCCATACTTGTCATGCCCATTTATTTAAAAACAAAATAAATTTCTCAAGATTTTTTCTTTATGGTGAGCTTGTTATGTTACCCATTCCCAAATGCTGTTATAACACAGCATTACTGTGTCTTGTTAGATCATCAAAGCAATACTACTCAAGTAACTTTAAAAGAGATGGAGTACACATGGTACAGCCCTGCCCACACTGAGATACTGTCTCAGCCATTCTCTCCAGTAAAAACTAAGCATTCTTTGCTTGAGACTTTTTTCTATATGCGTAATTAAATCTTTCCAGAGTGGAACATGTTGCATTCCCTGAGACAGTGAGGCAATGCTGATCTTTTGTAACATATTTCAGCTCACCTTGTAATTTAGAGGGTTCATTTCATCTCCTCTAGCTACTGTTAAAATCTTTCATTACGTGTCTGAGGTTTTGAGGTCAACAGTATTCCTTTAATTTGCACAGCAGCATTGCTGTTAAAGGTGATCAATAAAGTCAACAATAGTAAAAATGTTTTGCACCATTTTGTCGACTCTTAAGTTAATAACTTTTTTTTCTTTTTCCATTTGAGAAGTTTTTAAAACAGCCACAGCTTATAGCAGACATCTGTTTCTATTTATCTGCAAATAATGAATACATCCTCCAGCCACATCCAGCAAGGGACTTTATAGCTTTCTAGGGATTTTGTATTTTGTCCAATTAAGTCACCTTAAATTGCTTTCTTTACCTGAAGCAAATGCTTCAGGTATTCCCACCAGGTATTTTTAGTGATAATTCCCTTTAAACGATGTCTGAAAGAAAAATCAAAACAAGATTGGTAGCAACTGCACAGGAGGATAAAATCAGCTCCAAATGCTATTGAAAAGGTCAGAGTGATAAGGGCTGGAGGCAACAAAATGGGAAATTCTCTACTAACAACCTAAGTCCTACATATGAGGGGGGGATATAAAAAAAATACAAACCTAAGGCATAAACAACCAGCTGCAGCATCATTTCATCTCTTTCATACTGAACTCAGCATTATGCCTTTTTTCCTAAAATAAGAGCTCACTTATCTGTTAGAACTAATATGGCAGGCTTTCTCTTGAGTTTCAATTGTCAGAGCTGCAGTTCACCGACTTCCACGGACTCAGATTTGCAATCAGGTTATGGCTGACTTGCTCTCTCTCTGTCTGCATAGACGTTCTTAAGAGATAAAATAAAAGAAAGTTCAACCAAATTATATTATCCTGTGTTTGCCACAGGCTAAAAGGATGCCCACAGTCAGGTACTGTGACTTAGTTGATGTGTGATAACTTGTATATTATTCTCACTGAGTTAATAAAAATAAAGTTTCATTTGATGGGTCTGCACACTCCTTTAGGTACCTTTAAGTACTTAGACTCCATTTAAAAGGTTAGTTTACAATACCAGCTGAGCCCTTTGCTTCTGGCACTCTTAACATTCAAAAGCTGAAGGAAAAATGTGAATTTTCAAATTTTCATTCAGTAAGTGGAAAATCAGGCGGTTTAGAATGGAATATGAAATACTCAGAACACAAAGTGTGGGAATACAAGTTAACACCTTTGAACTGGGATCACTAAAAACCCTTGTGTGCCCTAAATTTAGAACTGTGTACAAAAGTGGTGGAGGTGTTTGAGATGTCTCTTTGTTCTCAGGAACCTTGGGCTGAAAGTTTGTCTTTGAGAACATAGTCCTTTATTACTCTCTTTCAAAAATGAAACTGGTCATTCCTGCTTTTTTCAAAGCACCTCACCACAGTGTTTCAAGGCACGGTGCGCTGAGGTAGTGGGAGATGCAGCTTCAGCAGGTATTTTTCTTATGAATGTTTCCAGCAGAAAGAAAATAATGTTACATAGAATAGCCACAGCCTTCCCAGGTGAATGTCCCCAGCAGAAGAACATACAGCCTGGTGGTTAAACTATTCTTGAAAAAGGGAGAGGTGTAGATTCAAAAACCCTCAGGCCAAGGAAGATGTTGAATTTAGCTGGTGGATACCTTCAGTACATCCTCCAGCCCTCTACAGACACTACAATGTTACCACACATAGCATAATATCCTCTGGTTAGTGTGGATAATCTAACTAGGCTGGGCTTTTTCTTCGTGAGGTCTAAAACCATACTGAATAAGGCACAACAGAATCTGTGGGTAGGTAAAATACAGGCACCCTGAAGCCAGTGATTGGACACTCAGATGGTGGAGCACAAAACTTGTTGTGCTTTGCATACTTCTAGTTTCCACCAAACAGTGACCTATTTAAATAACGAGAAAAGAACATTAGTGTGATACAGTATTTAATATGTTAATCATAAAAGATATTACAAAGGCCTTTCATTAATATATAAAAGTCACCACCCAGCACTACCCACCTCATGACTAGTTTACAAGCATCTTGTTCCAGAAACACAAGCAACCCTTCCTGTTTTAAATGTCAATCAAGCAATGTTAACATATGGTCTTCTTTCATACTTAGATAATTCTGCCAATATTATCATGGACATTAGAAACAATTATTTTAGAGAAAATTCCCTTTTGGTTCTCCTACTCAATTCGAATATCTTCCACAGCATATTCATCTATCCCAGTTTCTGGCATTAGTTTGATTGCATGCATAGCAATCATACAGAACTGTACCAGTTTTTCAGCATGACTAATTATCTCAAGCGGGCAGAGAGAGACAGCCACACCAACAACACGCCCACTATCTTTTTGCATAATGTGTACTTTACACTCACCAATCTGTTCACATATAGGGATATTTTTTTCAGCCATTGTAACCAAGAATTTTAAAGACATAACATGTAGAGAAAAAGTCTGACAGTAAAAAAAACCAACCTGGACAAAACCTCATTCAGCAAATGTAGTGAGTCTAAATTACATGTGTTCAGAGCTATTGAAACATTAATTCAGAAAGAGTGTAGACACTTTTCATGTTCACACAGTTGTGCATTTCCTGACTGCATCCATTTTAAGAGACACCAACCCACGTACCACAAAACAATGTATTCCACTCCATCTAGTTTAGGATAAACTGGAATTTTCACAGGTAATTTTTGTAATATATACTATATAATATACAATATATAGTTTATACTATAAAATATATACTATATAATTTATATAAGTATATATAAAACATATGCTATATACTATATGATATATAGAGAGCTATATGTATAATATATATTTTTATATATGGATATGTATTTTTTGATAGACTGAATAAGCACTTGGACTTCATGAAGCTCATCAGAAAATATTCTCTGCCCTGTTCCTGTAATTCACCACAAAGCTATAAAAATTGCATTCACCAGTTATAGACATGCTTCTCTGGAGCAGGAGCTATGCTAAGACCTGGGGAGATCCATATCACAGAGGAGCTCCTCTGTACACCGTGCCAAGGGGGAGGCCAGCATGCTTGGATTCCAGCTATTCGTGATCCTTAAAGGAGAGTGCTTCTGTGCTGAGTTACAGCATGTGGCTTTGCAAAGAGAAGTCAGAGATTCACAAAATGGTTTCTGAGAATCTCAGAACTTCTTTGAACTTTCATCTTTAGTTCCAACTGCTTTTATTTCCTCATTAAAGGACATGATCAGAGGGAACCTGGTCAGTGGTGTAATTAAATGTATATGGAGTTTATCTGTGTTTAATTTGAGCAGCATTTACTCTCTTTCTCATTGTTTGTCCTGGAATACCACGAAGATAACTTTACCCACTCATCTTATTTACCACACTGCCATTGTGCCCCTTGCTTCATGTTCAGCAAATTCAGTCACAGAATGACAAAATATTCTTTAATTTATCTCAAGATGAGGAATTTGAAATTTTATTTTAAACGTTTCCTTCCTTCAGCCAGCCAGCATTGCAGTATGTACATAAGGAATCAGTGATGGAAGAGTAAAAAAAAAAATATATACTGCAGTTATACAATACCTACTGTAGTTTGTCTGTGGTTTGATTCTTAGAGAAGAGGGAACAAGCTGCACCCAGGGTGCTAGTGGGTGTCGTTATAACTCAAGCCCAAGGCAGACCCACTTGTGGGAGTATAGAAATCTGTGCTTCAGCCAGGTAAGGTCAGCTTTCATTTACTGCCTCGTCTGTGCTGATGGCAACTGAGGTTACCTTTCTGGATGTGCAGATTGCATGTGACTGGAAAACTAAAAGAGACATATTGTTTGAAAAGTGAGAACAGGAAACTTGCTCAGGGGGGTGACCGAGGTCTCTCTATTTAAGTGCCTGTTCCCTTCTGAGCTTTTGTGCTGAACAGAGATAACCATCTGTGCTCAATTGCTAGTTACGGTTTTGTAACATCAGCATCTGCTGATAAAGAAAATAAGGGAATGTGTGCCTGCAATGGCTGAAGCCTCATTTACCCCAACAGAATTCACTTTCTAATTGTTCAGTTTTATTTTAGTCAGAGTACAGGTGTTGTCACTCCTTTTGCCAGAGGAAATTATTTAAAGTAAGATTCATCCATAGAATGCTGTAATTGTTAGTTTTTTGTGCTTGATTTTTTTAAAATTTACTCTGGATTTTTATATACAAATAAAAAGTATAAATTTTGTCCTGCATGGCTTAAATAAATTAAAAGAAAAACCCCACTTTCTAAAGGCTGTTTTTCTGTGTAACCACATACTCTCAATCTAAAATGATAGTTTTCAGACAGGGGAGAGATGAAAGTGAAATCTCCTGGAAGATCACAGAACATATGTCTCTTTTGTGCCAGCTGTAAAATATTAGCCCAGAATGTCTGCCTGTCTGCTACTGACAATTCCTGACAAATTTTAATGTTGCAGTGCATGAGATATTAAGTCATAAAAAATCAGTCTCACTCAAGATTGGCACTAGCTGCACTAAACATAGTGTGCACGCATACCATTTTGATATGACATACCAATTTGATATGAAGTGTTGTATTTCAGATTGTCAAAACCCCTGTTAGGTTTGCAGACAGCAGTGTGAACAGAGTGGATGACTTAATGGAGGATGGTGGGATATATTCTCAGTGCCTGAAGTACTGGGCTTTCCATACCTTCTGTCAAGGGAAATTCTGTGCCACTGGAACTGCAATCAGATCACTTGCATGACTGGGGAGAGTCACCTTGGGTCTTGTGGGCTTGCTAACTGGGGCTCATATCCAGCCATGCCAGACCAGAGATGGTTACATGAAGAGTGATTTAGTTGTCTCTGTGTTGTGCTTCCAGGACCCACAGTAATTGAAACACTATGTGAAAAGACCTAAACTGTCTTCTCTCAGACTTGGTAGCTAGAGCTCCACATGGCAGGAGAGCATCTGCATTTCTTCAGGGTCCAAGCAGTCATCAAAATGTTATACCCACACTTGTGCAATGCTGTCTATAAGCATTGGTACCCCATTCAGCAGTGTACACAGCACAGCGAATCTGAAACTGAATAAACCATCAATGGGTAATTGAGTTCATTTAATGAACATTCTAAAAGGAAATAGAGATAAATATTACATCAACAAGAAGCTGAAATTCAAGAAGGAGCTGGAATCATAATCTGACTGTCTCTAGAGCAAATTCACTTCCCATCATTTGTATTTGACAAAACAAACCTAAACTAAAGAAAACATTGAATAACTTTGTGCATGGAGACACAGCTTCAGTAAAAAGACCAGAAACTAGCCCCACTTCAAAAAACTGACTTCCTTCTAAACCAGCATATTTAGGTGGAATAATATCCAGAAAAATGGGATTTGTTAGTTTGGACTCAAGCAGAGGACAGAACCGAAGTCCAGTTCCTTACAGCATAGAGCTGAATGTTCTGTTTACAGGAGTATTAAATCAAAGGGTTAATATGAACACCATATGACTGGACACTAAAAGACGGTGGTTTCAGTGCCTAGCTTGCAGGCAGTGTTCTGGGATGTCTGAGTTTTACAGGTCAGTTCCTGCAGTCGTGAGGTAGTCACCTGGCCTCCCCTCTGAGCACTGCAGAGGGTACCAGGCTACTTCTGGCTCATCAAGTAAGCCCTTGTGAAAGTGTTGATTCATTTTGGTCATGTCCTTTCCTCAGAAGTTGGGAGTCTAAGCTGATAGGTATTGTGACACGCAGCACCCTGGAGGGTCTGAATGCTGCCCTCCTTCAAGACGTACTAGGTTTGAGCCATGTGCAAAATCTTTTCCTTGCAAGTCAATGAAGAGCACCATGGAACAATAAAGTAAATGGTGGTTTTACTGTTGCGGGAAGCAAGGAGGTGGTTTTCTCTCTACCTTAAGCAAGGAACTGTTTTGCATCCTTTGGCTAGTACATATCTCCATTGGTTAACTTACACAAAATCTACAACGCTTGTATACTTTTCTTTAACCAAAATACCAAAATTTTGTATGCCATTAAAGTGGTAAATTTGTATTGCAGGTATTATGCAAATTTGTTCAAGACAAACTTATCAGTGATGCATTTATTGTTAAAGTATGAAAATATGGCAATTGTGAAGATAATCCTTGAATATGACCTCTAATCAAATTTAATTTTTTACAGCTTAATCCCCTAATAAATTGTTTAGCTTCAAACATCCATTTGACTATCTGGCAAGGCTCAGGGGTGACACTATGTAGTGACACCTGCCAATACACTCACTGACTTACTTACACAGGGACACAGACCTAATTCTGACTGTCTGGAAAATTTACATTTCAGTTTTACATGTCTTATTACTCTATATCTGCCTCCAAAAAATTTCACAGCACTTTGGTATGAAACAATTATTTCCACTAGAGAAAACAATAGAGACATACCAGTCAACTTACCTGGAAAAATAGGAATGAACCTCCTTAATTACATATAACAGTCATTAATTAATGTACAGGTCAGGTCAGATTCTAAGCTTAATTTAATTTTGTTTTTTATATATATATATAAAAATATATATATATATCTACAATGAGTGGAATACTTAGGGTTTTTTTGAGAGTTAATTTCCCAAATATTTGAAGATGAGATGAAATAGGCATGGTAACAATGAAGAAAAAGATAAATGGCAGGTGAAAATCTTTGTTAAGGCATCAGCAAAGGAAGCAACTGGTTTCTAGGAAATTCAGGTAGTAACCTAAAATATGATTTCATAATAAGGAAGATTAATGTAAACATGAAAAAGACATGATGGCATGAATAGAGCCGTGTGACGCTCACTGACGAAACAGAATATTTAAACAAATAATTTGATCAGTGTTAGAAATGCAAATCTATGGGCACTTCGATATTTCCGTCCCAAAATAAGAGTTCTAAGAGAAGATCTGAAGTGAAAGAGCTGAATAGATTAAGTAATTGTAGCAGACTTTTCATCTCCAGATCTCTGTTTCAAGCTACAACCAAAAAAGTAATTTCAATCTGAAGGCTGAAATAAATTTGCTTTTCCTATTCCACTTGTTCCAAGTGAACAGTTGTCCATAAGCACTTATTATTCTGAACAGAAAGAATCAAATTGGCTTTGTTCCTGGATTACTTTTTAACTGCAAGAAAATGTTTCCTCTAGGACAGGATGTGAATAGAACTCTTCACTTCAGAGTTATCATTAAATAAGATCTTACAAAAAAAATGGAAAAGACTGGAGGGTTGCAACGAAAGTTCAAAAAGAACAGGACTCAATGCAGTTCAGTTTAACACAAGATAAAGACAAGACTTATAGACAGGAATACAACTGGTTTCAAGAGCATCTGTACAAATGGCAGGATTTGGATAGATGAAAATAAGGACGAAGGAGATCATAGACACCTTGAGGAAATTTTCTACTTTCAAAAATGCCATAGAAAAAGGAAGTGCCCATGCAATGATACACACAATTGCAGAAGTAGTTTGGAACATTATAGTGGTTTCCATCTCTTCGGTATCCTCAGTTTGGTGTTAGCTGGAGGTCAGCAACATTTTAAGTCAATGCAACTCCCATCCCATCCAGTTTAAGGTCAATGAAAAGTGTAACAAAAATAAACTAAAACAAAATAGTGTGGCATTGCTGCTTGCATACGCACAGCCAAAAAAAAAATAATATTTAAACTGAAGTGTTTCACTCATTACAGAAACAGGTGAAAACTATGTGCAAGCTTTAACTTCCTTTTTCCAGAATTCTCATTTTAAACCCACATATTCTTGCAAAAGTTTAATGTTGTAACTTCATATATCACCTTATCATCAGAAAGGTTTGGTGTTCTGAAAAGATGGCTGTACTCAGACATAGAAGTTGTCTGTCTAGCTTTAGTGTAAAGTAACAGAGTTAAAGGAACAGATTTAAATTAGAGGAAGTACAGAGGCAAGCTATGAAATCCAGAAGAATTGAAATGAATGTATGTCCAAAAAAGGAAAATGAAGCTGGTGAGGGGTCTGGAGCACAAGTCTTATGAGGTGTGGCTGAGGGAACGGGGGTTGTTTAGACTGGAGAAAAGGAGGCTGAGGGGAGACCTTATCGCTCTCTACAACTACCTGAAAGGAGGCTGTAGCCAGGTGGGTGTCCATCTCTTCTCTCAACTAACGTGACAGGACAAGAGGAAATGGCTTCAAATTGCACTGGGAGAGTGTCCTGGTTTCAGCTGGGACAGAGTCAATTTTCTTCCTACTAGCTAGTATAGTACTGTGTTTCGGATTTCGGATGAGAATAATGTTGATAACACACTGATGTTTTAGTTTTTGCTGAGCAGTGCTTATACTAAGTCAAGGACTTCTCAGCTTCTCACACTGCCCTCAGGTGCACAAGAACCTGGGAGGGGACACAGCCAGGACACCTGCCTGTCAATGGGAAGTAGTGAATGAATTCCTTGTTTTTCTTTGCTTGCATGCGTGGCTTTTGCTTTACTTATTAAGCTATCTTTATCTCAACCCATGAGATTTTCTCATTTTTACCCTTCCGATTCTCTCCCCCATCCCACTGGGGGGGAGTGAGAGAGTGGCTGTGTGGTGCTTAGTTGCTGGCTGGGGTTAAACCAGAACAGAGAGTTTTAAATCAGATATTAGGAAGAATTTCTTCACCAGAAGAGTTGTCAACTGTTGGAACAGGCTGCCCAGGGAAGTGGTTGACTCACCATCCCTGGAGGTATTTCAAAGATGTGTAGAGGTGGCACTTAGGGACATGGGTTAGTGATGGACTTGGCAGTGCTAGGTTAATGGTTGGACTCGATGATGTTAAAGGTCTTTTCCAACCTAAACAATTCTATGATTCTATAATTCCATGAACGTGAAAGGGTAGTTCCTGATACACAAATAGGAATTAGAATAGGAGTTAATAAAACAAGTAGTAAGAGGATCAGACATTTCCCAATGACACCAGAGGGTCATTGAACAATAGATCTGTCTGCATATAAATCACAGAATCACAGAATCATTAAGGTTGGAAAAGACCTGTAAGATCATCAAGTCCAACCATCAACCCAACACCACCATGCCCACTAAAGGCCCAAAATACATAGAATTTTCAAAATCTTTATATATGCTTATTTATAAGATCACCACAATAAGTTTTTCCCACATGCACACTGTGTTGTGTGGTAAATCGCCCCTAGCTTGTATATCTTCGACAAATATTGTCATAGTACATATGTTTGCTGGCTTAGATCAAATGACTTGCTTATGTCCTGTAATAAACAAATGCTTTCAAGTCCCTTAAACTGGGCCTCTGGTGAAAGCATGCTAATTTTTACATTTCAGGATATACATATTTTTACACCAGCACTGGACTGTCCTTCCTTGTCAGGCCTAAATCGCTACGCAACAGGCAACTACAGTGGTTTATTCTGAGACTGTGATCTCACACACGTCTCCCCACTATACCTCCTCTCTGAAGTGCAAATGCAACTGTTGCTTCACTGAGCCGTGGCTGAGATTGTGATGAACGCAGCTGAGAGCAACCATAAACAGAACACATAAAGGTAAGGTGAAACGCTTTCGCTTTCATTTGTGAGGCAGAGACAACTGAACAGTTTTGACTGACTTACCGTACAGAAGAAACCATACCAAGAACCAAGTATCGAACTTCTGTCTGACAAGAACTTCAGCTACAACCTAAGAATAATTAGTGTATATCCCTACATCTGCAGGAATTCAGGAATATGCTTTCCTCCTTAAAGCAGGGAATAGCAAGAATTAGAAACACGTACCCAGCTGCAGACACGTTACAAACTCATTCTTTCATCCAGTGGATCCCAGTGCTGCAGCTGCTCGACTCAGCCACATTTAAAGGACTTGCAACACCACCACAAACACACAAAATCCTAGAAAGGCATGTTGAGGAAATGGAGAAGAGATTCTTAGCATGGAGGAGAGATTCAAACGTATACTGAGAATGCTTCAAAATCAAAGAAACAAACTTCGTAAGAAATGTGGTTTAGCTGCATCCTGAGATTAAGATCTCTTGTTTCAGATGAGGGGAAGGGTGGAAAAATTAGAATCCAACACAGGAAAAAAAATAACTTGAAGAAATTGGTCTGGGATTGTGGTCCAGGTTTGAAAATGAGGAACTTAGTGAGAATACAGAAATGCTAATAGACACCTCTGCTCCTCTGTCTGGTAGAGATACCCATTTCACAGAATCACAGAATCACTAAGGTTGGAAAAGACCTGTAAGATCATCAAGTCCAACCATCAACTAACACCACCATGCCCATTAAACCATGTCCCACAGTGCCACGTCCACATGTTCCTTGAACACTTCCAGGGAGGGTGACTCTACCACCTCCCTGGGCAGCCTGTTCCAATGCTTCACCACTCTCTCAGTAAAGAAATTTTTCCTAATATCCAGCTCCCCTGGTGCAACCTGAGGCCATTTCCTCTTGTCCTGCCGCTAGTCACTTGGGAGAAGAGGCCAACACCCACCTCTCTGCAACCCCCTTTCAGGTAATTGTAGAGAGCAATAAGGTCTCCCCTCAGCCTCCTCTTCTCCAAGCTAAACAACCCCAGTTCCCTCAGCCGCTCCTCATAAGACTTGTGCTCCAGACCCCTCACCAGCTTTGTTGCCCTTCTCTGGACACGCTCCAGCACCTCAATGTCCTTCTTGTAGTGAGGGGCCCAAAACTGAACACAGTATTCAAGGTGCGGCCTCACCAGCGGGGCACGATCACTTCCCTACAAAATACTATGTCAAGAATCGGCAGCTATCTTCACTCACCAAAAATAAATCTCAAAACACAATGCACAGTTGTTCTCAGACAAAATTTTCTCCTTTTTTTTCTGTCTCTCAGGAAACTGAAGAAATTAATTTTGCTGAACAGATGCTGAGTATTGCTAGGTATTTAAACTTTGGATCTTTCTAAGAATATGAACTGTGATCCTTACTATAGCCCGATAGAAATGTTGCTTTGATTACAAGTTTCTGGAAACAGACCCTGTTAAGAACTGTTAGCATTTAGAGCAGTTAGTAACATACCATGTATTTTTGTCATGTAAATTTTTCCTAGTAAAATTACTATGTAGTTATACTTTCCTTTACAGCAATGTTAAAAACTCCTGCTTATTCTGTTGCCTTTTTTTTTTTAGCTTTTTAGATACATTTGTAGAAGGATTTGGTTTTGTTCCCAAAAATCTGAATCTCATTCCTGACCAAAAAGAAAAAAGGCAAATAATTCAAATTCATTATGAATCATAGTAATTATGACTGTCTTTGTCCATATAGTCTTTTGATAATTAATTTTAATTCCATGTCCTCACCAAATTGTAAGAAAATATTTCTCCAATAATTTTATAATCCTTGACTGTTCACAAAATGATCAGCTCAAATATTTGGCACGTGATTTTGTATAATATCTCATTTACATCATTAATTATTGTTCCTATTCCTGTATTTGTGTTTGTAATGTTTTGAATGGGAAACTGCTTAATAAAAAATTAGCATAATCATTTCTATTTAAATTACTTAAACTTGCAGAGTTAACTAAAACTTGCACAGCAATAACTATTCATGAGTGACAAGACCAAAATCCACAGGTAAAAAAGAATTCCTTACAACTCCTTATGAATAAAGCTCCATGCTTTTGCCAAAAGTAACCAAAATGTTTCTGGGGGAACTTTGCATTAAGGTTGCCTTTTAACTTATTACCGCAGATAGAGGATGAAAGACAGCTTTGGGATTAGTGGGGTTTCAGTAAGAGTTCACAAACTTTACATTTACAACAGGTCTGGGAAAATATTTTTCCCTGGAAAAAACGTGGAAACTAACAGTTCCTACTTCACTGTAATTTTCTTTGCAAATGTTTAATTTTTGCTTGTTGAAAAGCCAAACAGTACAAAAGGGTTTTTGCCAAAGTGCTACATTTTGTTTGAAAAGTTTGCTTAAAATTATTTTAGCCAGCAGTAGTAGTACAAATATGTCTAAGGTGAAGGCATGCGTGTAGTTGCTGTATTACTATAGTGTTATCTTACTACTAGAGCTAGTAAAAGATGCATATTTTAGACATTTGGTCAGAAAGATTTAGGCTGGGGGTGATCACATAGTTTAACTCAAAGAAAAACAGCTTCAAACACATTTCTGCACAGGCAGATCTGAGAATTAAGCATGTACTTACAAGATGTATTAAGTGGGGCTGAGCTTTTTATACGGTGCCTGCCCTAGATTTCTCCATCTTTTTAATTTCCTCAGAAGTGCAGCATGCCCACAAAATATTCTTAGAGAACATTGATACATATCATCAGCAACCACAATGTAAAATATACTTGCAAATTAAAATGATGAAAGCAAAATTGTACTGTTCTATATAATTTGCCTTGGGACATGCTTACAGGATTCTGGAGTTCAGACTTTATCACAAAACTTTTCAGTGAGGCTGAGGAACAAGCATTAATATTAAGGGTAGTATTTTCAAATAGTGTTATTTCACCTCTGCTGTTTTCAGTAATAGACATAGGCCCAGATAAAGAACTGTATTTATGCCCTGAGCTCATAGGTGTGTGGACACTGTGATACTGGATGCCACAATATCGAATAGTTTGGCAGACATATAAAGGAGTGAGATCATAAATATCCAGATCCTGAGGTAGGCTATATGCACAGGGAAAGCACACTGACATGTGAGGAGTTTTTAAGTGAAAGCTTGGGGGTCTAAGACTATTACAGTGCCAAAAGGATGATACAGGGTGTTAGTGGATCAAAAAGGCCCCAGTTCCCTTTATGGAGCTTGCCACTCCCAACTGCCATGGCTCTGCTATCAGCTGGAGTCAGGTGTATATAGAAGATATGAATATGAAAGCCTTTGGATACAGGCACCTTAGAAAATGCTGAACTATTAAACTATAACAGCTACTGTCTTCCTCTCATTTTATCTGTAATAGCTTTCCTAGTAATTAGTAATATTTGGGGGGAAAAAACCCAACAAGGTACAGATATTCAAACATTATACTTTGATGGGAAAAATCACACATAAAGCATATTGGTGTTAAAACTCTTCATGTGAATATTCACCGTAATTCAGTAGTGTAAACTGATAATCTAGTTATTGAAACTTGCCTTTTGTTCAGTGTAAAGTTCATATTTGAAATCATGAGAAAGAAAGTGCAAATGCTATCTAACAAGTATACTACTGCAGTGTAGGGTGTAAATGAATCCAAAATCATTCTGTCTGCAGTGATCTCTTGAGCTAACTTAGGGTAAATGTCAGCTGCAACTTCAGGGTGAAGCATGATTTTGATAGTAAGCAGTATGTTCCACTTCATTCTTCTCAAGACACTGATCTTACATCAATTTTGCTTGTCCACATAATTCACCAACACGTTGGACATTTTCTTGGCTTTGGTCTAGCAAATAGATGTAAAGACAAAAAAAAAAAAAAAAAAAAAAAAAAAATATCAGTCCCTTAATGATTTCTCTGGTGTTAAAGGGAAGACATGGATGACAGAGCTGGAACAAAATTGCAACTTCTTCCTCAAAATCCCACAGCAGTCATTATATTTACTACCCTAAAACTATGAAAAATCCTTGTGAAGACTGTGAAAATATATTTGCCTCTGCCAGGGATCTTTGTTAAATAATTGTTCTCATTCTGTTTTTTGGCTTTCCACAACTGAAGAGCAAGCTATGATCATTGTGCAACAGCTATGATCATTGTGCAACAGATTTTTTTTTTTTTCCTTTTGACTGTCTGGAACAGTGAATAATTAAATATTTGTATCAGAGTTATAATTAAAGGTGAGAGATGGAGCTATGCCCACAGAATGCTGAAGAGATTGTATAAATTAAGAAATGTGGACTTCTGAATGGGGGTTTCACTCCTAGGCTGGGTATTGTAGGTATTTGGAAATGTACCAGCAAAGATGTTTAGTCTGTGTCTGCTTTGGATGCAAGGCTTAGTCCAACAGGAATGCTTTGAAACAGCTTTGTGATTGGATGAGATGGAAAGGAGAACACATAATTAGTGGAACAAACATATAATTTATGGAACAGAGAGAGAGAACATATCAGGAAATGGCGTATACAAATGATATATCCAACAGCAAAAGGAAGCAGGGATTGATGAAGTTTCCAAAGTTTTGCCAGATATGGTAGCAGGTAAAGTTAATTATTTTTAAATAGTCAGCAAATCTATATGCTGAAAAAATGAGTTATCTACACACCTGAGGTTTTAGTTTAGTAGTTCTCAATAACAGACTCAACCTACGTTAATCTCATTTTGTTAGTCAAATGCCTCAGGCTTTCACTTAGTCCAAAATTCCAATTAATATAAAACACCGCAAGATAGCATCAGGGTGGGAAAAGCTTGGCAGGGATCTAGTTTAACATGATATGAGCTGCACACATTAATGAGTCAGTGGCAAACTTACCAGCTAGAAAAAACATGTAATACTGACAGGCAAACAAATGGAAAATGAGTTGTGGATCTCCTCCTTAGTACATTATTACAAATTACTGATTTAGCTCAGAAAATGGCCAAAACACTGTGCAAAGCAGAGGAAGACAGTAGCTTTCTTGAAAATCCTATAAACAAAGACAGATGATGAAAATAAAAAATTTTACAGTTGTTTATGCAGGTATGGGGTACAGTTCAATTATTGGAAGGAAAATAAAGATAGGAAAGGATTCAGAACAGCTGCCTAAAGAAACATCTAAAGGCAGAAGGAAGACAGGGATGGAAGTAGACTGTGCTATACATAGGGTCCATGGTGAAAGAGTATGTGGAAATGAGTGTGAGAGAAGAGGAATAGAGGACCAATACGTTTTGCAGAAGAACCTCAACATGACAGTAGGAAGAGTACATTATATACTATTGCAACAAACATATAAAACCTACATAACAAGAACGTACTGAAGTCAAAACTTCAATATAATCATATCTCTCTTTCTCATAACCCACGCCTTGAAACTATTCTACTTTGAATTCTTAGTTTTGGACCATAGAAACACCTCTGTATTCACAGATTTCTAAACTTACTATATGGAACGAAACCTGTGAGTGCCTTCTTTTCCTCTTTCCTCCCTACCCCTCCTCCCTGCACTTCCTAGCTGATGGGGAAACCGCAGGCCATGGTGGGACTGAGTGGTCCTCTTCAGAAGGAAGGCTGACACAGAGTCAGGAAGACCAGGCCTAGCAGCTTGCAGTTATGGGCATCTGCAACCAAAAAGAGGGCAGGAAAGCCTCCTCCTGTGCTTCTGGCTTGATTAGAGTAACCACAATGGCTTCTGAAGTAGGCAGAAGTCTACTTCCCATAGTTGTCAGTCCTACATTCATCTCTGCAGTCTTTGTCTTCTGGACTCCGTTATGGGTCACTGTCCTTTTTCACAGTTTCGTACTGCTCCTAGGTACATTTCTGGTGGAGATGCACCAGCTCCTCACATTTGTGGGCTTGCTTATGCTGTGTTCAGAAGCACTTCGGTTGCAGTTGAAGCTGCTTCTCCAGCAGTTTCATGTAACATAGATCTGGGACAGGATACTTGCTAACAATTTCTATTTGTGCATTGTTTCATGGTCCTATTTGGTGTGCAGGGAAGGTGGCAGGTTGCAAGGAGGCCCAGAAGCTCTCCATCCCGTCAGTGTCTGGAGTCAAAGATAGAAAACACAATATTCTCTGAAGAGCTGTGGGTGGCCACAGAGTAGCATGACCGTAGCCATCCTCACTCTGAAATTAATGACCCACACTTTCCACTACAAAATAGCATGTCTAGGCTAGAAGTACTCCTTTGCAGATGTTGTCAAAGTAGGACTTCTAGTAAAACAGCTTTGGAGAAAATGTCCCACCAGTAACCTGGAAGTCTATCTAAGCTTTCAAAGAAAGATGGGATCTTGAGGTTAACTCCAGTGATGTGTAACTTTACAACAATCTGCACTTGAGCAAAAGCTGTTTGGCACGTACAGATAAGCAGGTGAATGACAGAGGCACAGTGATCCTTTCTGGGTCTTCATAACTACCTCTGAGTGGTGATTAAAAATGTTACAGTGCTTAAAGTGCCTTTGTAAGGAAGATGAGATGTGCAAGAGCTACTGCACCGTATTCTATTGCCCATCATGATTGAGAAATGACTTGGTCTAGTATGTAACCAGAAATGCTTTGATGTGTAAGAAACATGCAAGAGGAGTCTGGGATTTTTTTTTTTTACAAATGTAATGCCAGATAAATAGCACTGCTTCTCACTGCAGCTGTTCTGGACAATAGGAAGAATTTTTGGTCTGAGATTTACAGCACTGCTTTTACAGCCTTATCATGTAATTTGTTTCCTGTGGGAATAATAGCAGGGGTCTGCTAGGCCCAGTTCTCCCTGGCAGCCATGGCTGCAGCAAAGGTGTGCTACAACTATGTCTGCTGATCTTGGTCGGAGGGAAGTCAAGCAGTGACACAGCTGTTGCTGTGCAGAAGCATTGCCTGGCTGGAGCTGAACTATCATGGAATAAAGCCTGGAAAGCTGCCAGTTAAAGAGCTTTTTCCTCCTGCAGACTGCAGGTAGCACTGGCAAGGAGAAGCGGGGCAGGACAACTGCGAGAGTAGGGGGCTGGCAAAAGCTTTATTCTTAAAACATAGCCCTTGTCCTTTCCTGAAAATCTGTCCTTTGGTTGTGAAGCAGGAATCATCACTGCAAGATGCATCACCAGAGTTGCACAGGGAGGGATTAGGATGACTTGCTTGAGGAAGGAGAAACACCTGTTGCAGCATTCATCCACATCGCCTCCAGGACCACTACACAGAATAAATTTTTAACATTGTTGTTATATGTGGAATAAAAATTTTCTCACTCCAGATGGTTGAATGCTACTCAGCTCAAGGTTCCAGATACTGGTCAGTGCCACATCCTTGTGGACCTAGCTTATGGTCCTTTGTGCGTTTGGCTATCTTGGATGACTACATAGCACTCGATTAATTTAAGTAATTAAGTTTGAAAAACATTTTTCAGATGGTATGTTTCTCTTCACCAACTGCAATAAAATCATCCATTATTTTTTCTCCTGCGTACAAAGCCACAGGAATGTTCTCCTGCCTAGCTAAACAGTTGCATTTGCATAACTGCAGTTTGTAAATGGGGCCTCTTGAGATTTTAATAACAAGAATATGATCTAGAAGTAGATATCATCACATTTTTTTAGTAAAACCATATTTGGGGTAGTAATTTCAGATGAATTAATTTCTTCTAGTAATTGTCACTTGGGTTAAAGTCCTTTTTTGATGTTTCTTTTTCTACTTTCTTATAATTCAACATGCAAATAAAGAACACTATGCAGGTCTACCACATCTTCTAAGAAAAGTACGCTGTCTGAAATGCTCCACTGATCTAAGATGATCTTCTACTCTTTGTAAATTAAATACAAATCTGAAATTACTTTTATCACATCCCAGAGAGGCAATTGAGCTGCTATTAAACTAATTGACTAAGCTTCAAAATCAGGCTTTTAGATAAAAGTCTTCTTTATTTTCACCGAAACTGACAAAAAACATTTAAGACTTTAAGAATTATTTAAGACTTTTATATCAACTTTGCTTAGGGAATAATGTACTAATAATGAAAAACACATCATATTAGATTATAAAATATAATGGAAATTAATGAGTCAATAAACATAAAGTAATTAGTATAATCTTTCAAAAGTTTGTAAAGAAGTACTGCTTTCTGATGGATTTTCTTTGCTAGAACGTGGGTACTTCCACAATGCTTTATTTTAACTGCAAGAGTAAAATGCAACATTTCTCAGGCGAAACTCTATCCTTATCTAGGAAAAGGTCAGAGGACTGATTTTTTTAATAATTGTTATTAGTACTAGTACCTACATAGATCAATAAATCTTCAGGATCAGGTCGCTTTAACTTCACCCAGACTACTTCAGTCACCCAGAAGACGAAAGGCTCAGCAAGAGAGCACGAGCTCAGCAAGTGAAACTTCCGCTACCTCACACAGAGCTGGTAGCATGTTTTCTAGTTAGATTTTTCCACAAACATTAAAATTCTATATCTACTGTGTCCACTTGTAAGGCCTAAACATGGTGCAAATTTCTAGCAAAAAACTGTGAACATGAATGCTGCTAATGATGCCACCTTTATTTTTGAGACTTTCTATGTCATAGTCACATCAGTTAACATCTTTTTCATCAAGATACTCTTAATTTCCTAAAGCATTTTTTGGAAACACATCTATTTCCACTCATACAGCAACTTACTTATGTCTTATTATGTGCAAGAAGAAAGGATTCATAATGAGAGTTAGAAAGATGGTTACTTAGAAACACCACCACCCTTTTTCAGATGAGGCTATGTCATTTTCTCTGTATGATTGTAGAAAATTATTTCAATTGGCTGAAAGTTTCCATTCTCTTCACTGAGGAAAGGGACCAAAGTAGTTTTCAGGGTGCACATTTACTACTGCATTTATCTGTGCAGGACATGAGTCTTAGGTTAGCTAGTCATTTCTACTAGCAATATTACAGAGTTTTATTTGTCTCTTAGCACAGACATGCAAGTCCACTGTGGTGTGCAAGGCTTCATAGATTTGACTCTTTGTCTTCTGGAAGAATATCTCAAAATTCCTAATGCCTCACTAACAAAAATGTTCTGAGAGCTGGTTCGCAAAGACATTGAGAGGTAGCAGGTTTGTTTTTCCCAGACTCATAAATGGTTTTGGATCGTTGCCGCTTGTATCTCAGGCACTCCTAGCTCTGCATATGTAGAGAAAAAGCTTAGATCCTCTGGAGAATTGCTCTTTGAGTCTGATTTGTATATGGAATAGGTGTGTTAATTCATTAAAGGCTAATCTCCATAAAAACTAAGGGCTAGAGGAACATGGATGGGCAGAAGAACCACAGAAATTTCAACCAAACTAGAGATTTATTAAATGATGCCAAATGGGGTTTACCAACAGCAGATAGGAGTAAGTATGTCTGAAACAGAAGTCAGCCCTTGGAGAACGTTTTTTCTAGCCTGAAGGAAGGTCATCATCAGCACAGCTACTGGTGGCCTTCTGTTTGCCCACCTGAAACTAGCAAGTGAATGAAAATATTAACCAAATCACTGAAGGCTGATCATATAATGCTTAGGAACAATATAAGTAAGCTAAAGACTTTCTTTTTCCATTATGGTTCATCCACTTGAAAGACAGAGATGGTGCAACTACGGTATATGCTTTACATATTATTAAAGAAAAAAAGAAAAAAATACTATCGTTCACTTCATGTTCTGCTACAAGATTAAGGCCACGGTTTAATACATTGATCAATTTTGTATAATACTCTCCTGTGTATCATTTTCCAAACAAATTTGCTAGTAAAGTATATCCAGATCAAAGAGAAGTATGTTTCAAAAGAAACATTTTTTTTAACAAAAACCTGGGCAGAAATACAGTTACAATAAAAACACCTAGAAATGTTGTTAGACATTGTTTTAACATCATTTTAGCCAAGGCAAGTCCTGAAGTACTAATCTACGTGCAGTGTAAGAAAAGGAGATTTTTCATTTTCCAGGGCATGAAGAAAATGCACCAGTCAGCGTGAAGAGCTGGTTAGATTAGGACTAAAGGAAGATGAGTCATGTCAAGAGAGGATGTCTTCTGTGTTTATGTTTACATTATTGCCTCACAGAGACTTGGCTGAGGAACAAGGGCATGTCAAGCTTGGAAAGGGAAAAGTGACATGTTCGATTGCGGCATACATGTCTTTCAGTGGTAGCAGCCACTGGAAGCTTCTTTCATTGAGGAACCTCCTGAGCAACGACACTGCGCTGTCCTGTGAATGGCCCCTGCTGCCGGGAGTGACTGGTGGCCAGAACATGGTGGTTCTGGACCAGTGCAAATCACACTGAAGAAGCTTCTGGAAAGAAGTGTAGGTAGCCACACTTTCACTGCCTCTACAGACTCTGCATATGATTAGGGATGGAGATCACAATTCAGGACTGTTCTTTATGCCTTGAAATCCCAAAGACAGAATGTTGTGTTAGATACATCACATGCCTAGCTGTCCATTTGAGTCTGGTGTACAGATAGGGATGGGGTACAGTCAATACACACAGCAAATCTTTAAAAAGAAGGTCTGGCAATGTTCCCTTCTGATACTCTCTTTTTAGACTCAGGGCTGACATTATAACTCCTATGTCCTTACAGCCAGGACCCTAGATGTCAAAGCAAGGGACTGAAGTTTAAATAAATAAATAAAAATCTTAGAATTCTGGTTAAAATCTCTGTCCCCAGGAATTTCCAAATTAGACTGTCTCTAAAGTCAAGGCTAGCTCATAGTCTTCTGTTTCACTTTCACATTGAGAAAGCTCCTTGGTTTTGCTGTGGTCTGGAGAGGACTAATGGCCTTTCTCAGCTTTCACAGGAGATAGGAATTGCAGACAAAGCTAGACCTCCTTCCACAAGGATTAAACTTAAAGTTTTTGTCCTAAAATCAGTGATGCAAGATTGAAAGTCTAGTATGGCTTGCAAACAAATGGCAAGTCCTGGGGGTTTCAAAATGTATTTTTAGAAGAAACATATGCTAATCAAGATATGCCCCACATAGTTGAAACAGTATGATTCACAAGGGAACTTCATTAGCCCCAGAGCTGAGTAGTATTACAACTCCTGGGAGATCCAATAAAATAGGTGATTTTTTTTTTTTTTTTAAATCGCATTCTCCTAGTTAATCCCCATGGGCTTCCAACATTTTTTTTGGTTCTGTTCTTTTCCATTACTACTTTGCTGTCACACAGAAGATAGATTGCCATCTAGGAAAAGAGCAGCAGTACTCTCCAGTCTGCCTAGAATGGACAGGCAGATCATTAATGCTGTACAACAGCAGACTGAATATGTCCCATCTTCAGTAAAACAGACAGGCAGACAACTCATCATCCAAAGGGGACTAGAAAGGTAGGGTCATAAAATGTAACTAAAATTAGTCATTAGTTTGTAGGTAATTTGGAATATCACACCTTGATAAAATAATGCCTGCCACATCTGAACAATGATAAATAAGTTTTTAAAAGTGAAAAAAGTAGAATATTAAGATTCATTTTGTTCAGACTCTATTTTTAAAAGAGCAATGATTGATAAGTTATGTAATGCAACAGCTATTGTATTCCTGTTGACACATGATAACAGTTATGACTGACAATTTTAAACGTAATTTTTGCTCTCTTCTTTTTTTCCATGTAAGAGGGCATTTTTAGAAAATGGAAACGCAATAGAAGGGAACAACAGCCAGAAAAATTTTAGCATTGTGCCAGACTTTGTACAGCCTGTGAGTTTCATCTTGAACAGAGAAGCCAAGGGGCAAAGGAACTGCTGTCAACTTGCAGGCTTCATTTAAATCCTAAATCAGCCTCTGTGACAGGAACAAATTCTGAGATACCAGAGCAAATTCACTCTTGGCAAAGTTTCAGAGAACAGCCTCAGGGCACCAGTGATGATTCATTCCTGCACCTGAACTGTGAGTAAGGACACTGAAAGCTGTTCAGGAACGGCTGGCAGTAGGATGAAGTCACTGTGTCTTCACTGTCAGGTCTGAAGTCAGTCAGTTTGTCCATAATCCATTTACCTTCCAGAGCCCACTAAGGCCGATCTGGAGAATATTTACAAGTCCTAGCTTTTTCAAGCGCACCCCTGTGCCATAGCAGAGAGGATTTGATCTGAAGGCTCTTGCTGGGGTGAGAGGCCGGTGGAGCTGGTCCCCAGCTGCTTGCTGGGCTTCAGGCCAGAATCACCCAGTGCAGGAATGCTACAGCTGAAGCCATTCTGGCTTCTGGCAGCAAGAAATTATCATGTGTCCATGGACCGTTAGCCTCATTAATCCAATTCTCCTTAGCAGTAACTGAGGAATTCCTCTATTCTTAGACAGTAAGGTAGCTTTTATGTGTGTCTATTGGGGTATTAGCAAGGCCTTTCCCTTTAAAATAATTAGTAAGACCTACCCGAAGTATTTTAAGTTTCCACATGGCTGCTTCTTCAAATGTATGTGGGCATTTTTCCATGAAAATAGTTTGCATCTGGAACCCAAACTGAAACCTATTTGCTAATGCTAGGCACTTTTTTCTGAGGTTGTTCTCCAGATGCTCTGTGATTTGTATCTTTCAATCTAAATCCAGTTTAGATTATAACTTGAATTTAGAGGTGAACAGACAAGCTACTTTTTTTCTTTCTTTGGCAATCAAAAGATTGCAGAATAAAACTTCTCTTGTTCATTTTGCTTACTGAGTGATAGTTTATGTTTTCCATTGCTGTTCACCTGAGAGTTATGTTGCAGTGTTACACATATGTTTTCTCGCTCAGTGACTCCAGTTTCTCACCAACATCTATATTGACTAGTATTCCATTTCATCAGGCTTTGATATGTCTAGTTCCTACTAGTTTTCATCTTTTACTGTGTTGCCAGCCCCTCTGTGCCATTTCTTAGTGGTGTGGAGTTCAAAAGGAGTGTTTCAGTAGCAGCTACTAAAAATAAATATTACATGTTAGACCCAAAACTAAATGGACTTTGCAATCATAAAATGTGACAAGTACACTAAATGTTCTCTACCTTTTAACCTGGTTATTTCACTTGGAGATATTTTTGATACAGCACATTCTTAATAAAATATCTCTTGAAAGTATTTTTCATTACATTTTCCCATTCAAAAATCATTTTAGTTTACATTGATAACAAAGCAGAATGACAAAATCATTCCACTTGCACACTTACTAAAAATGTAGGACCAAGGAAGGATGCTTTCTACTTCATATTGCATTGAAACTTGAAAAAGAACTTCTAAGAATAACAATAAAATTCATTGGGAAAATGCAACCGCATTGCAATGTGTTAGACCTCTATGGTTTGGAGAATCTTATCCAAGAATTTGGGTGTGTAGAAGAGCTAGAGTTCGTAATAGGAAAATATGTTAAAGCCCAAATACGTTTCGAAATGAAATTAATTAAAACACAAGCCAGTCTACTGAGTATAATTTCTAACCATACATGTTTGTAGAGGTTGAAATAATTGTAAAACAGGGCAGAAATCACCAACTTTGTTGTTTTCTTTTGTTTGAACAATATACTTTTTGAACAGTACTATTTTCCTCACTGCTTTGTGTTTGAAGATTTGTTTGGAAGATTTTGGATTACAATATTGTTGAAAAGTTAGCCCCATGAGCTGCAGATAACAGCAACTGCTGGTCTGTTTACATGTACATTGAAACAAAGGATGGAGTTTCCTGTTGTAGATTACGTAAAATCCAGACGTTAATCAAAGGAAGCTTCTTTCCCTGGTATCTCAGTTGAGATCTGATCAAAATATTTCAGAGAGTCACTAAGGTTGGACACAGTTTTACCCACAGTCGTTTTTGGCAGATTTCCTCAGGGGCTCCTGGGAATGTTAGTCTTCAAGGAGCAGTGTCTGCAAAGGCTGCGGAGCTCAGTGCTCACTGGGCACCTCGCAGCTCCCTGGCTCTGTGCAGCTTCTCTGAGACCCATCAGCTTACAGCTCACATGGGCAGAAAGCCAGAGAGCATCCAGGTGCCTGCACCTGAGCCACTCTGTCCTGTGAAAATGGCCACATATGCCAGCTCCTCATAAAAAAAAAAAAAAAATTATACATAAATATATATATTTATATGCTATATTTAGACTACCTTTTCTAGATGATGAAGTATTGGCTGGTTTTCTCCATATTTGTACAGACAATTAGCATCTTGTAACCCAGCATTAGGAAACTGCACGTGCTACTTCTCACTCTTTTATACAAGAATGTCACAGGAAGGGTGAAACACTGCCTGAGTAGTCTAAATATAATCTACTGACTTTCCAGGAATTCTTCCATTTAACACAGCTGAAAACACCATTTAAAAACGGATTTTATTCTTTCTGTTTTAGTTACTGCAATCACAACTTAAATTTGTGACAATGATGACTCAAAAAAAAGAAAAGATCACACGGTTTTAAGTTGGCACTGCACACTTTAGGGTACCACAAAACTTCTATGACTCTCAAATAAGAAATACTGTATACAAACAGTGTAATTATTCATATCAAACCCCACTGTTAAACAATGATGTTTAACATCACTTTAACCCTACTGTTAAATACTGAACTGTAAGGGGAATTTTAAGATATATATATCAAGAAAAATAGCTGTTAGACTGTGGATTCCTTTGGCCAATGACTGAAACAGCTATTGAACCATTTAAATGCATACTGCCATTTTCACTTTACTTTTAAATAACTTAGCTAGAATTCATTTTATCTGGAAGTCCATTTTCACCTCATTACAGATTTCTTTCTACGTCAGCTTTTTCTTCCTTTTTGCAGTTCTCACTTTTCTGGTAGTATATTTACATTCATGACATTGTAATTTAATATATTCCTCTCTCTTTCAACTCTTTCAATTTCAGACGTCGCACTGTAATAGCAGAATATAACACCCAGGACTGGTGAAATGCTATGTACATGCAATAAATAACTTGATTCAAACTAGCAGAGCTTTATTGCCAACTTTTTTTTTAATCGAACAGGAGGATCAGAAGTTTTTATTTTCTTTATCTGACATCCCAATGACTTATGGAACTCTGTGGCTTATAGAACATTTTAAAAAAACCCAGGTCTACCAGGTAAATGAGCTGAATAAAGCCTACAATAGACAGCAGTGCAAGGGCTCCACAGATAGAGAAGAACTCAGTCTCTGAGACAGAATACATCTGTAAACTCTTCACCTTTTCTTAATGAAGAATTTTAAACTTGCTTCTTTTTCGTTGCCTTGGTTTTCTGCCAATGGTACCTTTTCAACTCCTACAATGTTTCTGGTTTTATTATATGTATTTATTTTTCAGTTTCTATTCCTTTTTATTCCTGACAGATAACCAAGATCAAACAAGGTCCAAAAAGAATTTTGCGTCCTCTATATGGTACATTTTCAGAGTTATATTATTAAAGTGGCTTCCCAATTTACAAATTTAACATTAAAAATAATTTTTAAAGCTCAGATAACTGACGAAAACAGTTTGGGGTTTGGGTTTTTTGGTTTTTCCCCGTGTGTTTTTTTTCCCCAACAGAAAGCATCTCTAACAAGGAAAATGCTCAAACATGTATTAAAATCTAAATGTGTATCAACTTCCCATAGAGAAAAAAGCAGATATAGAGAAAATGCAGATATTTCTGTTTTTACTAGACTCACAATTACTTTAATGCTTTCAGCACTTATCTTTGCATATTCTAGTGATGTCCTACTAAAACTTGGAGCTTCCAAAGGTCGTGATCACTCTCAGCTTGCTTTTCACTCTCAGCTTTGCTTTTTCCATGTCTGTCTGATGAGTCTGCATGTACCTTGTTACATACAGACGGCTCTCAATTAGAAAAACTGCTTGGAAATGTACGAGATCTGTTTTACGATCCCGTAGGCCTCACCTCTTAGAGGTACTTGCACATGTATTGAAATTGAAGGCAGCTGGGCATGTAAAAACACCTAGTAGTTAGTCTGAACAGTATTTCAGGGTCTAACTTCCATCAGTTTAAGTCCCTAAATACCTTTCAGCATCTGGACTGTAAACACTTGAATTTTTTTTTTTTTCACTACTCTCTTAAAAGTCTCAGTTGCATGACTTTACTGTGAGATGGAAAATCCCTCAAGTTTCCTGTCCTTGCAAGCAATAAATACTGTGTATTTCTAACAGTCTTTGCTGCATGTAGTAGTTTACTAGAGGATTTATATTAATTTCTACCTTTTAAAAATTCTATATGTGCCATGCTGGGCCTGCTTTTGCTTCTACAGAAGTGAATTTCAGAACCCTGGTTGGCTCCATTAGATGTTAGATCAGTCTCATAGTAATGTTTATGTATAGCAGGCCAAAGGGAAAATGCCTCTTCAGTATCTATGACAGCTCATGTATTCTTTGCCTAATGGCACTGCAATAAATATCCTGCAAATTAGCAGGACACTAGCATGCAAGATGATACATTCCTATATGTTTACATGCATTTATGTTTTTATTTTGTTGTATGTATGTATGTATTTATTTATTTATTTTAGTATTTTATTATGTGTTTTGATATTAATGATGTTTCCCCATTGCTGTGTTGTATAATTGTATAATATTGTATAATATGATATCTTTAAGGATGTCCCACTTACAATTGCCATAAGAATTAATTGTTCAGCTTTATCTGTTACTTGGATAGGCTTTCCATAAAAGATGTAAGAAGCATTTATGTTTCCCCCATATGCTATACTGCAATGAAGAGCAGTATCTGTTTCCATTATGAATCACTTACTTAATTAGAAGGCAATGATGTTAGCCCTGCAACATAAAAACATAGGAAAAACAGGCCTTTTGCTATGCAGGAAAAGATACATGCAGAATCATAGCAATACAAGAAGATCATGATGGCTGGGAAAAAGCTTCAGGGCAAAAGAGATGGGTGGAGAGAGGAGGCAGCATTGGCTTATAGAAATGAACTGGCATGGCTCTAGGTGTTTTTTGAACCATTCCATTTAATTCTATCACAGAAGCAGAAGCAGAAAGCAGCAGAAGGAAAATCTTCTCAAAAAACCTACTGCTGTCTAAACAGTGGTAGCACTGCTGGGAACAATGTTGAAAGTGAGCGCTTTTGAATTTCAATACGGCCTTTCCAAAGAGGAGAATAACAGCCCTGTACATTGTGTAACTTTGGACTGGACACCTTATGAGGGGAGCTACTACACAGCTAGGAAAATAATCTGAAGCCTATTACAGAACAAGAGAGCAACTGTTTGTGGGAATATGAAAGTACTGGCAATGAAAAACAGAACAGAGAAAACAGTCCATTAAAAAAGCAACAAGGAAATTTACATATATTAAAAAAATATGTGAAAATGTCAGAAATCAGCTGGTCAGTTTATAGAAGGTAGGTAGTAATTCAATTTGTACCCTGATACCTGAGAAACTGGAATGAGAAAACTAATTAACAATTTGTCTAATATAATTAGGTCAACTTAGCATAAAGAAATGAACCAATATTGTGGACATGGCATTGCGGGACATGGTTTAGTGGGCATGGGGGGGGTGTGTGTGTGTGTGTATTGAGGAGAGCTCTGGAGAGGATTGTGTTCTGATTAATGAGAAACTGAGACACTACAACAAGCAGCAAAGGCTTTGCACCCTGTTCTGATTTTAATTACATCAATATGAATAAGACTAAACTTGCAAATGAGTTTTCCAGTGCAAAAGTCAGATTACAAGCAAGTCATTCAAACTTCAAGACTTACCTGGAAGAGATCAGCAGTGAATAGTAAAGAAAATTACTTATTCTTATAAATTATGATACTCAGAAGACTCACTATGGACTTTGGAATAAAAAGTAAAGGCGGTTGGTTATTCCCAAAGAGCACCAGAGAAACTGAATTTCCCATCAGGAAAAAAAAATATGTTGTTAGATACTGTTTATACTGGTTCCATACCCACATAATTTATTTCTCATTATGACCTTGATTATGGCATGCTAACTTAGATACATAAAAAAATGATATCTGAGGTAAACATGATAGAAGCAAAATTAAGAGATTTTGTTTTGTTTTTTAAATTGGAAAGTTCCAACACAGCCTAAAGTGATGTGGCACACATGATGATTTTCTAGGTAATACAGCACAAACTCCATGGATAGCATAGCTGTATTGAAAAGGAGGAAATTTTGACTGTTACTGTCCATGGCCTCTGAGTTACAGTTTGGGAAATAGGATGCATACAGAGGATTGTAGGGTTTGAGGGGTTTCTCCTCAAAAGGAGACTCTGCATCTACATAATCCATGAGACCCACACAGCTATGCCTTTATTTTGTTGAAGTCTGAACAGCCTGTGTGTCACAACCTTACAACATGTTGCCACTGCACTTTTTTTTCCCAGCCTCATCAATTATTTTCTTCACATTTGTTTTTTCTGTGAGGTCTTGTATCCTGGCCATATTGCCAAAGGCTGCTAGACTGTAACCTGCCCTGTATAAGAATTTCAAAAGCATTGTACTCCATAGGAAAAGCATGAAAGAGTCCTTCATGTTCTTTGGAATAACAAATGGAAACAAAGGCAAAATATCATGTTCCTCTCTCCCATGCTACTTTGAACACATGCTCAAAATGCTTACAAACTGAAATGCTGCTAACCAATACAGCCACAACAAAGAACAGTACTTTTTAGAGTGTAGTGGAAAGCCAGAAAGCAGAAACATCAGTATCGATTTTCTTCATTTCCCATGGCTTTCGAAGTCCAGCACATGTGACCACATTATTCAATGAGAAATTTCAAAGAGAATTTCACAGATTTCATTTCATAAAATGGAAGTGAAAGTAGTAAATGCAAATAATATATTCATGTTCATAGTAACTAGAGGTACATTCTCATTGTTAGTTGCTGTCCAATCCACAAAAGCACTTTAAGCATGTACTAACTTGCTTACTATATTACAAAGTTTTAACATTAATTGTCCCATTGGGACTTTTACCATTGACTTCAAAGGGAACCAGATTAGGATTTATACAGATTAGACTAATAGCACTGCTTATTATTAAAGACCTCCTTTTACATTGCATAAAACTTTGCCAGACTTTAACAATTTAGGCTGAAATTCCATATGCTTCATAGCTGCCTCAGGCTGAATTCTTCTGGAAAACTCCAAACAAAACAGTTCAGCTCTTCTCAAGAGCTAGGACTGACTAGGCAAGAAGACTGGGACAGGGAAACCAGGGAATGTGAGTGCGACTGGGAATGTCTGGAAGAGGAAACTTGGACTTGGCAGTGGCGGAAGTAATGTAGACTACAAGGAAAAGCTAAGAGAGGGAATCAAGAAATACGTGTTAGAAAAGGACAAGCCTGAGGAACTGGGAAGAAAATATTATGGATAGGACAATATGACTGGTACAAGAAACCATGAGCAGGAAAGATGCAGAACTGGGAAACAGGCATTAGGTTAGGGAAGCTGGAACATGAAGATGGGCTATAATGCTGGATCATCTGTGCTGTTGCAGGACCATCTTCTCTGGAGCTTGGTGCAGAGCCCTGAGCTCCGTAAACTCATTGTTCATTCCTCCTGTGGGCAAATAGCCATAAAAGCCACTAGCAAAATTGCTCATTCTCTTCTACGGCTTGTCCATGCAGAGGATAAAAATTTGTTAATTATTCCTCTGACTTCATTAGCTTTGATAAACTTAAATCCCATCTTTTATTCCATTGGTTTAAATGAGAGATATAAATAATCCAACTTCAATGACCCATACAGATGTCAGTATGAAACCACATCACAGAACTTCATTTTTCACATTTCTTCTTAAAAAATTTCCCCTGCCTCCTGGCTTCCCTGATAAAAGAGCATTATTTTACATGTGAAATACCAGATTTAGGGTCAGATCTAGGAAATTGTCCCTTTGTGACCATGAGATTCCTGCTGCTAACTAAACTTTTTCTGGTGAGAAATAGGAATTATATATTAAAGAGAGAACAACAATAAAGCAAATAAAAAAGACCATTTGTGAACCAAACAGGAAACCTCAGGAAAAGAATAGAGAACTGAAATTTTGGATTATAACCCAGATTACTCCTAGAAGTTCCTATATGACTGTGAAGAGAAGTGTGTGTCTGATTTATTTGCTCCCAACTTGCATATTACCTTCCCTGTCATAGAGGGTCAACTCCTCAGGAAGATAAGACGTAGCTCCTTAGATCACAGACAAGGAGAAAAGTTTTCCAGAGACTGCAGAGAAGAGCAGAACAAGACAGAAAGGGAATGACAGCAAGAAACTGGGAGCACGAACCACTATGAAGATCAGGGAATGGACAGACATGTCTCTAAGACAATGGAAAGAGAAAATACCTAGGGACCAGCAGGGACTGTGTCATTTGTTGCACAATTGACTGACAGCAAGCCAGGACCTGTCTTCAGGGACACAGTGGACAAAGCAAGTGTGGCTTTTTTATTTCTATTCTCATTCTATTTCTATTTTATTTTTTTTAACAATATGCACTATAATATCTAATTCTAAAATACCGAGAGATTTGATGGGGTTGCTTTGAGTTTTTGATTTGGTTAGGTTTTTTTAATTTGTTTTTACCTTTAAAACCTTGAGGAGCTTGCCATAAGCAAAAGGTCTAAGCAGTTGGCTGAAAGATCAGCAAATCTGGGGTTCTGACATGAAACAAGTATTTCCAGGACAACTACTGATTTTGCATTCCTTGATTCCTAAACAGATTCCATAGGAAGAAGACTGGTAGGTCTACTCTCCCTGACAAACAGTATCATCCCATCTAGTCCCTAGGTCTTGTGCTAATACATGTTGTGGTTGCAGTGCTATAGCTGCATTGCTCTTCTCCCCCTCCAGCTGGACCTCTTTTTCCACTGAGAATCCAGTCTAACTAAGGGGCATCCTGAAGACTCAATGAAATCGAAATGAAATCAATGGAAGCCAGGACTTTGAACCCATACCTGTCATTGAGGGCTGTAGGTTAATGCTGTGACTCAAGTGTTGAACTTTTGTTAAACATGCAATATTAATGGAAATGTTTGACCTTAAGCTCTTTCTGCTTCAGCTTCCCCTCTTCCAAGGGTGCCTTATAACAAGAAATTTGTGAGTCTTTGTGAATATTTTGTGTCTTTGATTCCATGGATGCTTCCCACACTGAAATCCAGGAGGGAATTAATAAGTTTTCTTAACATCTCAATAGTGTGCAATGCATAGAGCAGAAGGCAACACAGGGAACAAGGAGAGAATAATACCTGAAACAGTGGTTCATCATGTGATAAGAACTTTTCCTGCACTGCATAAAGGAGGGTCCTGCTGAAAAATATCATATGTTAATGTGATTGGTGCCTGCATATTGTAATGCATGAAGTCAAAGGAAGTGAATTCATTTTGTGAAAGGAAACTAACCCTGACATTTGAGTGCTTGATAATGCAGTTAAATTATATGTTTTTAAAATAGTTTTCTTGCATAGTATATTTTAAAATAAAAGCTATGCCTCTGTAATCTGCATGCAGAAATAACACAAATATGAAAAAAAGATAGGAAGCTATTTAAATACCCCAAATGTTAATGATTTAAAAACTATTTCCGTTATACAAAAGGACATGTCACTTTCAGAGGTTTTTTCCATATAAAGTACTTGGAAGTTGACAGAGGGAAAAGGCAACACTATTTATTTTGTTTTTCATATAAATGCTATAAATTATCATTTAACATAAGTTTATTGCTAAAAATACATAAAAAAATTTTACTTTCAGAAATAAAGAAACTTTTATGTTTGAAATCCTGGGTTTCTTTACAGACATTTTTTTATTTTATATAATCCTGCAAATCCCAGAAAAGCTATTGTTGTTCTATTTGCTGTTAACTGTGTCTCTGGATTAGAAGACAATATTCTTCCAGAAAGAAGGCAGAGTGAAAAACTTCTGGTCCAAGCAATAACTATTACTGTGGATCTTTTCATTCACCTAAATGGGAACTGGTAGAAAATAATGGACAGAGGACTACCCTAGGACTCAGTGATCTCATTAAATATCCCAACTCTACCGCTGACTGACTGTCTACATGATCTTGGTCAACTGCATTTTCTTCTTCTGCCTTGATTTACCTTGGAAATAGTAATGCCACATATTTCATAAGGTGTTGTAAGACCTTAAGATGAAAAGCATTAGAAGCATTAGAAGCATTAAAAGCATTAGAGATACGCTTTCCTAAAAGCTGTTACTGAAATGGTCAGATGTAATGAAATTGCTGCTGCATGTTATACTAAAATTCAGGCATTCTGATTTTTACCTTTTTTTTTCTCATTCCTCCTCCCCACCATACACTTACACATAATTTCTGTATGTCTAAAAACATGCTCATGAATCCATCCCCCCACTCCTGTGGGTCAAATGGCTTCCCCAGTACGTACCTACAAAAGAGCTCAGCTCTCCTAGCAGGCACTTGAACAATGTGGCTTTTATTTTCAGATTGTATATGAGAAGGAAAGTTTTCAAAATATATCCCCTAGAGTCACCACTTAATAGAGGCAAGTCACGGTCACAAGTGGCAATAACTCTAACACTAGTCACTTTGTCTCTTGCTTTTGCTTTGAAAATGTTTCAAGAGGTGATCCTATGGTGATAACAAAAGCCATGAGATTCTATTATATTTGGTAGTGATGGCAGACCCTAGGTCATTTGTTGCCACAGCAGGAAACTCCTAACTATGCCCCAGATCATGTATCATACGGCAGAAAATTCAAAGTGAATCCTACATGCTATTTCTAACTCATACACACAGCATGTCCTTTGCAGTGCGAAAATAAGCAGTTCCACAAATATAATCAAGAGGCTGTTGCATAACTTCTGCACACTTGGCAAAAACCCTGCTATTGTTTTTGGAAAATGACTGTTGGTAAACACTGAAAATTTTTGTGCAATAGCACCTTTGGCATGAGGAAGCAATGATCTGCTGTAAAGCTGATGGTTATTTTATTCCACACTTAATCGATACTTAGCACACAGCTTTCCTGGGGCCCGTGATCAGCCATGGTGCTGGTACTAGATTTCATGCATGAAGAAATGCCAGCTTGAGCTCTAGAAGGAAACTAGGCAAGAGAGTGACTCTTCTTCCTCTGAACGAGGGGCACCAGGGGCACTGCCAGCCACGTTACACAGAAGCCTCACTCACAGTTTCCCAGCCTCCTGTGAGCTGAGGGAGCCCATTTTTAAAAGAAATAAACCCATGTGCAACATATTTATTCTCCCTTCCCCTCCCACATCCCAGTGCTAGCAGGAGAGTATGGAGGGAATTTCACTACTGGTGCATCTTCCCTCATCACTCCTTCCCATTTCTTCTTTGCAATTCAAAATCCACTCTCAACCAAAGAGTCCAACAAAGGCCTGCTCTGCTGGATGTCTGGATTATAAATGACCCAGATTTTGTAACATAAATCTTTGCAGAGTACCTTGTTATTAAACAATTTCCTTCTACAAGATGAGATGAGCATCTCTAAAGTGAGTAGCAACTGAAGAGGTTAGGCAGACTTTAAACTGAGTATTTTTCAGTATCTTACCATTTTTACTTCTCTCCCTTGTGAAATGTTTTTTCTTAGAAATCTGCATTGCCATAACTAGTTTGGAAGAGTTATTCCAGGATCAGTTTTCTCTCTAGCACTTCCTCCCTTTGATGTATTTATAAAATACCTTATGCTCCTTAATTCTTTTGCTATGAATCACTTCACTGTCAATGTTCCTGCAAAATTTTACACTTCTAAGTCACATGCAAATTTTCTGACATTTATTAAAAAAACCAACACTCTATGCAAATACAAGGAACTCATTATTAAAAAAATATGGTAAAAAGAAAAAAGTTACCAGAGTTTTCCATTTGTAGCAAAAGGTCTATAGCATAGGCCTGCGAATGACACAATTTCATAAATTACTTTTTCCGGACTACTGCATCCTAAACTGGGAGAGCATTGTGTTGCATCCTGCACAAACACATGATGCTTTCACACAGAATAACAGAGAAATTGCTTCTTGATGTTTGTAGCATCATACAGTGTTCATCATGACTGTATTTTCTGTATCAGCCCTGAAATTGCTTTAAGATGCAGCATAATCTTTGCTGAAGATTCAGCCCTGCCTATCTGAGAACTAAGTGCACCAAGTTCTCTGCCAGTTATGTGAAGTCAGATCACTATTTCCACCTTCCCAACCTTTGAGCAATTCTTCCTGTTTTTCAGTGCCTCATGGCTTTTGCAGGCATCATGGTACAGCTGGATTTCCAAGTACATCTAGGCTTTGAGAGACTATCAAAGCAGCAATTCCAGTTCTTCTTTTGGTCTCTACTTGTCTGTTCCCAAGAATATTGTATCCTTTGCCAGGCTAGATGAGGAAAGGTGTATTTAACTTACTAGCAAGGGAAGTCATGCAACCCCATGTGAAATAGCTATTCCTTTAAGGAATAAATTGAGCCTAAATTGCAAATGTTCTTATGTTTTCAAATGTAATTTGCTGCTCAGCATGGGTGTGTATATTCAGAGATCCTCACAGTTCTGCAGGGAAGCAGGCTGTTTTCAAATAACTTTATTTAATAAAAGGCTATTTGAAAAATTACTTTCCAGAGGCTACTATCAAAAAAGCACATTTGCACCAATAGTCTATCAACTTTGTTATATAATTAATTATCCAATTCCCATTACAACAGATGGAGTGCAGCAATTAGACAATGTCTCATATAGGACCATCTGAATTTTATTAGCTGACGCCTTTGCTGAAACTAAAGCTGAAGAATGCACAGGACCATTTCTGCTTAGTGTGATCTCACACCTTAAATAAGATCCTTCATCATACTTTTGTCAATCAGGGTAAATGCAATTAAACTGAAAATTTCTTATAATGAACTGCCATTGTATTGAATACTTCATGTGTTGGACACTGACCAATACATGATGAATTGTGGTTCAGCGCACAGGCATAAACACAAGTTGTACATCAGGAAGTGTTTACTAAAACCTGCTGTCCCAGTGAAGTTCTGCTGATGGGTAGACTCTGCTAACACCTGTTTCTTGAGCTCAAGGAAGTGATACTTTGATGGAAAAGCTTTTGGTTTGTTTCATTTCACTTTACCTCTTTTAACGAAAGGATTTTTTGCTTTCAATACAGATTTTAGAAGTATCTGTAGAGAAGACCAAGAAAGTGAGATCAGGTATTGATACTAAATGAGTTTCAGTTAAATCATTACTGGTGAAATAATTTTCATAAAATGCTTTGCAAGCCATGAGTGAGGAATACAATGTAGGACAGAATATTTTTGTTAACAATAGTGAAAGAGAGATCGATCCTTCTCAATCTGTTCCTTTTATTGACTAACTTGCATTGCCCATAGTCCTATTGGGTATCTTAAAGCATGATTTTGGGGGTGTTCAAATTTCATGCTTCTGTGAAGGGAGGTTATCAAACACCCCAGATTTCTCATCCTTTATCACTTTTTCAAGTTTTCGACCATAACCAGCCATTAGGTCAGATATCTTATCTATAAAGTGTTCTGATCTGCCACTTTTCTTATCAGGGATCAGTTTTCACATGCTATTCTTCTGAAATACACCTTAGATGCCTTTCCAGCCATGACCAGCTTGTGATGTAGAGACAGCTAGAAGGAAAGGGAGAAGGGATGGAAGAATGTTTTTCCTGCAGTTTTCTGGACTGGGGTCATCTGAAGGGTCCATTGTATATAAACGTCTGGGAACATTCTGAAAAAGACGAAAAGCTCTTTTTCCCTTGCTGGCACAAGGTTTCTTTTTTCTGTGTGAGCTCAAGAGAGCAGATCAATAGTTTGTGATTTAAAAGGGTATATGTCAATACCAAGACCTATGACACTGTGTTCTCATGTTTTTGACATTTGTTCAAAGTACATGTAATGTAGCTCTTACCCCTCAATCTTAACACACAACTTCTGAGAATTTACTAAGCTATGTAACTGGCAGTGCAAGCCTAACATAATTACAGCAATTTTGTTTATGTACTTCATGATTTACAGCGAATATATAAAGAAAAAAATGCAGATGTCATCTTTGCAGCTATAGTTTTATAGCAATAGGTTAAAGTGACTTGATTGTGATTACATGGCAGAAAGTTTAAATAGCCTAAATCAGCTCAGATTTTAACCCTAATAAAATAAGACCAAGATTCATTTTTAGAATTTTACTTCTTACTCTCACATGCAGCAGAACTGTCCCAAGCCTAGACTGAAATCATGAACAGAAAATTAAGAATTAAAGTTGAATTAGTTTGGAAATTTACAATTCATCCTAAAAAGGATGCGGCATACAGCTAAAAGCTGAAGAAGATGACAGAACTAATACCTTTGGGGTATGGTATTTCCCTTCTCCATCTTTTGCACTGGTGAATAAAAGAGTCAGAAATTGCTTCCTCTCTTTTATTTTATATGGCAAATTATTTTCCCTTTGCATTCACCCATTCTCCCCATCTTCTTTTCACCTGTTGTCAGGCACTGCACTCAGAGTACTCCCACTCTTTGAGCCCTGTGTAGTATTACAGTTTCAGCAGGAGGAAGTAGGGAACATTTACTGTGTGCCAGGGCTTTGCCAGTCTACTTCCTTAGGACCTTTCTGCTTCTCACCCTCTGATAAAGTGCTCCATGATGTGAGACAGGATGGCAGAAACTAGATAGGAGGGAAAGTCTTAGCATTAGTAGCATGATAGATCCACACCTAATTCTGTTTATTCCCTGGCTCTGACTGAAACTTCACAACTTTGAGTGACTCAGTCATTCTGAGCCTAGTTTCTCACATGTAAAAAGACACTATTTCTTTGTCTGCTTAGCTAGTCATTGCACGGGCAGGTAAATCTCTACGTGGCTTGACATGAGCGATGTACACTGTGGAGGTGTAGGCAATACTTCTTTCAGCTGCCAGAAGAGAAAGTAGTAGAGAACTCGCAGTTTGCTTTATTTTGTGTACACAAGTTTCAGTTAGGCTGTGACTACAAATAAGTCTGGGGACATAATCATTCCAGAACAAGCAGATTTGCCCATTCTGGAAACAGTGGTGCTTTATTATAAGAAAAACATTTTAGATCAGTGTTTCAGCCCTCCTCTTTCCCTTCATCATTTTCTGACAAGGTTTTGTTTCTGAGCAGCTGTAAATATTAAGGGCAGATTTTAAGACATAAGGATCATCTGGTTTGATCTTTGCCTAACAGGGGCCATAAAATTTCACCAATAACTCTTGTAGTGGAACATATCATCTTTCCCTAAAATGTAAGTGAATACTGTCAAGCCCAATAACTTGCAGTTTACTAGAGCATAAAAACATCCGGTCTCAATTTAAGGAATCCTGGAGATGATGAATTTCCTTCTTCCTTGGCAATGGATGATTACTATCACTGCAGAACAGTTGTTTCTAATTTTCATTTTGAACCAGAAGTAAATATGGGTCTGCTATATGATACGAGTGGGTATGGCCTAAGATTTTGTCACACCCACAACGACGGACAAAATATTCTACTTCATATCTGCGCATATGTCCTTGCTCTGCTGGCCTTTTATAACTATGTTTTAAGGGGTTTACGTTATGGTTGGCTCCAGTTCAACCCTTACTTTACTTTTATCCTGTTTTATGCTAAACCACACTCAAATTAATTCCTCTCTCAGGCCTCACAAAAGCTGTCCCAGGCCACAGAAAAGAGAAGACAAGAATTATCTGGTATGTCAGGGGATGCAACAGACAGTGGATTGTGTGATGATGGTGCTTTTTATTCATGCAAGATTATGTGTTAGGAGAAAAATTGTGGTAGCACAATTCAGTTGTGAGACGCAGAATTATCTGCCTTGTGAGCCAAGCATCTGCCAAGCATAAACTTACCAACTTCTGCATAAACCACGCTGGGACCCCAACTACCAGATGCAACTGGTCATATCTAAGCCTGCCTGACCATAAGGCACATGGGATCATGGAGTAAGAGAGTGTCAGCACGGTGAATGCCAGAAATACTAGTGCTGTAACAGGAAGACTTGAAATTGGAGGAAGATACGTACAAATGCATAAGTCATACCAAGTCCATTCCCAGCATATTTCCATACTCTTTTGACTTTTTAAAAAAAGAACAAAACCCCCAATCTCTCCCACAATGAAATCCTACAGATAGAGTTTCCTTATGCTCTTTATGTGTTGGTGATTTTCCATTCTCAGTGTCAATCTATACTGTAATTGGCAAAATCATGTATTTGCCTTATAAATACTTTTTTAAAGGTATTGATAAAAAGTCTATCTCAATAGTGTAGTAGCTGCGCTAACAAACCGAAGCATCTAAAGCTGTGTGCACTTATTATGGGTCAAAATGCTATTTGGGGAGAGTCATACTCTAAAAAGAAGGAAAAGCAAACATTAATTAACAAAGTATAGATACAAACAAACTGTAAGATTATTACTTCGCAACATAAAAGATTAATTAATCCAGTAGTGTACAAAAAAACCACACTATGTTTAAAAAAGAAAAAGGAAGTCATGTAGAGAATGCTGTAAAACAGTGGAAAATTAACTGCAAATCACAACAAACTTGCGCTTTTATGCAGATATATAAGTATATTGATCCACTTTTAGAAAACAGATGAAAGTATATTTTCCTTGTTTTATTCCACTGAATTTACGTATAGCATAAATTTGAACTACTGTATCAGTCATTCAATATAAGGAGTGTAACATTTTTCTGAGGAAAATCCTATAGTTTTTGTGTACAATTTAGGGGAGAGTCCAATGATGGAATCAAAGCAATTTCTCAGTTGCCAGGTGTCAGGATGCTATTTTGATGGATGCTTTTCTTATATACTACTATGAGGTTCTGTTGTGGTTCAGTAAATTCAGGTGTGAATATTTTTTTTGAGGCAAATCTGTGATTTAAAACTACAGTTTTACCAACCCAAGAATTAAAGACATTATCAAGACCTCCTGACCATGAATTTAGCTTAAAGATCATAAAAATTTGTTGGTTTTGAACTAGCTTCTTGTGTTTGAGCAAAATTACATGTTGATCACTTTTCAGGCAGTCTTCTGCAAAGCTAGAACAGGAAGTTTATTCTCCTCTCCTAGTGAAAACAGAGTCCCCCATAACCACAAAATTCAAGAAATTAGCTTATCAGGAAATTACAGTTCATAAAGCATTCTCTTGCCATCTTCACCAAGATGTAGTTGTAAAACACTTGTGTTACAGCAGATGCTGTGAGATGGCTCTGCTTCCACTCCATAGTCATATATAAACAATTTCTCTTTCCTGAATGGCGTGGAATTTTACAGCAATGAAGCAGTTACACAAGCACAGGACTTGACCTTTTGCTAAATGCCTATGTTGCATAGCTCAAATATTGACTTAACTACAAACAATCTCAGCCTGTAATTTTAGACATGAAAACCAAATATATGAAATATGTCTTGGAAAAGAACACTGAGAGCAGCAACAGTATGCAAGTGACTAATCTGTACAGAAAGGAATAGTACAATTTTTTTTCCAAAACATTTGAGCTAAATTTTTTTTATATTCTTCCACTTTTGCAAAAAAGAAAAATGTAAAACAACTAACGATCTCCTTGTTAATACAAAATCCTTCCCAAAGAAAGGGAGGGTTCAAATTTACAGAACAAAATTGTTTGCATAGTAAAATAATCATCCAGATGGCAAAAATAAGCAACCCTGAGAATGGTGTTAAGAGGAAGACTATGCCTCTTGGGCTCATCATCAGTAACAGTTTCATAACAACAATTTCAAGCTCTCAGCTTTAAGCATACCAGCACAGTTTAGTGAACATTAGCTAATCCATGTATTGCTAATCTATTATTCTAGAAATGTGTGACTGTGTAATAGAGTCCTGGGTTTATGATTGACCTGGCCCTGTTTGACATGAAAATACCAGAAAAGAAAGACCAGTTCAGAATTATTTTTGTATAACTCCTCTGCTGTCAGCATTCAGTGCAACTATAAATAATGTAGGAAATATTTTAATCAAGACATTCCTATGTTACATAAAACCATCTTCTGAACCACGTAAATTTTTTCGTACATAAAGAGCAAAAGTAAGGGCAATTTACTATATGCAAACTATTAAGAGGCTAATCAACTTGGTGAACTGAGATTTAAGCAGTAACCTCCTTCCCCAAGAAAGTATGTGTATCTATTTTATGAATATTTAAGCAAAATAAAAAATGGAGCAGCAGCTACTTAATCTGCAGTTTAAAATAAATACATGCACTCAGAAATAAGAACTTGAAATACAGCTGATCTGAAAGAAATAGGAATGAACATAAAGGAGCACGATATTTGATGTCGGAAGAAATTCTAAATAAAATCCGGTCTAACCAGTGAATAACTCAAAAAAGTGCAGATATGAACATAATGGAAGTGGCATGGAGCTGCAAATATGTAAGACTGGTAATTATTTAGGTAAAGCATAAAGATGAATCAAATCAGAATTGGGGAAGACAGTCAAATGAGTTTTACATTCACACAGTCTGTGGCAATGTGCGAAAGAATTAAAATTACCATGAACACTGTGTATTTTTCTGTCGCTATAGTCTAATACAAAAGGAGTCCACACTACTTCTAGGTCATGAATGACAAAGGCTCTCTACATCAAAAGGTCCCTCTCTATGCCTAGCAAAAACTCTGAATACAGATAGAAAGGAATTAACAGCTACTTCCTCATGCAAATAACTCTCTCTTTCCCCCTATAATCTGTAAGAGTTGCTGACATGTAGTATTCTTAGGAATGCACTGGTAAAGTGCTCAGATACTTTTGTATCTTGTATACTCCTCTAATGCTTTGCATTGTGGAACAACACAAACTTTTTATCATAGCAAGTAACTGCATGACTTTCTCCAAAGTTAATATATGATCTATCCAACCTCAGTATTTGTAGGATTAAATTGAACTTATTGTGGACAGGGAACTTTTTGTACCATCTGGGCTTTTTACTTTATCTTAACTGGATCCTAGCAAGATGATCCCAGTATTGTTCTTAACAAAGTAATTCCTTTCTCCCCACAAAGAATTATTTCCCGAAAAATGGATGTCAGTGAATGGATTCAACATCACAAGTTAAAGTTTTCAAATATTTGGGTGAACTAAAATTTCAACCAACAAACTAGTCAAGCAAAATATGCATATAGACATTGCATAAGCAAAAACCTGCACTCTCATGCACAAAGACTAAATTTTCCCACCCTTACGTGGGATTCAGCTGACAAAGCTAGCAGTCCACAGTTCTTACTGTTAATATTTTTGAAAATGGAATGATCATTTGGTTTTCAAATGAATCATGGATGCAAAAACCATCAAATTCCAGATAAATAAGATAGATAGAAAATTGGTATGAATTCTAGTCAGATTTGAAGTGGTGGTTTTTGTTTTTTTTTTTTTTTTTTTTCACCTGAAAAATGAATGTAGCATAAAATTTAAGCACTTAATTCATAATTCAGGAAAACTGAAATACTGCCCAAACATAACTATAGGTTCTTATTTGGGAATTTTTCCTGAAGTAAACCTGAAGGCTTGTAAAACTTTATGAACAGCTCCTATTGAAATTAGTGACTGGATTCCAGTTGGACTTGATCTGTCAGAGATGCAAGGCAGCCACAAATCTGATTTCAGCAAGTCAGTCTGTAATCATCCATCTCAAAATCTATGTTTGATGTAAGGCATATTAACTAAATATTAGAATCTGTTAAGTATTAGAATTAAAATCTTGATTTCTGTATTTTATATGCCAGCAGTCCTCTCTTTGGAAGAAAATAATTTCAGTCATGAACAGTTTTGTTTGAGGAAGGACTATGAGATTTTGACATAGTATATTCTGCGTTGCTTGTTAAATTAAAAAAAACCAACAGCAAACTTTGGATTAAGACTATAACATTTTAAAAAACACTATATCACAAAGGCAATATAATATTAAAAAAAACACTATACTCATTTAAACACAATTCAGGAAAAAATTAATGGTTTTAATACATGGAAAAAATTATTATATTGTGGACACTTGAAATGTAGTCATATTTGTTTTGAAGTATGTTTATGTTGTCAGATGGAGCCCTGAGAAAGACAGCAAATGGCAATTTGTTTTTGGAAGATATAAAATGCCAAATAACCTAGTTGTCTTTTAAACGCTTTAGTAAAATACCCAGAAGGATAAATACCACAGCTCTACGAAAAGAAAAATATTATGTGTGCAATCATTATGAGCATGCTACTGTTGGAAGAAAACAGTCATTTATGTTCAAGCTAACTAAACTGGTGAGACAGGAAGAGATGGTCTAAGGTAGATTTAGAAAAAAGCCCTTTGGATTAGAGACTTCTGTTCTTAAGTGCATGTTCCACTTGCATTGTTAATGAAAATGTTTATCATTTCCAAAGATGTTTGGTTACAAAACTAGTCTTTCATGAGATGAAAATGGAAAACAGTATGGCTTTTTTTTTTTATCAGAATGAACAGTCACAAGAATACTAAAAATTTATCAAGGAATGCTTACATATTATTAAAGAAAATATAATATGCATCACACACAAAATCAGTCGAATTACTATTTGCTGAAGGTTAGATATATTGGAACTTTGCTGAATTAGGTGCATGGATCTAAATCGTCATCCAAAGTGATGAACACAATTAGGCAATCAGAAATAAAAATTATATGATTTTGTAATACTGATTTGTTACATTACGTATGTTTACGTCTTTACACAGTTGGAAATATGCAGAAACTAACAAATTCTGGGCATGTAGAGAAATGTAAAGCCTATTAATCTCAGCAGACTACAGCTGCAAGTTGAAGCTCTCTCTTCTGTGAATTTCAGTCTGTCAGTAGAATATAATTGAATACCCTGTGTTAGCAATATGTATGCATGTATGGAGCACAAGACAGCCAGTAGAACAATCCCTGAATGACAATCTGAAGACAAATATATAATCTGTAAGTTTGAAGTGATAAAAGTTCTTGGGTACTGCTCAGTTTTGTAGGGGAAAAAAAAAATAATTCTGTAATTACACAGTAATTTTTAAGAACATAAATGGATGGTAAATACTGTATGTTTCTATATAACCAAATGATAATTATGTTTTATATTTGAAAGAGTCAAAGAACTGAAACAGGTAATTAAATTGACTCATCTGCTTTCATCAAATTTGTAAACGTACATAGTAAAGTCAGGCAGAAATATGAGATTGGGGTATACACTGTGTTACTTGGAAATTGTTGGAGTTACATTGGTTCTAAATATATATGTGAAACTAAGTATGTAGGATCCAAGGAACTTTGTATTACGCAAGTCCATTTATTGCAGTACTGTTAGCCTGCATGACAGTCACTGAAGATCTCTGTCTAGATTCATACTGGGGACTAACCTGTCCCACCCCAGAACAGTCATGATACAAGCTGAGTCTGGCACCTACTCACCACGATATTCCTCTCACACTGAATAACTCTCTTTCTATCAAACACCCCTCGTACACATGAGTATAATGGACCAAATTTCCTTTAATTTCACTTTGACATTTCACATTTCCACTCCCTGGGTAGAATTTTTCTCTCCTCTTATGCAGGACTTTTTTGATCTTCCTCTTTGTCAGTAAGTATAACATACTCCATGGAAAATTTTATAAAATTAAAAAAAAAAGTGAAGATGGAAAGCGAACCAGCTTAAGAGAATGACAGGAAATGAGCCGAAGTGTTTGATTGTGCGTTTCCTTATGGGAATTAAAAAAAAAAAAAAAAAAATCATAGATACTTGAGACAAAGGAAGAATGGTTAAGTAAGGAGCATAAAGGTTCATAAAGTACACCTTCAGCATCCTAAAAAGATTGAACAAGTATATGAAAAGTGTCGAGGAGATAAACGGCAAAAAGCACACAGTCTTTAATCATCTTTTACATTCATCTAAATTCTGAAAGAAACAAGAGATGTCAAAGTATAAGCTTCAAATATAAGCTTCAAAACACTGGATTTTTTAATATTATTTTATTTTTTAAGAAATACTCTCGCCCAACCTATTTTCCCTATTTTCTTCTTAAAACACAGTAATACTCTTAAGATCTATGTGTTGCAGGGGATGTACAATCAAGCACGTAGTGTGGATAAAGATCAGTTCTGAGAACCAGTACAAGTTCCTATGAGTGAAATAAATCTGATAGAGTATGAGTGGAAATTAGTTCCCCCACCAGTCTTGTACTAGCCTGCACAGCTGTGAATATTATTCTGTTTGAATTCTTTATCCCCTAAGTATTTATATAAAAAAATGACTCATTAGAATAACTGTTAGCTAAATTCACAAGAACCCATAGACTACATTAGCCTGCTCTCAACATTCAGAGCTCTGTGCTTACTATTTGTCAGAGTTCAAAAGATGCTGAGCTGCGTTAATAAATTATTACAAAGATAACATAATATATTTGATACATACTTGAGTTTCCATCAGGAGCTGAGTCTAAATATGACATATTATTGAAGTATTCAAATAACATTGTATGACAAAACCACTACACAAAATATATTAAGGCAACTAGTACACTCTCCTAGAACAGAAACTATTTAAAATATCCAGGATTAAAAAAACTTTAAAAAACCCACAAAAATTGCCTTTTTAGAAAAGGCCTTTTTTTTCTTTTCTTTTTTTTTTTTTCTACATCAAATATGTGCTAATCAACAGTCCTAGCACTTTGGTCATTTTAGAAAACGTGATCGACAGACATTTAAAAGAAGAAAAATATAGAAAGAGAAAGCAGTGTATCTGAAAGTATTTTGCATTTATACCTTCTAGGTGCTGTCCATTCATTTACTTTGTAGGCTTTTAAATGCAGGATCTGAGCTAGAAGTTTGCTAGAGCTAAACTTTGTTTAGAAACACTGTAACTATTTCTCCATTCAGTCCATTTAATCAAAAGCATTAAACAGATTGATCTGCAAAATACAAACATGGCAACCCAGAAATTACTCATGCACTCTGTGTTAGCAGAGTCTCCAGCTAAGAGTTAGAAATCTTGGTCGGGAACTGAGGAGAACACCTCAGTTATACACCTTTGTTTTCGATTCACAGCAACGCACCAGAGAAGGATTTGAGATCAACTACATCCTAAGTGAAATCATTTGACTTAACCACATAGTTATAAAATTCTCATGTTTTGCATTCCTTCTTTTCCTGAGGCCCAATATTTAATTAGCTATATAAAGTGGATCAGCTTTATCTGTATCCCAAAGTCCTCACCAAGGAAGTAGGATTTACAGATCCATATCCCTGCTCCAAAATAGCATAAGATAGGTTTTAACAACCTAGCTGCTATGTGAAAGTAGTAACTACCTGGCTATTGGGAAATACTGTCTAGCCAGAGCCAAAAATGTCTGGTTCCTGCCTGTCCCTTCTGTTATGCTTTATTTGGTAGTCATGATCTGAGGAGGCCTAAGACACTGGATCTGACTGGTGAGATAGGCAGGAGAAAGCCTTGCTGAAAATGCCCCTGGGGTTAGGTGTGAGCTTGGGATTTGAGCGTCTTGCACTAGCAGGACGTAGGCAGTTCAGACATGCCCACTAGCAGAAACTATGTGGACTTAAGCATCACTGGGGCAACTACAGGGTAACAGCAGGTAAGTAGAGGTTTTAAGGATCTTAGTTAAACTCTGCTGAAAGAGAATGGAAATTAAAAACCTAGGTGTGTAAGGTAATTTTTAAAATGGGACTTTTTTGAAAACATCATCCTGATAACTCAAAACTAAATTTAAATATACAGCATAAATGCAATTGTATTTTTTTTTTGTCCTACAATATCCTAAAAACTATTTTTTAACAGATTAAATGCTTGATTATATATTCCTTTACAGCAGCTTCATGGCAGGGTAACTCCAGCTGAATAAAGCTAATGTAACAGAGCAGAAAATCAAGCTCGCCGTCTAGTTTGGTCTAATCTCTAATTCACGTTCATAGAAGTTAGAGAGATGCAGAAGTGGACCCAAAGATTAGGGGATATCAAATCTCCAGACTTTTGGTCCAAGCCAGTCAGAATGCTCCTGTTTCACTGAGTATCAATATTACAAGGTCTAAACAGTCTGTCCTGGTTTAGCAAAGTCAACAACCTTGCACCTATTAGCAGTTAACCCATGAGACTGCCCATGCATTTAAGCACAAGTATACTATTAAGCACATAAATAGACAGTGTTTACTTGGCTAAAGTGGTGCCGCAGTTTTAACATCTTGAAGGGCTGAAATCTCAAGACAACAAGGTTTACTAATTCTTATAAATATCCTCTAAAATACTTTTCATAAATGTGTGACTGTTTTCAACTATGTTGACAACAGTACCATGTCCCCTGAAGTTATTTCAGAGTCCTGACTGTGTGTAGAGCTGATTCCAGTGTCAGAGTCTGTATCATTTATGTCCAGATTAGTCACTCTATGAACAAAGTCAGGAACAGCCATGCTGTTACTGGAGATGCCGCTGCCCTTGGATGGCTCTTCATTTGATGGAAGCCTAGTTTCAATGTTGTCTTTCACATGCAGTAAATTAAATTCTTCTGTAAGAAGTTCATATTCTTTTTCCTTCTTTTGAAGCAGTGAGTCCCTGTATGTAAGTTCTTTCTGAATGCAGCTCAAGTATGAATTGATTCTCAGTCCATCTTTCATACTTTTTTCCAGCTCATATTTTACACTTTCCAAATTTGAGTTTTCCAGTTCAGCATTAGCAGCTCCTTCTGTGTGAACATCACCTCCATTATTTTCTGTGCATACACCATGTACCTCTTTTTCAATTTCAGCACACAGCTTCTCTATTAACTGTTTGTGATGTTTCAGTCTCTCTTCAACCTGCAAAATTCCCTCACTTTTGCTCAAATAGTCATGCAACTCTTTTTGATCATCTGGCCTACTCCCTTGCTGCTCCGCTTCACTTGGATTGATCATTAAATAGGAGTCCTGCACATAATTTTCTCCATCATGGGCCACACGATCTAGATGGAATTTCGCTTCACATTTTTCAATTTCCCTATCTAGTTCCTTCATTCTAAGGACTTGTTGATGAATGGTGTGATCTTGAGAAATGATCAGATGAATCAGTGTCTCCATATTATCTCTCTCTTGCTGAACACTATCCTGTTTAAGCTTGGCCAGTTTCCGGAAAGTCTTCCTGACAATTTTCTTTTGCTTGTCTATTGGCAACATCTTCATGTAATTTGCTGGACTGAGCTCCCACTGTTTTTCTACATTTTGTACCACCTTAGCTTCAGCTGTCTTCCACAATGGAAATGAGAGGAAAGCATCTGACTTTACCAACACAAAGTGCAAATTAGCCTGCTCTTCCCCCCAGGCCTTCCAAAGTCTCAGAATCTTTGTCAAGGGAGGAAGTACTCGCTCCGAGCCTCTCCATTTTTCTACAATGCAGTAGTCACTAGGTTTTCCAAAGAGGACCTTTTTCTCTCCAAATGTCGCCTGATGTTCCTCAAGCAGTGCCTGAATCACTTCTGCGCAAGTTGTGCGCTTTGTCAGGCCACATACAATCTTCTCTTCCTGGCAAACCCAAACCACAATCTCTCTTTCATTTGAAGCCATGTCCTTGTTGGGAGACCTGGAAAACAAGAAGACACCAAATATAAATTACATATCAGTGGCACAGACTGTATGAATAACTATAATTCTGACATGACTACCACATTGAAAAATTCCTGTATTATTGTATGAGACAATATACTTGTTTAAATTACATGAAGAAATACCTTTGGATTAAATAACAGAAAAACACACCCATTTCAGCTGCTGCTTTAATATTATTACCAGTCCAGATTAATGTGAATCTCACACAAAATGTCTTTTATCAAATCTAGTTTTTATACACTGTACACATAATAAGCGTGTATTAACAATAAGTGGTAAATTTTGGCAATCTTCATTACATTTCCAAACTGTCCTAGGATAACATAACTTTCAGATCTGCATATCTGTTCTCATCATACAGACATTGTGCAAACATTTGTAAGCTCTTAATATCACCAAGGCTTCTGAAGGGAAGAATCATGCCTTCAAATATGCACTGAACATAGGTGTACTGAGAAAAGACGATTGAAGACCATCTAAGTTAAAAGAACTTGACGATAGGAAAAATCTATAGCTCTTTTGCCACACCTGCACCCACACAAGCACCATGGTTTTCCACTGTGATTTTTCACTAACGAGTCTAAAGAAATTTGTTGCTTTTCCTGAAGTACCAAGTAGCCTGAATTCCAGTGAGTTGTGAGAGAATACCAACTTGCGACAGAACACATGTATAGGTCCATATTTTGTAACCTTTGTAATGATACAGAAATGCCAGAAAATGTAAAAAGTTAGAATTTTTTAAAATTTATTTATGAATTCCAATGAATGTGGTATTAACCTGACATTAGCAGCTGGTACCTCCTTGTACACTGAAATACCTAACTTCAGGTGTCTATGGCTACTGTAGCTGTCTAATCAATACAATCAGTGGAGCCCAGAGAGCGATTCAGTTGACTAAATGTAGAAGTTCACTTTACCCTTAAGTTTGTCCCCATCTGAGTAGCCCTGGACTGCCATGGACCTACATTGGCAGAGGGGTCTTGTGGAACCTGTCCAGGATATTCCAGCCCTCTAGCCTCCACATGCATAATTTGCTGCTTGCCCAGACCTGCTGATTTGGCCTCTTGCCTAAAACGATAAAACAATAAATTCCCCGAGGAAAAAATGCATTTCTTTGGATTTTCTCGTATCACTTCCAGTTCATTTGAATGAATGAGATTTAACCCAGTCTGGCAGAGGAAGCTTGAAAATGAAAATGACAATTCGGACAATATTCTATCTGGGACTATTTATTCGCAGTACTTTTCTAGTCTTTTGAAATGTAGAAGGAATTGACTTTTACTTGGCTTAATTAGGGTTATACCCTATGATAATTAAAGCAAACCAACTTGTTTCTTTTTTCTTAATTGCTACACAACACAAGAGACAAACTGCAATCTAATAAATTGGACTGTGATTGACTCAGCTCTAGGTGCCACTCTGACCAGAAGGCAATAATCCTCAAAAGATGGGAGACTGCAAATGAATACTAATAAAACCTACAAGAATGAGTTTATTAGTATCATCGCACAGGAGAGCTCTGTCCAACTACATTGCTCCAGGTCTTGGAACATCTCTCTGTAAAATTTGTGTTTTGGTAGATTACTCTGAGTAATGACATAATTTTCCCACTTCAATAGCTCCCTCTTACAGGACAGGATTTTACAGTAATTATTTTTTAAAACTGGTGCTCAGAAGATTAATAACGTTTTCACAGACTACTTCTCAAAATAGGAAAGCATATGTCACACAGAAATTGGCAAAATGGCACAAAGAAACAGAAATATTCAAGTCTAAATGGGGGGAAGGGAATGAAAGACAGTAGCATATTAAATGGCATTAATGTTAAGTATGTCACACGCTAAAAAGTCAGTATCTGTAAGCTTTTTTAGGTTTACAGCATACAGGATTCTATAGAAATATTTTTGTCTGTTGACAGATTGATAGTTAAATGAAACTTACATAAATAGACAATTGCAACATAAGTCAGTTGTGACTGTCAAATAACTCAGTATTTGTTTTACACTACAGATATAAAAAGAAAAAACAGATAAACTACAGTTACATTATGTTAAGCATAAAATTATGCAAAATGGATTATCAAAAATACAGTATCTCAAATAATGTTCACTACTGATACAGAAATAATTGACCTAGAAATAAAAGTATATTACCAGTCATTGAATTTCAACTTATAAAAGTACTGAAAGAAAAATAAAAATTAAATAGGCATAAAAGCATAAGAAATATTAGATTGGGACTTTAAGGCAGTAAATTAAGACCACATTTTCCTGTAGTTTTTTGTAATCAATAAACACATTTCAGGGAATACCTGTTATCTCAGTCTTTTAGCATTCTTCTGAGAGTCTTACGCAATTTGTTTGCACATTGAAACTCTTCTTATTTTTTTCTCATTCTTGTTTTTGGTTGATTGCCATATTGTCTCCTAGTTAATATTTTTAGTGTGTAACAGATTACATGAGTTAAGCAGAAGCTTACTATCTCTTTTCCTCCTGGCCCCTTTAAAGCTTTCCTATGAAGACAGTTTCTCTCTGTGGTATTAGTAAATCTTCAGATAAATTTGAAAACCCCACAGATACCCCACAGTATTAGTGTACTGATAAATACTTTTGCTATACCCATTTTTTACATGGACCTCCCACTGACTTCAGCAGGGGTTAAGTAAGCTTCTGATGGAAATAAATACATTATTTATTGTATAGCAATCTCTATAGGATCTCTGCAAACAGTAGAGATATAAAATAACTTTTTTAAATTACTGTTTTTAGTAATTTTCTAGCTGTTTATCACCCCCTGTTATTTTCTCAGTTACAATGCACCTGTCTACCCAGACTTTACATTGAGCTTTTTAGAGAAGGATTTTTCTTTACCTTGTCTATAGTGTATTTAACATACTGAAGTCCAAAACTAGTAGTAGCACGGCAAGAATGGATAATGTATGCACATGCAGGTACACAAAGAACTCAAGTAGCTTATACATTAAAATATATACATATATATTATATAAGTGTATGTATAGCATATGTAACACACACCTTGTAATTATATCGTCACCTTTTACAGAAAAGAAGAAAAAAAAGTAATTCTGAACATCGCTGTAATTCTTGGATCAAAACAGAACTGTAAAGTCTTTCATTATTTTTTTCCATGCTTTTGTCAACTTATATTGTCTTCATTTTTATTCAGTAGCCTCACTAAATTTTTAATCTTTCTTTTTAATAAAAAAAAGAATTAGCAAGTCATTTATAATCTTACAGTGCCATGGAATTCTAATATAATCTAAAAAATCAAAAGTGTTCTTTATTATCTTCCACTATAAAATAGTAAACAGATGGGGCCTACCACGGACCTTTTAAGTAAAATTTATTGTATAATTCTTTAATCATAGTTAATTCAGGTAGTGCCAAACAAAAATGAAGCTTCAGTGTGTCAATCACAGCATAACAATTATTGAAGACTTGCATTCAGTATACTGGAAACCATCCTCCATTAAGCTGTACTTTCCTCATAGAAAGTGGAGAGCAGATTCTGCATATAGAAAGTGGAATTCATCTCACTTGGGCATCTGGAAGTTAAGATTTCAGTACAAATTCACCATCAAAGTTCCTCCTTGTCATAGGAGGAGAGTGGACCTCCAAGGAGAAAGTCACCACAGCCTAAACTGTCCATGATCATTGGGATGAATCCTCAAATGAAGCTATTTCTCTCTTTCATTAATTACAAGAAACCTATGTGGCCACCTTCAACTAAATAGTTCATTTTCAGGTAGCTAAATACAGGTGAGAGTAATCCAATCAGATTCTGGTTTATCATTTGAAAGAAACGTAACAGGAATGGTTCAGACAGCAGTAGATTTAATAAAGATAACTAAACACGGGACCTAATACTATGACTTCATAGCTTAGTTTAGATGCTGATTATTCCATTTGCTGTTCAATTTATTACTGTCATTTATAAGGAAATACATGAGGTCATTTCAATAGTAAGAAAGATGTAATCCAATTTGTAACTCCTCATCTTGAATAAATGTTAGTCATTGACAGTGATTTTTTTCCCCGATATGTAATACTAAAAATAAAAATATTCAGCAACAAGATCTGCCTTCACATGGTCATTTTAATGAAGAGGCAAGCTTCTTATGTTTACTGATCCCTTGGCCTTGATGTCTTGCAGTTTTGTAAAGAAAGCAAAAGAACTGTCATTTCTTAATAACATATCATTTAATGAGTCTCTAATAGCTAAGGTGTTTAAATGTTTAAATGTTCCAGTTTAAATGTTTGACTTTCTTGAAAAAATATTTCAGTAGTAACTTATTCAAAACTAGCTAGGCAACTTCATTTTTCCAAACGTTCATAGCTGTTGCTGTGAACAGGCTTTAAAGCTTTCAGTTCTAGCTTGAATTCTATTTCTTTGAATTGATCACTGAAATGTTCTATTTATTTATCTATGATTTTAAAGCCTTGATGTTAATGAGAACATGCAGATCTATCTTTTTTTGCAAAGTCACCTGTTGCTCAGGAACAGATGAGAATTTAAGCTTAAGAATGGTCAAAAGTACATTTCCAGTATCTCTTGTTTGTTTTGATTGCTAGTTTTATGCCTTCTACTCTTTGCTTCTCTTCATGATGACCCAAAAACAACATTCTAATCACATTATAGACCTCACACAAAGGCTTGATTGTGTCAGCACAAGATGATTGTTGTGTGTCAGATATACACTTCATTGATTTATTATGCAGGCCTAGGGGAAGAAAGGTAATACATTCCAGCAATGTATAGACAAAACAAAAACATGTACTTTATGTTGCACAGAGTCAAAATATGAGATACCTTAAATGCTGGAAACAGCACTTTTGATATTCACTATCTTGAAGGGATGTCCAGCACAAAAACATACATATCAAACACAAAAGTCTTTGCCTTCCTGAAAATTTTAACATTCTTCCTAAATACGCAACATATAGTTTTACAACCAATCATGCCAATCAAATAAAGGGATCCCCCTACTTTTTAGAATTTCATCTATATGTCTACAAGATGCTCCTTTTTCCTCAATGATTTCAGCAAACATTCTGTTGGGACTAGATCGCTTACATATCGTATTGTTAGCAGATTAATACAGTGTTTCTGAAATATCATTAAAAGGCATTAAAAGAATATTTTGTCTCTGTTGAGAAAAAAAAAAACACACACAGATAAGACTCTTCTCTCCCTTCACTGTAATAAATTCTTTGTAGACTTTCACAGAAAAATAAAATGGAATTCCATTCTTAACATTCCTGTATTTCTTGATGTCCTGTTCCCAAGGAACTAATCAAACTAGGTAACTCAAAAATACCTAGATAATTGCTAGAAATTTCACAGCCACGACATTTTTGTGAACCCCTTGCTACCACTATTGTTTAATGCTCTACTAATTTTAAGTCAGCATGACCAGCTGAACCAATTTTAAGTCAACATGGCCATGAAAGTTTTTGTGTTAAGAAAGGGATTAAAAACTTGAGATTATGTTCATGATCAAAAATGTTATTAATTGACTCCTCCCAGTCATTGAAATAATTTATACAGAATAAAAAATCTGCAGGTGAAAATGAATGGCACACAAAGCAATACATTAATCCTTTGCTTGAAAATGTATACAACTTAATAATTTATAAATTTGACATCAAAGAGTTTATGCTGGAAAGCCATTTGTGTGAAATAGCTTAGTCATTTTTTGACCAATTTATTGGGGAAATCATGCTTTATATTCTTAATTTTCAGAGGTGGAAGAGCTTTTATTATGTATGAATTAAACTACAGTTAATCAGATGTCATAAAGCCGTATCTGTTAGAGAGTACAAATGTTTGTGGGCTGGAATATTCTTGTACTTCTCAGGGTAGTAACGTCACCTTTTATTCTTTCATCATTGCATCTTCAAATGGCACATAATCTGTAATTAATTATTCTTTATGTCAGAAGGATTGCTTCTAGTATTATGCTAGCAGATGATGTAACTAATTTATCCAGTTTTAGTGTAGAAAATTAATCAAATTTTGTACTTTTGAGATATTTTCTTCTCTTCATCTATTTTTTTTATTTTTAATGCTGTGCTTGCATAAATACATTTCAGCATACATAAGACCCAGAAAGCCACACAAAACAACTATCATTTGCAATGCAAGAAAAGCAACAGAACAGTAATTTATAAAAGGCCTCCTATTGACAGCATAAACCCTCTCAGTAGAGCATCTGAACGTACAGTCTAATCTGCAGCAAATCAGATGATAATTGTGGTTTATGATTGACCGGCTGCTGTGATGGGTTCCTCAGCTGACCAGAGCTCTCAGGTAGGTATGCTGGTGTCATGACCTTCCTAGTGTAAGACCAAAGTGCTTCTAAACTTCTAAGAAACAAACACCTACATTATGTCAAGATACCACCCAGAACAATTCACTTCTTCAATGAAGAAACCAAAAGCAACTAAGTGACAGAACAGGAAAGAAAAGGCTTAAGAGACAAACCTCCTGCTGCCTACTGCATCCTTGCAGAGAAGTCCTTCCTAGAGCTTCAGTGTCTGCTATCTCAGTGCTTTCCTGGAATCCACTAAGAAACATGAAACTTTCAGGCAGACCCAGGCAGGGTCTGTGCTCCCCACACCTCTCAGCAGGCTCTCCCTTTCTCAAACTGCACACTCCCGGCTCCTCACCAAGGCCTTCTGTGCCTCGTCTGCTACCTGCCATGCTGCACCGTGGGGAACAATCTCCCAGCCAAGCATGCTCATTTGCTGAGCCACTTGCTCTCTTCTGAAAACTGTGTAACACAATGGCATAAAGCATCCTGGGAAAACAAGAGACATCTGCCACAAAAGCATTCAGTAATCCGTTGTTTTCAAGGGGATGGCAAGCAAATCTGCCCCCTTGGATTCTGGCAAGTATGTATTTGTGCTATGGTCTTCTCTTTGTTCTGTACCCATACATGTTTCCTTCACGTGGAAGGGCCCAGAGAACACATGCCTTGTTTAGGCACTTGCTAATACCCCTGTTATCTCTGTGTCTCAGATCCGAGCCATAACTACCTATCAAAAAAATTCGATGGCCTTTAATTATATTTACTTGCTGGAAATAAGGTGAGGCAAATATTACAGGGATACCTACTTGACACAAACAACCTGCATTTGTAGGATAGTACACATGCTCCATGTCATTTGAGAGCTTCTGATAGCAGTGATATTTACATGTCAGGGTAGATAAAGACTAATTAGTTTATCAGTCACCACATTCCATTTAGAATTTATACTGTAACATTGCTTTTATTATTTATTTTTCAAAATCTCAACATGCTACCATATAGATATATATATAAATAAAAGCATATATGAGACGTTGGAAGATTGTTCTGAAAGGAAAGATCAAAACATATTCTGACTCTGTGGGATTTTTATCTGTGAAATTTGCAAAAAAGTAAAGCTATTCGTGCCATGTGTTGCAGCGTTCGTTTGGAAGAATCTCTAACTTAATTCGATCCAAACGGAATTTTGACAGTGAGTTTAAACATTAAAGCTATAAAGAATACACAGCCCGTATGAAAGCTGAGGTCAGAAGTATTTCAACCTTTCAGGCACAAACGAATCCTATTAAAAGTTCACACTAAGTTTATTCAGACTATCCACATTTAATCCACCTTTTTTCTCCACTTTCTGTCACCTTCTGTAAAGTTATTCAGAAAGCAATAAAGGCCAGATCTTATACTTAGTATGCCTCCTGCCTAAGTAGATTACATGCTTCTGAGTTTCCTAAGGGCAGCAATGAGGAAGTATCTTTTCTCTCACCACCCACTGAAGCTGGAATTACTCCAAAGCCTCAGGGTTCAAGACAGCCTATTAACTAACTGCATTCCCATTCCCCTTCACCTATGCCTAAAAAACAGTACTAATGGAGGCACAGTTAATATCCATACCATGTAGGAGATAGAAATTCCGTACATGACATGTCAGAAACTTGGTCCTTCCCTTCTGCATCACACAAAAGTGAGGGCAATGTCTACCTAAAAAGTATCATGGTAAGGCAGGACTGGTACTTTAACTACAATAAGAACAAAACCCCTCAATATAGATAATCAGAGTAGTCCCAATACTGCAGGAAGACTTGGAAAGAACACCACAGAACTTGTGAAAACAAAATAATTCTTTCAAAAGATATAGCTTAAATTTCTCTCTACCATCTGTTTTTGTACCCATTGAATGTTGTTCTATGATAAAGCTTCCTCCTTTACAGAAATGTACATAGGCGTTTATTAAAAATAAAAGAAAATTAGGCATCTAGATATTCATGTGACATTCTTCAAACATATCCAAACTACTGTGTATATGTGTGTTCTAATTGAAGTATTTCAGATATTTGAAACAAGAAAACAATTTCAACAAAGTCTATTTTTACTATGTACAACACATTTCTCCTGGTGTATGTTCCTTTTATAATTCCTTTTTAAATGCATAAATTTTTAACTCAGCAAGATTCCCATACTGTCAGGAAGCCTTTATGAAACATTTTAATTAGCAACAGCTGTTGAAAATTATGTCCTATATCAATTATCATTTGTGCACTTAAAACTAGAACTAGTTCCTTAATGCCTTCTGCAAAGGAATGCCATCACCTTAGTTAGCTACTGTAGAAAATTGCATACATTATAATCCAGCAATGACATATGGTGAAAATTTCTGTCCACCCAATCATTTTACATTGTATTAGTGCTCTATGACAAATTTCAGTTAAATAATTTTGAATTGGAATGGGATAGTACTATTCTGTCATAGAATAAGTAACTTGAAGGGTATGACGGTTTTCAAAAAATAATTCTGTAAGATAATTATTTTATTGCAAATAAGTCATGCACACCAGAGTTCTTGCTGACTTAAAATGTGAGACTTCAGTAAAAATCCCATGGGAAATCGTGTGCTTCATTCTAATAACTGTACTGCTTGGACACAGGTGCCTGAACAGGGACCAATATTTAAGAAAAATTAAAAGGGAAAAAAACCTTGACACTGCTTAAAACAGATATAAAAGAAATACAAGCAGCCAACTAGAAGAATCAAAAGGGCTGACAGTAATAATTCTATCATCTGATAAGTAGATGGACAGCAGAGTTTATACTAGGTAGAAAATAAGCCAAGAAATTTCACCAACTCAGAATGTTGCACTAACAGAAAGAAATAAAAGACCGTGTAAGAGGAATTATACACTTTGCGCACTAGATAAGAGTGATAGTTTTGGCAGATCCTGCCAAATAATGACACAATCCTCTGTCATTGCTCCAGTGGCAGATACTGTTTTGCAAAATCTCATTTGCAAAGTTCAAGTGGAGATTTTCAGCAGAGGTGATCAAAAGGTTACTAAGTCCTCCCCTTTGCTTCTTAACTCTGCCTTATACCATGTTTACACTCCCAACCACTTAACCTACAGGCAAGTGCAAAGGCTGCAGTCTCCATTCAGATGAAGACTGCATCTGCCCCTGCCCTTTTCTCCTGTCTTACCTCTGAAATTATTCCTCTCCCCCTCAGGGTACACATTCTCTATAAATTCCATCTACGCTTTAAATCTGGCTTCCTGTCAGACAAATCATCATTTCTCCACTGTATGTTCAGAGTCATAAGGTTGGTAAGTGGATATTAGTTAAAAAAAAGTTTGGAATTGCAATGAGTAACATCAGCAAGTGTGCTGTGTACACAAAATGCCGTGACAGGTAACATGTTCATTGTATCAGGTCTGTATTTGTGGTGGCCTGACACAGTGGAGGTTTGAGAACAGAGGAGAGCTGGTTGTCACCAAAATATTTTCCAAGATGAGCAACAATAACAGTAACAATTTGCTTTACTGGGAAAACATGCTTTGATGTGTATATTGCAACTGCTACTGAGGAAGCAGCTGTGATACAGGAATGGAAGATCCAGGAAAAACTCCAGAGCCAAAACAAACACTGACATATTCAGTGGTAATAATTCTTTAGACCATGATGGAGAGAAGGGGAAGACGGGCATTTTCAAATTCCTCAGTGTCAGTAAGCAACATGCAAAGTTTAGGAATATCAATATAGCAAATGCTACATCTTGATTTTGGGCAGTGGGTAGTTCTCACTAGTGCACTAATGAAGATGCCACTGGTATTTTTTATCTACCACAGGAATTTTGCTACATTGCAAAAATATAATTCTCTACATTGTTCCAGTGTCTATCTAAGTGTCTACGCATATTTAACACTGATTAAACTATACAAGCTTTATGGGGATCATATTAATAACGTACAGAATGTGTCTAAAATTCCATCATTTTCAATAATACAGAGGAAGCAGAATAATTTATAGCTCATTTAGAACACAGGCTTCTAAATGACAAAGTCAGAGATGCTATTACAGGTAACAGAAATTTAGTTTATCTAACTTCTCCCGTTAGAATTTTTATTACTTTAGAAGCACCCTGGTTGTTTATGAGCTTTTGACATCAAAGCAGTGCGGGGAATTCCAAGCTTTGAAAGCACAGTTTTTGTTGTTGTCGGCATTCCATGAAATTAAGTTCAGTTTTTGTTGAAAGGCAAACATATACTATTTCCCTCTCCTGGGTTTATTGAAATCTTGCCCAGTGAAGAAATAAACACAAAGCACTCTGAGGTTGGATCTGGACTGCCAAAACACGAACAAAGCACACTATACAGACACCAGTGTTAATAAGGTAAGTTGAATAAAGGAACAAGATAAAGACAAGGAAATAATAAGATTTTGTGCCACCTTTCCAATACTCCCTGGGCTAAAGGAGGCTGGGATGGTTACCTTCTTACGAACCCTTATACACAGTGCATGGCTCAAACAGCTCAGTATACTTCTCTGCTCCTGGTGGCACCCTGTGAGGCACATGCTAGCCTCATGCACGATGAAAGGAAAGAAAGTCCAGATGGACTTGGTTTCTTTTCATCAATCCTCAGGCTGAACTCAGGCTCAGCAAAGCATCCCTTCTTTTCCTTATAGTATTTTCCTGATGGCTACCTACTGTAACTACTTCTATAGCTGCTCTAGCAGCAGCCTGTGGTGAATTTCAGAGTTTAGACACTGTACTTTGTGATTCAGAAAAATGAACGTTGCATTGTAGCAATCAGTATTTTTATCTTTTGTTTTTTAAACACCCCAACAATCCCCAGACACATCCCCAAAATACACAAAAATTATTTACAAGATTACTACCTTAGGAAAGTAATTATCCTAAATACTATTTTTACTACTAAATCTAGTCTTACAGGTTAGCAATTGTACGACTTAAAATATCATAAAGTAATTTAGGCAATCTGACATCTACCTGACATTCCCATCTCCTTGCTTGTGCCAGCTCTGCTAGTTTAACCAAAGGGTTTCCAGCTTGATAAACTGGCAGCAAGCTAACCCAGAAAACAAAAAAGGGAAAAAAAAGGAAAGGAAAAAAAGAAAAGGGGCAGGGGCGAATTCTTTGTTTTGTACTGCTTCTTTGTACTGCTCCCTGAGTTGGGTTCTATGGTGTCAGGTGGGAATACTACCAGTGCAAAGGAAATGGCGGAGAGTGGCGAGGAGCCTGGAAAGGGGGCTTAGGACTGCCCTTTGTGCAACAGCAAGCCTTTAGAGCTGTTCAGCCATCTCATTAAACATCACCCTTTCTTAACTTTTTGACATCTAATGATTTTTCAAAATAGCTTTTTTTGTATATCATAAAACCTACTTTGAGTATCTCTTTACTGTTTTCCAGGAGTGAGAAAGGCAGGATGGGCTTTAATTTTCTTCTGTATTTATTGCAATAAATTTTGCAGAGAGTCAACCACCCCACTTTGAAATTATACTGTATGAACTTTCCCATTTCATTTGCTTTTATTAAATTATATTGAAGTTGTCACCTCAAAAGGGGTACTATCAAGACCTCATTTACAATATTTTTTTTTTCCAAATTTCTCCCTTGAACTTTCAGAAAGATAATTCAGTGACAAATGTGTTCCATTACTTACAGTATTTGAATATTTGAAGAGCTGAAAGGAAAAAAAGATGAGAAGATGAAGTGGACTCTTATTTAAATCTTCACCCTAAAGAGCTAAATTGAGTACTAGGTACATAATTATGCTAACAAGAAGAGTGGACATAAATTTTAAAAAAAGAAACCTGAAGCATTTTAGCATCCATTGACAATCTGAGAGATTTGTGCAGCTTGTGCTTTCAAGTAATTTTCTAAAATTGCTTATCAATGAATGCTTCAATATGTAGTTAGTCAGACACAGGCTGATGTGATCTCTGAAATATCACCACATCCTCTCTGAAAAAGCTACTGAACAAATGAAATAAATTGTTAACCTTACCAACTGTGCTCTGCCCTAGCAATGGATATGCTAAAGAGGGCACCGGAGCTTGCAAAACTGGTTGTAGCCAGCTAAGCAGCAGAGATAAGGAAGGCAAGAAGGAATTGCTGTCTGGAAGCAAGGGTAATGCTGGATCATAAAGATCAAGACTAATGGGAAATTCACTGGATTAATATAAAGAAGAAAGCCTAGGCAAGAGACATACCGGGAACGGTGTCCAGTAGCACACACACACAATTTTTAGCTGTGAGAAGATGAAGGAAGCTGACTGCAGAGGAAAGACATTCCATGATTCAGATGAAAAGCCATGTGGATCCTAAAATATTTGAACGACCATGACTTAAGCCCAAAACCTGTTCTAGAACAGAGATAATGAGCACAGATAATGAATTTCTACCTGGGGCCACCTGAAGAGGCTCATAGCCGTATCAGTTGTCCATCACAACCCTCCCACTGGAGCTGAGCTGCTTGTCTGACCCCCAAACCACATGAGTCATGATGAATTAGACCATAATATAAAAGCCTTTGTTAAACCATCTAAGATAATCCACCTGAATGTGACTGAACAGTTGAGGAAGAAATCATTCAAAAATTTGATGCAGCTGAAAAGATGGTAACCCCGGCAAAGGATTTGTGATGAACAGTGAGAGCAGGTGTGGGCCAAAAACCTGCAGTGAGCACAGCTGAACCCAAATGAGGTCAGGTGTCTGTGGCCAAAGACCGAGGCAGGCCCAAGAAATAATGGGGCTAGTTTTGTGAGATGCATCTATGGCAGGACAGTGATTATCCCAAGGCTGTGGCACCAGAAAAACACTGCAAGCTATTTGTTGTCTTTAGTTCACAGAAAGTCAGACTGAGTCAACATTCAAATTAATCTGATGTTTCTTTATTTCACATATCCAAATGTCTTTGCAGGTGGGGATCCTTTCAACATACGAGCAATTCAGATGACTTCATAGCTCAGGGAGGATAAAAAGGCAGTTTACTTCTAACAAGGCACATCATAAGCTGAATGGATACTACAGTGACAACTGAATGAAGTCATTCTTCCTTCTGCCATGCAAAAGACTCTGTCATGTTTGGAGAAATACACATATTTTGCATTCTTCCATGATATGTTCACGTTCTGTTTGTCACTTCTGACTTTTAAAGAACCCTTGTATGTACCCAGTTTTGTAATATGTAGATGCATATGTATGCAATCTACAGAAGTGGCTATTTCTGCACATATTGTTTATATACATGATGATTTGGGGTTTGTAATATATTTCATTGTACATTAGATGTAGATGATACAGGTTAGATCTACAATAAGATATATGATAGTATATCTTATGTGCTACATAAATGCATTAGATGATCATATACAACACAAACTGTCATATATGCATTTATACACTGAATATGTGCCTACTATGCACAAATGCTTTAGCAGAAAGAAATATGCTTAAGGTGTAGTCAAGCACTCAAAAATCTTAAGTATTGGTGTTGAAGTTTTCCATGCTACTTATTTCAACAAAAATGAAGTTGATTCAGCATACCCATAGCAAGGTACGTTCTCTCCCTTACATCGGACCCCTGCCTTACTTGAATACATACAAGAGACAATACTCAGTTTTGCCAGAGCCACAGAAGGTACTGAGGCATTGCAGACATTGAGTGTTACAACTTTCAGGTGTCTTCCCCATTGCCAAAATTCATAATTCCCTCTTGGACACCTAAACTTCCACAAAAGTGCCACGGAAGAGTTCAACTCCTAACAACGGGACTTGCTGACACCAGCAAATTCAGCAGGAACTGACCTAAAGTAGTCAGAAACATGAACAAAAGGGCAGGACTTCGGTAATGTTAGACTACATTCAGACGTTCACTGCATAAAAAAATGCACCATTAATAAGGACAGCAACCAAAAGCCTGATCCCCTTCTCCCACTGAAGCCTTTAACATGAATCCTTGTCTTTCTCTGGGTTACTGTTACTCATACAAGCCAGCACAAAATAGAACAGCTTCAACAGGAAATACTGAGAATTTCAGTTTAGAATAGCTTGACAGGACCTTCCTGACAAATTCATGTTGAGGACATCAGGGCGGGCATCTCACAGGGTTGTTGTGGCTACTGGGGAGCCTGGCTGCACTTTGTTTGTTGTTGCACATGCTCTGAACAGGGCTGTTAGATGGGACCTCATAATTGAAAAAGCTGAAAGACTGCCTTTTTCTTAATTTTGTTAAGGTGGGAGGGAGGCATATAACCGCAGGGTTTTCAGGACCGGTGTAAGACATGATGGGAGTATAGGTGGCTGGGGAGTGCTGCCAGTCAAAATGTTACTACCTCAGGATTTAATCATAATTTTGTGAACATCAGAAGTTCTTAAAGCTTGTCTTAGGTGACTACAATGGCATTTAGGTACCGAAGTCTTCTTCATAAATCTAGCCCTTATTACTTACATTTGTTCAGTATGTGTTCATTTTATATATTCTCTCTTATGTATGGTACTACACTTTATAGAAGACACATTTTTTAATTTAATCTTTTGCTATATGCCTTTTATCATCAGATATTCAATTGCTTCACAATTGAATTTATCTCCACATACTCTTATAGGGAGAGAACTCCTTTTACAAAACAAAGCTCAAAAATATTTAGGCCAAAGCTATTTACTCGTTTAAGTTCCCACTCTGGCTAACTGAATTGATACCTGCAGAGATGTCCAAAGCAGGACATCCATAAACTTCTTTTGCTCAGCCCTTGTGCAAAACAGATTACAGGACATCAAATTAGCAAATGAGGAACATGCAGTGAGTAACCACTTTGGTAAACTGTGGTTTATGTGACTTGCCCAACATCACGTAGGAATTCTGTGGCAAGGGCAGAGAAGACATCCCTGCTATTAGGATGGTTTTCCCTTAATCATACATTATCCACCTGTAATTCACCTCTCCATTCACTATTCCCTTTTTAATTTCTAAAATGAATGGTACAAAAGATGTTTAATTAGGTGCTCTACAAAGTCTGAGCATGCTCCACGAAGACCTTCCCTTTGAAAGTGATTGGGGTGGAGCTCATGTCATCTACCTTAAGCTATTTAAAATGTAGATGTGTAGTCAAAGATAATTTTCCGACCTTCCTCTGTAATCAGTGGCGTAAGATAGGCACCTCCAAAAGGGTGACTAATCCCATACTGAAAGCCTGTCTAAGGCTGAATGAATTGCCCTCTGGAAGTGTTTAGATGTATCCATTAACTACAAAGAGTACTTAGATGACTAGATACTTAAATTTTCAATGGCTCAAGGTGAGTAAGATGAAGCTTGACTTTTGTGTTTTACCGTGTACCTGAATCTTATGAACAGTATACGTGTCAGTAAAAGTAAGTACTGTGACCATCCACAACTGCAGTTCCAAAAATAACTCAGATCTTCGTCTGACACATGTAGTGGCCTTCATGGGGAAACAAACATGATTAGTTATCTACCTAGACCAGAAGTACCAGAAGTCTGGGAAAGTGCAGTAAAGTCAATACCAATCTTAAATTTTTGTTAGAAAACTGGATTTGTACAGAGATTTTCTGTATAGGATACTAACAACAAAGTGGCCCTGAGAGATACAGGCAATAATCAAGTTAAACAAGTATGCTTAGTACCTTAGCAATCAGTACAGAGGAAGTCTGTCAACAGGTAATGTCCAAGTAAAACAACAGTTTGGAACATCAATTTACCAATTATGAAGCCAACAGAAACAAAAGCAACTGAAAATCGGCATACGATCCCGCATTTATAAATATAATTAAGCCACTCTTTGATTAGTGAGCAGAATCTACTAACTTCCTGTGACAAATGAGGCATACTTTATGTCATCAAAACAGTGCCCCCACTGTTGCTCTGAAAAATTTTGTAGTTTAAAAGTGCTTTTGCAGTGGAAACTACCCTCTGTAGAAATAATCCTTTTGAATTTGGAGGAGGTTGGGGAAAGCAAAAAGTAAGGTGTTCCACATGGATGAAGGAATCTATTAACAGAGCAAATTGCAGGTTCAAGACCCAAGGGCAGACTCTCTTAAAAATTAGTAGTCTTCACTCAACTACATTATTCCACTGAGGTCATGCATCCTTACAAGTTAAAGTAAGGCAAACATGTTTATATCTGACCAAAACAGAACTTGGTCTAATAGATTATTGCATTTTTATGAACCTGATTTATTCCCCAAACATGAAAATGTTATGCTTTTGCATATTTATTTTAAGCTTTGTTAGTTTTGTATTATTAAAAGGAGGACAAAATAAGTATCTTCTGCTTTTCAAGACAGCTGATTATATTTTCCGTTATGATGGGAAATTCATAACTCAGAATTCTTTACATTAATGAATGAGAACAGATGGGGTGGAGAATAAAGAAAGCAAATTAATCAGACTGACAATTTTGACCCTCAAAACAGACAAACTATATTTATGTATTTCATTCACAGCAAATACCTACCCTCTGTGTAAATATATTTTCCTCCTATCATTACTCTGCAGCTGACTAATGGGTGTGAAAAAAACCCAAATAACCCCAACCCAGGAAAACAGAGGTTTACATCACCTCCAAGATTACAACATAAGAAATAAGATGGTAGCCTGGCTTCTTCTAATGCTAATGCTCAAAAAATGTATGTATGTCTAGCAACCATCTAAACTACAAATGAAATGACAGAGGCAAACATGTACTCAGGCAGACAGGAGTGAGAGTGAAACAGAAAAAAGTTGGTGAGAGAAAAACACATCTTTAAATAAAGTGCATTTGAGAGGTGTGCCAAACTTGCACTGGAAAATTTTCTTTCAAGTTTAGTGTCTTTTATTCCTCTCCAAGTGATATCAGGTCTTAGGTTTCATAGCACTAAAAATATATTTACATGAAAACTTTATTATCATTACCAGTGAAAACCTTCCTTTCTGATTTTTGGTTTCAAAAGTTAACTTCCTTTCCTTATGTTCACCTCACAAAACCACCTCAAAATCTGTTAAGGTACACATGGCATTTTTGATTTATTTCCCTTTCTGTGATGTTACAACCCTCCTCACAAGCCATTTTTAATATTATGAAAAATTTTAGACCATTAACAATTCCTCAGTGAATCACGTGAAATCAAACCTAAACAATCTGCAGTGTATTCTCATTTCTCTGCGTGGCAGCCAGCTCTAGTGGACTGTACAAGAATTAGAAACAAGGAGCTCCCAGATTACATTCATACCTCTCCCACTAACTGGCTTTCACACTCTGCACTTCTACAGATTTTGCACTGTCTAGTCATGCCCAACTTACTTTCCTTTTGCAAATATTACCACCCAAATTACAGCTGAGGAAAACTAAGTGTGCTTATCTGTTGTCTGAGGTCACAAACAAGTTGGTATCGTTATCACTATTACAACATGTGTTGTAACACATGTGTTGTAACACCTTAAATGCATTTCTGGATAGGTCGAGGCAGGAAAAGGAGACTAGTGGGTGCCCATTTGAGGCAAGTTCCAGAAAGGTGCTCAAAATTTTTCTTTTGGACAAGGGTCTCCAAAAAAATGCAACTTCCAAAATCACTAATTAGTTCTCATGTTTTATATTTATGTTTAATACATACATATGAGAAATGTTTTATGAAAAATTCTGAGTTTTATTGCAAGAATTTTGCAGGTCCATGGAAAGTTTTCAACCCTGGAAGGTAAAATAGCATCACCAGAATTTGCTTGAAAACTATACTGCACTCAGCAGTTCTAAGTATTTTTTTCTAATGCGAGCCATAGGCATGGAACAGTTGATTAAAAAAAAGTCCAGACACAAACTGATCTCATAGAAATTTTCAGAGAACTCTGCACGACATTTGTCTGTAATATAGTACCTTATCTACCTGCAAATTGCACTGAACTGTATTTGTTTAGTACCTACATTCTGTAGAGGATGGTTCTAGCCTTTGTTACACAAATAAATTTAATCATCTGTTTTCCCCTCTAATTTAATTTGGTTGGTCACTCTTTCTTTCTGTTCATCCTGAAACAATTTGACTCTTATCTGTTGTGTCTTGTGTGATACTTGGGAAATTGCTAGCACAGTAACACTGCAGAAGACGACAGAAAGTCACCATCTTGAGAGTATCATAACACATGAGAGAAACAATAGAAGTGACAATAACAGTTCAGCTACCATTGCACATGACTGGGTACCAACATGTCCAATATTCAGTTCTAGGCTTCACTTAGTGTGTGGTCTTAAACAAAAAATTCATCTTGCATCATCCTTTCTGTCACCATTAATAAGGATTTATCTACATACTAAATATAGAAGTTAGACAAACTAATTAAGGCTTGTACAGCATCTGTGATGTTAATGCTTGCAAATAATAATATTTAAGATCATAATTTAAAGTTGTTATTATTCGTCATATAAAACAAACAAAACAAAAAAGTAAGATTTTCTGAGTTTAAGTGTATACCTTTGCAGGTCAATCAAGAGATACTATGCTGTGATTATCACTGACTTTTAATAAAGTTATTAAATTTTTTTAAAAATCCCCATCTCTGAAAACTTAGCTCTCTCTACTGAAATTATTACACGTTTAGCAACATGTCTGACTCTTTTCTTTGCATGCAAAATGCTAATTTTTCATCAGCACTGACCAGCAAGATTTTTCTTCTGTATTACTAAAAACGTGTTTGTCTGAAGTGTATCTTCTCAGCCTGACTCTACACTATACTAGTGTTTCAGATTAGCTTCAACTTAACCTAAGTAATGCTCTTTCCTTAGATGGTGTAGTATTACACACATCTATTACTCATTTTATTTACTCCTTTGGAATGAAATTGCTGTCTGCCCTCCTCGAATAGTAGATAATTAACTCTTTAGAAATAAGGTTAGTGTTTTGCTAGACGAAAAGCTCTTCCTGAAAGTGAAGTGAACAAATATGTACAAAGATTATTAGAAAATGTATGCAACCATTTTGACCTCTGAGACAACACTGACAAGCCAGGCCAGAAAATAAATTAATATGTATGAACTCTGGCTCAGAAAGGAACTTCTTCTTTGATAGTTCACTAATACATCTCATGCTCAAGGAAAAGGAAAAAAAAAAAGGAGAATAATGTCTTCCACCGTTACCAAACAAGCACCATCTTTTCAATCTAAAAATTTAACACAGTTAACACCACTGATTCTAAAGAAGCTTTTACCCACCCTCTCCAACATACATACCACATGCCTGGTTGTCTTCAATCAAAAAGCAACTTTATAGCTTCATATAGACTTTTCTCCGGGTATGCTCATCCAAGAGGAGAAGTATTAGACATCTCACATGATCCCATGAGACTTACAGTGTGGGTCATACACAGTTCATTCAGATAAGCAGCTGATCTCCAAGAACCTTTCCAGTCCAAACCTAAATGCTGAGTATTTTCAGTTTTGCTTCACCAAGGCTTAAAATGTACAGCAGTGTACTCAACCATAGAGCAGTAGAAATGTTCAGAGTAATACGCAAATAACTGTGCTAACTAGGTACGATGAGAAACTACTGGAGGGAGGGAGGAAGGGAGGGAACATGGTAATGCTAGGTCAGTATCAGATAGATGAGAAGTCTTTAATCTAATTCATTAACCTGTGCTTATAATATAAAACCTGAGAGAACAATGGAATGTTTGTCTGACTGGGGAAGGGCCTCTGACTGTCAGGACAGGAAGAACTCCCTCTGTATGTATATGAATGAATGGATATATATGGTCTTTCTTTCCACCTGTGAACCAGAGATGACGTGATTAAAGAGAGGCAGACATAAAGAGTAGGCAGAGTAGATCTTTGCCTCCTACACAGAAACACTATTCTAACTGTTGTGGCACTGAGGCATTGGCAGTAAAAGATGGAAAAAACAGGAAGGAAAAGCAAAAGCAATAAATAAATTTAAATAATAACAGATTTGTAACACAACTGTTTCATCATCAAACAGTACTGTGGGCTCAGATATGTTGTATGTCAACAGAGCATACAAATGGTTGTGGTAAACTTAGGACCAGTATGAATTACACTGGCAAAAAATATTTCCTAAGCTATTTGTGCCGAACAGGACAGCCCTACAGCATCAAGGACAACTATGTGAAGAAGACAGATTCTCTGTACCCTCTCCCTTTCAAACGGCTACTTCCCTGCCTACAACTTACATGGAACAATAGAGCTTCAACAAGTTTGGGTAAGGTTTACGCGAAACACCCAAGGAAGTGGCCTCAGTGAAAGAGAAATAACAATGGAGTCAGCTTTCTTGGGGTGAGATCACTGGGCAGATAAGACAATGGTAGATCCAGATATCCTTGAGATGGTGGGTAACATCTGAAGTATTTAAATGAACCTAAAGACCCATTCTCAGAAGTGACCAAATATAGCACCCAAGAACAGAGAAGTCCTAATCCTACAGAAAATCAATGGGGCATAGATTCATGCTCTACTTAGCAACCAGGAAATCATATACACTGTGAAACCCTGGTATATAAACACTGCAAGTATATATGCTTTCTATTTATTGCTTATATTTGGATAGGGAACTGTGCAGGACAATGTGTTAGATCGATACTAGACCTTATCGGCAAAGAACTCAATGCCCTTTCTGTTACTCCGTCTTGAGCTCAGCATTTCCTCACATCACCACGCTTCACAGAATCACAGAATGATAGGGGTTGGAAGGGACCTCTGCAGATCATCTAGTCCAAACCCCCTGCCAGAGCAGGTTCACCTAGAGCAGATTGCACAGGAATGTGTCCAGGTGAGTTTTGAGTATCTCCAGAGAAGGAGACTCCACAACCTCTCTGGGCAGCTTGTGCCAGTGCTCTTGCCACCCTCAAAGTAAAGAAGTGCCTCCTCATGTTCAGATGGAACTTCCTGTGATGAAGTTTGTGCCCGTTACCTCTCGTCCTGTCACTGGGCACCCCTGAAAAAAGACTGGCCCCATCCTCCTGGCACCCACCCCTTAAGTATTTATCAGCATTAATAAGATCCCCCCCTCAGTCTTCTCTCCTCCAGACTAAAAAGACCAAGTCCCTCAGCCTTTCCTCATAAGAAAGATGTTCCAGTCCCCTAATCATACTTCTGAAGTACGATGTCAGCTGAGCATTCCTCACACTCCCAGAGAATTGCATCTTTAAGAGATTTGCATGAAAATAAATCCCCTTGAATTTATTCACATTACAGACGCTTAGTCCTGCAGGAAACTGCCCCTTTTCCTTTATTGCCTTAGAGGGTACAGCCTGTCCCTGCTGAGCACATTTGGATTTGTAGGTGGGTGGGGCATGGCCTTGCTACCTTTTGGATGCATTGTTCTCCAAGGGACACATTGACAAGCACATACACGCTCTGGGGACTATGATTATTTCTGGATGTCACAGGAGATCAAAGAATAGTTGAAAAACTCCACATAACTCTTGAAAAAGATATCAAGATATCACTCATTCTCCTTCTGGCCAAGAAAAATACATTGGGGCCACATTCCTAGCGGCTGTTCCTCTGAAATCAAATCAGGGATTACAGTGATCTACTGGTTACCTATGCCTTGTGCTTTCTCTCTGCATGAACAAGATTTCAGCAGCCCCAGAGAGTAATACCAACTGAGGATCTTTCAAATACTAGAAGCAGTTCAGCGCAGGTTTTGTCTTCCTGACGTTTAATCTCTGTTTGTTTCTGTAAAGGCTCGTGGCATCACAGCCAACATCTCCCACTTCTTTTTCAAATACCTCATACACACAGATACAGTCAGAGTAACCTCTTTGTTTAAACTCTGAGGTCTTAGGAGTAGAGACTGACATTTTCTGGTCTGGATGTGAAGAATCTACTATGAAACAGGGCCCTGATCTGGGACCTCTGGGCAATGCTGCAAGACAAGCACTAATTACAGACGTGTCATCTTCTTATCTGAGCAAATGACTATAACGCCTTCATTTTCCTCCTGGCTCTTCTTCCAACTACCTTTGTTGCCTTGACTTAGCTTTATGTCCTCCTCCTGTAAACATAGATTTTATTCCTCATTTGCTTATCTTATAACTCTCAGGAGTTACATTTCCATGTAGTTAATGGTCATTAAATACTTTCAGTGACAAAGCAAAGTGGAAAGACAGGAGAGTGCTTGCTCCTCCTGTACTCGACCTTTACTCAATAGTTTTTGTTACAAGAACTGAGTTCCCCAAAGAGAAGCACTAGATCTAATTAAAAAAGCAGCAGATTAAACATATACGTATATGTATGTCCCTTTTTGGTCCCTCTTTACAAGTAGGCAAACTAAGACAAGGTACTGAGCCACAAGTTCTGACTCCCCAACTACTGTTCTAAACACAGTCAAGGATTTCAAGCTCACTTGACTTCCTTGGCAAGGTTTTAAATGAGATCACAAAGACACAATTATAATGAAAAAAGAATTATTACATAGCTCTTCAATCATAGTACAAGACCCTTTTACTAACTACATAGGCAAAGTTTAATTCTCAAAATTCAGTATCGCTAGCTAACGTTAAATATGCAGAAATTTAAATATTTGAATAGATAATAACACGTCTTAAGAATTACGTAGTTTGCTTTGTTCTTGACACACACACACACCCCCCCCCCCCCCATTTCTGCGGTCACAAGACTTTCAGCCCCTTCTTATTTCCACAACGTCTCTCTGCCATTAAAGGCATTAATATCTTTTTTTGGGGCGGATGGGAGGTGTGAAATGAGAAGAAAGTGCTAGATGTTCACAGTAATGGTTCCTTTGGTATTTTAATTTTTATTGGCTATTTAAAGCTTTGGATTATGACTTTCTTTTCCTGAGGAATAAAATGTCACATCAGCAAACACATTGAGATTGATGCAATTAGTATGAAGATATTTTAAACATCCAAAAGAGAAGCAGTTTGACTGTTGAATGGAGTGGAACTGTGCTTTGTGATTTAACACAATTATTTAGGTAATTGATGGCAGTAGCAAAACTTCTGTTTTAATAGTAATAAATGTACAGCTCTATGTAAAAGCTGTTTAATGTAAAAGTTCATGTCCACCTTTCCAGATCTGCGCATAAAATGGCCACGAGAAGTACATCGAAGTTTTTCTGTTTCCAGACACATTAGCAAAATACAGTTTAATCAGTAACCTATAGTATTAATAATTCTAAAATAGTACCCTATTTTTTAAACCTTGACTGTTACAGTCTTTCTGATTTATATTTCATCTAATACGCTACGTTCCCAACAAATACAATCGCCCCAGAATAACTTCCAGTGTATCGAATGGGAAAACCAAAAGCCAAACCTGGAAAAAAATCAGGACATTTTTACACAACTTTTTAGGGTCCACTTATATTCCTTCTGGAAAAGATTTTCCCCTGCATACCCTTAAATATGATCTAAATTTCAGTGGTGAGCACCAGTCAAAGCGGGGAAGAGATTACAAGTGATTTTTGAGTTTCTCGCTGAGCCAAAATTTCAGTGATCTGTTTCTGTTCAGTCTTAAGATAGATGGGTTCGGCCACTGTAAATTCCAAGCAAATTTACTCCACTCCAAGCACATTTACTCTTAAAAAATCTTGTGCCATCCTAGCACTTAGAACGATTACATAACTCTTTTTCTTCTTTTTAGAGTTGGTGCGCATGGCATGTGGAAACACGCACAACGTGAGGGGCAAAGTCCCCATAAAGAAACTTCGCAGGAGCCAACCCAGGGACCACAGCTGTCACCCTGAACCTTTTTTTCTAGGCAAAAAAACATAGGCAGTCAAGTCCAGCTCAGACTAAACGCTAACCACAAAAAAGCATCCCCCCTGCCCACGCTGGAAGATCGATGCTCTCCTACCTCCCAGGCTTATAGCCCGCGGACGAGTTAAGGGACGGGGTAGATCCTAAGGGGCTGCAGGCTGCGGCTCTCCCTCCCAGGCAGACGGGGGGAAAGCGGAGGGCGAGGGGCCCGGAGCCCGGCCCGGCCCGCCGCAGCCCTCCCCTGAGAAACTCGGGAGTTTCTTCCCAGAGCGGGTGAGGGCCTCCAGGTCCCCGCCGGCCGTCGGCACTTGCCGCCGCGGGCAGGACCCGCAGGCCGGGGCCGCCAGCCGTTCCTCCCAGCCCCGGCCGAGTCTCACCTTGTTAACGCGGGGGACTTCCAGTGTTCGCCTTGGTTTGGACGGGGGAGGTTCAAAGTCAGGAAGAGCTACCTTCCCCTCACTGAAAATATTGCCGAGGAGTCAAAAGAGCCAGAGCGAAGAGGGGAGAGACAGGTCCAGAGGGAGGGAGGGAGGGGGGAGCAGCGCCCCTTCCCTCCGCACACGCCGACCCGCTCCCTCCGGCCCGACTCCCACTCGCAGGTGAGCCCCGGAGTTACAGCTCCCGGGAGCGGCACGGGTCCAGAGCAACACATCCTTCCCCCAGAACCAAAAAAAGAGTCGAAAAGAAATCCATCCCATATCGCCCTCCCTTTCCCTCCACGCACCCACGCGCTTTACCTGTTTTTATGCCGGGTTTTTAATAAATTCCTTCCAAAGGGAGCCATGATCCCAGCGGCAGAAGCATAACATCAGCGATCCCCAAACAATTCGAGGGTGTTCCCTTCTCCCCTATTTTTTCCCTGAGTGCCTTCCAGCTTGTTAATAGTCACTGAGCGTAGCGATGAGCTGGAAGTTGTGTAATTTGCTGCTAACTTTGAACTCCGGCTTGTTGCTGCTGCTGCACCTTTGGAGTCCTGCCCAGCTGCAAACTTGAAGGAGGCGTTTAGGAGCAGGAAAAAGAAAGGAGGGGGGGGGGAACACGCACTTGCTCTTGTGATGCGAAGTTTTGCACAGAACTTGCTAAACTTTCAGCCTCGTCACCCTCAGGGCACCAGCCAGCAAATGGGAAAGAAGGGGTTTTGCTCCGGCGGGGAACTGTGTCAAAACAAAACAAAAGGACTGAAAACTTTTCCCGGGAGGCTCCAGCCACTTCAGGTCAAGTCGTTCAGCTAAACAACAGCGTTAATGAGGGGCAAGCTACAGTTGCCACACCAGTTCTCGGTACATAATAACCTGCCTTTCAGTACCTCTTTACAAGGTGTTGGACAAGTAATGGGAAGATGAAGGGAAAGAGTCAGTCCGCTATGGCCCTTCTGCCCTCCCTGGATTTTCAAGTAAACGAGCTGTTGGCACGAAAGCCTTCGCAGACTAAAAGCACCTCCGAAAACCTCTTAAGCGTGGCCTAGCAGAGAGCAACTGAGGCAGCAAGACGAAAGGCTCAGTTCATACTGCCATGGTGCAGGACCTTTTTTGTTATTATTTTCAGCTGGTTTCGCCAGAAGGGAAATGAACGCATACTACAGTTCCTGTTCGCTGGAACCCCCTGGGAATGAGAGATTTGGAGTAAAGCTTCAGAGGGGAAAGCTTTTTAAAGCTTCAGAAGGGAAAAAAAAAAAACACCTTTCTTTTTTCCCCCTCCTGCTTCCCCCAATTTGGAGCGGAGCAAGGGGAAGTGGACCCATTGCGCCCCAAAGGCTGATGCCAGCCGGTGAAGGTCCCGGGCCGGCGGGCAGGTGGAAAGTCCCCAGCACAGCCCTAGCTCACCCTAGCCCTCTACTTTCTGCAGTTAATTTAACAGGTACCTATTAGATGTAAATCACTCCTTTTTTTCTTTTTTTTCTTTCTTGTTTCTCACATATTACAGGGCAAATTCTTTATGTGGCCACCCAAAGGTGCAGCACAATAGGGAATTGTTTTATTAAACCGGGGGGGGGGGGGGGGGGGGGGAGATGATTAAATAGGAGCCTACCAGAGTAAGGGCTTATCTGAAAAAAGGCTTTTTCTGCTTCTAAAATTCCCCTTTCCTCCCTTAGTCAAGATAGTCACAGGAGCCTGAAGAAAACAAAGCAAAGGCCCATTCCATGGGTTACCTATTACTGGAAGCTCTGGGAATACCCCACATATTTTCAGTTCAGTCCCACGCCTCTAAATTCTCTGAGCTGTAACTACAAAGAGAGGGACGGGAGCCTCTTAAAAGCCTTGTTTGGGTAATCATCCAAATAACACAAAAATAGGGAAGCTGAAACGAAAGAACTTTCAGATTTCTTATCCTGCTGCCAGGGCAGATTTTAAGTAGTCTGATTCTGGCATTACGAACATAAGCCCGAACACATTAAGTCCATAGAAGTCTTTCCTTTTGCTTTGAATCAGGTTATATATGCCATGAAGAGGGGATTTTCTTATATTGAAAGGACCGGGAAAATTTTTCGGTCCCTAAGAGGTGTTCAAGGCATATTTGGCATAAAAATCAAATCAGTGTAGAATTTCCTAGAGAATAATTAAAATTCAAATAACTTTTTTTATTGACAGAGGTAAAATGAAATAGCTTTAGCTACAGAATAATATTCACGTTTCTCTTCATTATGAAAATAAATTGGTACTCGACGATATTTACAGCCATTTTTATTACTTCTGACTAGTCATCTCACAATTTTAATTTATTCAAATATTAAAATACCATGTAAATTGTTCCTCTTCTACTAGCAAATGCAAAATAATTTTCAACCAAAGATACGTAATGTGGGAACTGGGTCCCTCCATGTAAGTAAATAAAAATGCTTGTTACATTCATGTAGTTACGCAAAGAATTGTAGGAAAGACTCCAGGATAATAAGCAGATGTTTTCCCCACAGCTGAGGGAGAAGACAAGGTTTTCAGTCTATGCACTTTCACAATTAGGCTAACCAAAATCAGGAAGAAAGTCAGTGGGTGTATGATAAAGTCTTGCAAAGTAATAGAGGAGATAATCCTAAGAACGAGGAACATTGCTCTCTACTAAGAACAAGACCAAAGGACATTTAGTATACCATAAAGAAGTGAATACATGCTGTTTCACTTGGTATTCAATTAATCTGTAGAACCCAAACCAAAGTATCATAGGGGACAAAAAGACTTACTGAGTTTATGCAAATACATACACAAAACCATAAAAATACATGGATATTTCTCTTAGTAACAGAAGGGACATTAATTTCCATTCCTCAGCACATAAACCAGTCTCTGAATAGAGTAGAAATAGTAGGAAAACATTTCAGAGGGCGAGGTTAATTTTGTAGGCAGTGTTGACACAACAGTTCAGTTAGCTTGCCCTTAAACTTCCAAAGTGCCTCAAACTGTCTGTATCTGTATGTACACGTCCTTAGTTTTCTTTAAACTCCACCTCTGATCTTCCAGGAATATTGGGCCAACATTCCAGACCAGGGCCCTGGCACTTCCCAGCATGCCATGTGGACATAAAAGGCAACCACTGCTCAAGTCTTGAGCATGATGACCTTCTAATCATGCTTTCTTCATGCAAAAATCTAAAAGGCAAATAGCTGGTAACATCCTGTTTTGGCTGTCAAGCTCAGCCAAATTGTTCTCCACACACAGTATTTTCCCCCTAGGAGAAGAAATGAATGAATGGCAAATCGTTCAGTTTGCAGGACTCTTTTTTTTTGAAAACACTCCATAAAATATGTATGTACTGAACTTGAGATCATCAGAAAGACATATCAACAATACACTCTGTATTTAGAGGAGAAGGAAAGGGAATTATAAACACTAGAGTATCACCTGTCACCTGGGTAAGCTTACTGAACGATAAATCTGGATGCAAATCTTGGGTGCTTGATCAGAAAGCTTAAGGTCAATAAACTGAAGTGTTTCATTTGCCATCTTCCAAAGCAGCTCACACTGACCGTTGTATACATCTCTCTGGCAAAAATACTGCAGCATTGCAATGTTTTAAAACCAGTTTTAACCCAGCCTTAATATACAGCTTTAACCATATCATTCTACGGGTATAGTTTCAAACGAACTTCTTACATGCAACAAGGAGCGTATATGCTACTGCTTTCGCCTTCCCTTTCTTACCTCTCTTACCCACCACTTGGTTCCAGTGCCTATCTTACACAGTCTCTGGGATCTCATTTGATCTCCTAGTAAGCTGACGTAACTCATTCAAATTCCAAACGAGCAGCAAGAGCTTGTTCCTTCTGTTTGGGCTGATTGGTGAGGTGAGTTGGCTAACCTCGGGATCAGACAAGATCAGTCAGACAGTGTGATTTCCAGAGCTGATGCAAGGGAGGAGTTGAACTATAAGCAGGACTAAGAGAATAAAAGAGAGCAAGCAAAGTGAAAGGAGGACTTGGAAATAGGGGGAGGGAGCAAGACCTCCTCCTTTGGCTGTATGGTGGGGCAGCTTGGCAGCTCAATGAAACCTAGTCTAAGAGTGGGTTTACGTGAAAAGACTTCATCTAATCTGATGGCTTGCTGTCCTTAAAAGTGGGGAGATCTCATTCCTCTCCCACTGGCCACAGACTCCTGACCCTTTCCTTGTTGCCAGGTCTGGTTGTCAACAGACTTTATGCTCACAACCATTCAACCTTTTAAATGGATGGAAACCTGACTTGACACAGGAAAGTGAATAAACAGCTTTTTGTTGGGCTAACTAGTTAAATTGGCTTATTGAGGTGTCAGACAATTGGCAGGACTGGCATGTGAGGAGAGAAGCAGGACCATGTGGCCAAAAGTATCGGCAGAGAGATGTGGGAGGAAGACGTCCGATCTGAGCAGCCCTGAGCAGCTGGATTGGCTCAGCCACCTTGTGTAACTTCATTCTGGCTGCAGCAGCGAGCAGCTCAATGGAAGCAGCAAAAGCTACCTTAGGAACAGGGTAAATTGCCCATTTATTGCTCTAGGTTACTGTGTGTAGGCTGCTTCTGATACCTTGGCTCCCTCATTTTAAACCGTCATAAATATTTGTCTGCTTTAAGTGTGACCAAGGATACGAATATAAGACACTAGACTAAATGGTCAATAGAGAAAGAGGTAAAGGTCAGTGCTGGGATTATAACTGGTTAAAAGGCAGGAAACTGGGTGATCCATCTTCAGAGAGGCCGTGGATTTGTGCTGCTCAATTTACTCACTTGAGAAGATTTGCAAAAGGGACTCAGAAGACTGGTGGCTGATGACAAGCTGGCAGGTGAAGGTCGCGTTGATGAGTGCAGAGTAATATACTGAGAAGAAAATCTAAACAAACCTTTAAATTAACTGTCACATCTCAGGAACATAATTTATTTGGGGCAGTTCACTCAAAGCTTACGTCAATGTTCTATACTGGTAAAACCAAAACCAGAGAAACAAAAAAAGAGAGTGGAATACAGAATGAAATGGAAAAGCTCATTATGCCACTGTAAACATTCATTCTGAGCCTACATTTTGAATACCCCAGGTACCTCATCTGAAAAGGAGGGGGGGCAGCAAATGGCAGCAAGAGAGTTTTAACGTACAGAATAGCTTAATGTATGAGGACAAATGAAGTAGAGAGATACGACTCTTAGAATCTGAAGAAAGCTGAATATCTGATTATTATGAGAGGTCTATAATAATCTATATCATGGAGAAAATAAATAGGAAACAGTTATTTCTCACAATATAAGTACAAAGGCCCACTGAAAGAAATAGTCAGACAGCAAAGTTAAAATAAACGCAAAAAAACATTGGAAGTGAATGACAGAACTGTCCTCTGACTGCAAATGTTAGAGAGAACAAAAGTATGAATGAGTCAAAAAAGAGATTAGGCAAAACCATGGACCATATGGTCAATAGAGGTCACAAAAATCATTGGGTTCTTGGGTCTTTATCACCCTGGTCCAGCTGTTTCCCAAACCTCTTTTTCTTTGCCCTTTCTTCCCCTACAGCTCACTAGCTACTGGCATAGCCCTAAGTACAGTAAACCTCACAGATTACTTTTGATTTGCAGACTGGGTCCCGATGTCGCATCACCTCAGCTGCTGCGACCTCTGTAGAGGACTTCCATGTAAGGATTTTCTGCACTTTAATACAGCAGTAAACAAAACAGGCAGCTTCTCCTCCTGTAAGCAGATTTTTATTTAATATTGCAGATACAGAACTATTTTTATATTCTACAAGCCCCAAGTACTCCTCAGCATATATCTCAAGGCGGGGAGCAACTCCTCAGATGTGGAGTGAAATTCTTTGTCTGTGCATGACTGTCCCAGTCAGCACATTCTTCATCCAGCCCCAAATCTCTTTCTCTCCTTGCTTTCTTTAGGTACTGAGATGATGTCCTGTGACTGAATTTGCCATTTTCTCACTCTCCTCCCTTATGTGTTCCCACTCTTTCCGCAATGGTGTAAAAGTTTGTCAGTTAGGTATTTGAAGACTCTGCAATAAAGAGGCCGAAGCAAATTAAGTGAGCATCAAGGTATATGAAATAACATCCTTCTGTCTATTGTCGGGACTATTAAATATAATGGTCCAAATAAGCTTTCAGCTCTGAAAATCCTTGAATCACTTCTCCAGACTGAACAACCTTGGGGTTGTTCAGTCTGGAGAAGAGGAGGCTGAGGGGAGACCTTATCGCTCTCTACAATTACCTGAAAGGGGGTTGCAGAGAGGTGGGTGTTGGTTTCTTCTCCCAAGTGACTAGCGACAGGACAAGAGGAAATGGCCTCAAGTTGCACCAGGGGAGGTTCAGGCTGGATATTAGGAAAAATTTCTTTACTGAGAGAATGGTGAAACACTGGAACAGGCTGCCCAGGGAGGTGGTGGAGTCACCATCACTGGAGGTGTTCAAGGAATGAGTGGACGAGGCATTGTGGGACATGGTTTAGTGGGCATGGTGGTGTTGGGTTGATGGTTGGTCTTGATGATCTTACAGGTCTTTTCCAACCTTAGTGATTCTGTGATTCTGTGATTCTGTGAATCACTGATTACCTGATGCTGGGAGTAAAAAGACTACCTCATATTTTTCTTGCTTTTACACTCTTCCCTAAACACCTGCTAGTGCCCACTATCAGAGACAGGATATGGTGACAGCAAGGCATTTGGTGCGATCTAGTAGAGCAGATCTTCTGTTAATGATTGGATGTAACACAACAGTTACTCTTTTCGTTGTGTCTGCTCCCTAGCAGATCCTTTTTCTTCACTCTTCAATTTTGATTAAAATGTGTTACAAGACATGAACTAAATTCTCAGCTCCTACAGATTTGCACAGCAATCATGGAAACAGCAGACAGGGTTAAATGATCTATCTAGTACCCTGCTTTACTTTTTTTTTAATCGTCTTCTGAAACATACAATGTAATTACTTTTAATAACAGTTTTTGCAGCATGCTGCAATAGTATTTTGTGGTTATATTCTTTGGTGTAAGTGCCTGACTTAGCAGCAGCTCTGACTATTGTGGCATCTAAGTCAAAGAGAGCAGTTTAGATGAACTGCTGTGTCTCAAACTGCTATACCTGGGTCACAAATAATTCATGTAGAGGATTTATTGCAAAGCCTAAAACTGATCTGAGCACACCTCCAGGAGCCCTAGGTCAAGCTGCATCCATTGCGAAAAACACATTGGAAACACACCAGATACACCAAAGAAACTTCCTATTACTGGAACAGTTTAGAAGTTGAAGACGAGAGACACAAAGAAAATAATTTTCCTTATTTAAAAAATGACAAAAATACTTTCTCGATACAAATATAATATAGAGTTCTAAATCTCTTTAATAAAACTTTTTCTATATAGCAATTTTTTCTTTCAAAAGACATACACTAAATTTGCATAGTGTACTATAACCTCCTCCCATGTTCTGAAAAAAGCTGCTTATGCTGCCTAGATCCAAGGATAAGCAATGACAGTCCTTGCAGCACTAAGTAAGAAAAGATGAGCACAGGATTTGTAGATAAGTAATTGACAGTATTATTTTCAATAATTTGAAGACTTTTAAACACATAGAAAGCAAAGGAATACAGGAAGAATCTATGGAAATATTCTCAAAACGGTCCCTTGACTTTAAACCTCCATTAATGATGATATGCTTTGCCCTCCACTATATGATTAAAAAAGGGAATATTAATTGTATGCCTTTTGGTCTGCAATGATAATGTCCCATTCATTTCCAATTTCGTGGTTTTCTGAGCTTTATATTTAGTTAGGACTCTCTGAAGGTCTTAGTTCACACAGTAGGAGAATAAATGGTTTCAAACAACAAACTGGAGAATAACATTATTGTTCCTCCTCTTCCTACCCAAATTTTAATCACGTAAGCTTTAAGAAGGGCAAGGATCATGTATCCAGCAGAAAGCCTCCGAGGTAAGGAGTTTTCATGCCCTATGTGTAGAGTTATAGAGTTTACCTCTTTTTTTGAATGTTGTATTTAAAATTGCTTCTTAACATTCTCACTGGAATTAAAGATAAACTGTTGATATGCTCATGGCCAGGTTTGATTCCTCAAATACACATATATACAGAGGTAATATTTTATTTTTCTTGTGACTGCATTTCAGAAGCCTCTTGATCAACTGAGCTAGATCAATTGGTTCATTATTTAACTTTGGGTCATTATTTCATATCTCAAAAGAGAAACTAATCTTTAGGTAATTTAAGTAGATTTTCCAGTATTCAGAAGAACTGACCTTTGCAACTGAAAATTATTTTCAGAAAGAAACAAGCCTCTGAGTGTGCTCTTGTCTGCTAAATAACATCTTTTAGAGACAAACATCTGAAACAAATGCCCCCTGGAGGTGTGCACTACTCCAGTCATTACAGAGGGAGTTCTCATGTTCTTTAATGCCAGTCCCTGAGATCCTGTCAGTACCTGCACCCATTAAGCCTATCACTTTTCAACTTTACACCAAAATCCTTGATATTGTTTTCCTGATGTACACTTCTAGCATGCCTGTTCTCGTCTTCCTGCACAGAGAGAGAGAGAGATCTCCAGATGCTGGCTCACATGTGGGCCAGACACACATTAAGATACAAGCCCTCTCCCCTTGCTAGATTCCAGCCATGCACAGAAAATACTCAGACCTTACCTAAACGGCAGAATAACTCCATCCCTGCAGTCTATTTTTGTGAAGGACAGAAACAAATGTTTACACTCCCCTACCCCCATCTCATCTCATCTAGGGGAACATGGAAAGTATCACAGATAATTCCACAGTGGCAGAAAGCTGCTGTTTCATAATCTTACACTGGCACACTGACAGTTCATAAATCATTTTTAAAGGAAATTAGGGCATCATGAAGGATAAAAAATCTTCTAATACACAACATATGAAAATTCTAGGCTGAAGCAGCTTCTAAATCTTTCTCTCACTCCATTTCTTATTAAAAAAAAAATCAGCTGAGTAGGAATCTGCATATGATGTAATACCTGGAGACAATTAAATTCACATTTCTGTGTGCTTTTTTGAAGCTTTTGCATTGAAGCCAGTGGGAGTTTTGTCTGATCAAGTCCTTCTTACACAAACGAACAACTGCAAGTATGTTAGGAAAGACTGATCTCTGGGACAGTGAATCAGAAGTGTTTTGTCTCCTTCAGAAGAAAAAAAAAAACACCTCTTGAGACTGTTCAGTAATTCATATCCAAAAGAATTTCTTACTTTCATCCTAGCTGGAAAGCAGATTTATTGCACAGAACATTAACTTAAGAATAAACCTGGTGTTAACTTCAGAATAAAGCAATTCAAATAGGACCAATTTAAGACATATAAATGACAAAAAAATAAAATTGTATTAAGCTTACTCTCCAGATGGGGCAGAATATTTTACATTGTATTTTCTAGTGTCTTTGTCTATTTCAAATATAGTAATACAATCAAACCTGAGACCTTCAGAAATCTAAGACACATTTGCTCTTTCACAGATTTAACATTAGTTCCAATAAGGAACATAGGTCTCTAACAATAGGTTTAGAAGGATTTTACATGCCTGAATGTTTCTGACAGAGATGCCAGAGATGGCATTCCAGACCAGCTAATATCAGGAAGATTTTCAAAGGGTGGAAAGCCATGTGGGATGCATACTTGCATATGACAGATCAAAAAGAAGCAGCAGGATGAGACAGTTTACATAGCAGAGGTACGTATGTCAAGAAGCACATCTTCTCCTGAAGATGTTATCATGTATTGAACTGGGGTATAATTCCTCACAATGGAGGAGACTTGCCTCCTTGTAAACGATTGCTTCTGTGAAACTCTTTTGTGTTTCTTGGTCAAGTATATATTTTTTCCCAGCTAATTTGTTAATTATTATTTCAGCAAGAAAATTACCTGAGGCCCAGGCACCTGAAGAGAATAAAAGGAATGTACTTCACTGGTTTCTTCCCCATCCTGCTGGTTGCTAGTATCCTAATTCCTGAAGCAGTATAAAGGAAATAGAGTTATCTAATAAAAAGGTATAGAGGCTTTTGACTTAGCATTCCCTCAGTCCGAATCCACAAAGTTGCTTAGATAATTAACTCCCACTGATTTTAATATGTATGGATACTTTTACTATTTAAGCCTAGCTCCCTTGTGCTAGAAGATATAGCATTAGGGGGAAGATGGTCAGTCCCTGATTGTGACTATAACTGACTGTGCAGGCCTGTGCGATGGCTTGAAGGCCTTACTCAAAAAAGATCTTGCTGGTTGGGTGCATAAGTCTATGACCGGCACTGGTAGACGATCAGCTACACAACCACAAAGGGTATGGTCTGGCAAGAAACAGCTGCCATTGAATTACCTATGCAAAAGCACAGGTTCAGCACTACAAATATGCGTGACATGCCTTCGACACTGTCTCCCACAGTATTCTCCTGGAGAAACTTGTGGCTCGTGGCTCAGACAGGTGCACTTTTCGCTGGGTAAAAAACTGGCTGGACGGCCGAGCCCAGAGAGTTGTGGTGAATGGAGTGAAATCCAGTTGGCGGCCGGTCAAAAGCGGAGTGCCCCAGGGCTCAGTTTTGGGACCGGTCTTGTTTAATATCTTTATTGATGATCTGGATGAGGGGATTGAGTGCTCCCTCAGCAAGTTTGCAGATGAGACCAAGTTGGGCGAGAGTGTTGATCTGCTCGAGCGTAGGAAGGCTCTGCAGAGGGATCTGGACAGGCTGGATCGATGGGCCCAGGCCAATTGTATGAGATTCAACAAGGCCAAGTGCCGGGTCCTGCACTTTGGTCGTAACAACCCCATGCAACGCTACAGAGGCTTGGGGACAAGTGGCTGGAAAGCTGCCCATCGGAAAAGGACCTGGGAGTGCTGGTTGACAGCCGGCTGAATATGAGCTGGCAGTGTGCCCAGGTGGCCAAGAAGGCCAACAGCATCCTGGCCTGGATCAGAAATAGTGTGGCCAGCAGGAGTAGGGAGGTGATCGTGCCCCTGTACTCAGCGCTTGTGAGGCCACACCTCGAATCCTGTGTTCAGTTTTGGGCCCTTCACTACAAGAAGGACACTGAGGTGCTGGAGCATGTCCAGAGAAGGCCAGTGAAGCTGGTGAGGGGTCTGGAGCACACATTCCTTGAACACCTCCAGTGATGGTGACTCCACTGCTTCCCTGGGCAGCTTATTCCAATGTTTCACCACTCTCAGTAAATAAATTTTTCCTAATATCCAGCCTGAATCTCCCCTGGTGCAACTTGAGGCCATTTCCTCTTGTCCTGTCACTCGTCACTTGGGAGAAGAGACCAACACCCACCTCTCTGCAACCCCCTTTCAGGGAATTGTAGAGAGTGATGAGGTCTCCCCTCAGCCTCCTCTTCTCCAGACTGAACAACCCCAGTTCCCTCAGCCACTCCTCATAAGACTTGTGCTCCAGACCCCTCACCAGCTTTGTTGCCCTTCTCTGGACACGCTCCAGCACCTCAATGTCCTTCTTGTAGTGAGGGGCCCAAAATTGAACACAGGATTCGAGGTGCGGCCTCACCAGAGCTGAGTACAGGGGCACGATCACCTCCCTGCTCCTGCTGGCCACACCATTTCTGATCCAGGCCAGGATGGCGTTGGCCTTCTTGGCCACCTGGGCACACTGCTGGCTCATATTCAGCCACCTGTCAACCAGCACTCTCAGGTCCTTTTCTGTAGGGCAGCTTTCCAGCCACTCATCCCCAAGCCTGTAGCGTTGCCTGGGGTTGTTGTGGCCAAAGTGCAGGACCCGGCACTTGGCCTTGTTGAACTTCATACAATTGACCTCAGCCCATCGATCCAGCCTGTCCAGATCCCTCTTCACATTTCACAATGTGAAATGTTACAGGGCACCACCAGGTAAATGTAATGCTCTTCAAACCTACTCATAATCTTTGACTGCTGACATAATTTCAGTTGATATCCAAATTATTCCACAGGTATCTCACTAAAATAAAGAGTTGCAATCGAGGCCTCACTGTTTAAATCGACAATTCATTTTCCTTACCTTGGGTACATGAAATTTACAGATACCGACAGGCTTAAGTTCTAGCATTTGAGTCATGTTACTCATCTTCTTAAAATTAGGCGTGTATGGAGGTGTTTGCAGAATTGGGGCTACATCACCGAGTGATGAGAAAACAGTCCCCTCTGGGTGTCAATTAAACATGGCTCCAGTGGCACAAATCAATGCACCAGGGGGGTGGTTTGAAGCTGAGATCATGTCTACAGCACAAGGCACAGCTGACATCACCGTGTTAATCTGGGGTGTGAGCGCTCAGTGCTCGCTGAATCCCCTAGTTTACCTGCACTTAAAACAGCACAGCCATTGTCTTGCCAGTCTAACATATTTCTGTGGGAAGAAAGAGGGGGGAGTGAGAGATGAGTGAGCAAACCAAGGCTTGATGCTGTTATCATATGGATGGCAATCACAGATGTGGAACTACTGTCATGACACCCGTCCAGGAGGATGCACTGCTCTGGATGGTTTTGATAAGGCATAGAGGCAAAGATTGCAGCTCTTCAGTATTCCCTGTGATAACCCTTACTAGTAAAAACAAGGCTGGTATAGACTGCCACAGATGACAAACATTTTTTCCAAAGCAGCATATATTTATAAGCTGTATTCTAGTTTAGACATGGCTATAGTTAATTAATGTCTGAAATTGAAAGGTGTTATGCAAATGCAAAATATTCTTCAGATGCAAAGCCTTATTTTATTTTTCAGAAAGGGTGCTTTCTTTCTTTGTCAGTTATGTTTTTGCTTATGTTGTAAATGATTGGTTGCCTGTGTTTGCTGTTGTAACATGTATTCTTATTACCACTTTGTCTGTCTTTACTGGGTTGTCTGCTTTTCAGTCTCCAAGGAATTTCTTAAATGCTATGCATGCAAATTTCAGTTCACAGATGTGCAAATTACATAGATGCTTTCCATCCCTCATAGGTAAAAAGGCTGGAAGTTGCAGAAGGGGTGTATACTTGGAATGTGCATGCTGGCACAGTACTGAAACCACAGCTCTTTGAATTCATATTTTCCTTCTGAGGAATACTCTTAAATCAAAACCCATCAGATTTAACAATGATTTTTAAATGGTCTACTCATAAATGTTCAAAACCAAGCACCTTGTATGTGAAGAATAAATTTAAAACTAGTGCTTCTGCCCTGCTTAATGAAATTTTCTAAAGAAGGAAAAATAACTAACAAATTGAATAAGGGAAACACTTCTATGAAATGAGGCAGTGATTCTTAGCCTTTTCTTATGTTGCAGTAGAACGACTGTCCATGGCTCTTGAGGTTCCCTTTTATTAAAAAAAAAAAAAAAAAAAGAAAGAAAAAAGAAAAGGTTACTGGTTGTTAGGAAACCTCTTAAGGAATCCTGGTGAAGAACCTGTATCTGGCCAAGATGAAGGTCTCGGCATAATCTCACTGATTTACAGTAATAATAACAAGTTGCCTCTCTACTGTGCACAGAGGAAATATTCCTCAGTATTTTTATCTCAAAATCTTTTTATGGCTGTGTGATTCTAAATAAACAGTTAAAGTGAAATTGTCTCTTGGGTACAAAGAAACAGACCGATTATTTAAGAAATTTGTGAAGGTGGCAGGAACGACAAACCAGAATGATTTCAAGAGTTTCACAGTGTGCAGTCCAGTTCCTACTTATGTGACATAATTAAATCAGTGTAGTACAACAGTGCATACAGCATGTCTTCAGTTACCATGTTCCAGGGAAAACTGAAGAATAATTGCAGACAAAAACTGAATATCATGGGAAAAAGAGAGTCACCCCTCTGAATTCATTTTGCTCTTTCAGGAATTGTGGATAATCATTGTTATCTAATCAGTCCAACAGTAACACTATTAAAAGAATAATTTTGCATCTTATAACTATTTCATCTGTTTAACAGAGAATTTCAAAGCATGATCACTCTGATGAACAGTGGATTACATGAATATGCAATCTTCAACAAAGTTATATCAGGCTTTTCACCCATGTCCATTGTATATATTATATCCTGAAACTTAAATTAAAATATTCATAGCTCACTGGAGAGAAATGAAAAATAGATTAACTTAGGTATTTTGGGAAAATGTGTAATCAGAGAAATGAGAAAGATGCAGTCTGGCCTGGGAATGCATTGCTGAGAGGTGAAAGTAAGGAGGAGGTGCCCAAAGCATAACTCCCATGACACACTGTGGTGGCACTTCTAACTGCACTGTTTGCTTTCTCAGATAGGAGGATTCTAGTAAAAGCAAAAAAAAAAAAAAAAAAAAAGGAAATAGAAATTAGGAGGAGGAGGGAAGATTGTTTTCTTATGGCCTTTTTTATCCAAAATGACTTTCCTAAACAATTTCCAAACAGTTACATATATATATGACCAAAAGGTTCACATTTTTAGTGGTTTTAACTGTAGGTGTGTAGATGCATACATGCTGTATTTGCTTTATAGTAATGGAAATATAGAATCTGTTTTTTCATGAGAAGAGTTAGAGAATCTCAAAGTCCTGAAAACATAATGGCTGTGCTTTAATGGAAAAAAAATTGAATTCAAGTGAAGAAATGATGCTTCAGATCATTCTGTTGAGATGATACTTTAAAATTTTCTGTGATTTAAGAATCACGATCCCCTGGGGTACTGAGATGTTGTTGCTTTTTGAAACATGAAAGCATCAAGAAAAAAAGCTCTGCCATGCATGTAGACTTCATATGTAGAGGCTACACAGAATTCCACTTTCATAGTTTCAGACTCCAGAACTTTAAAACATAAATAGCTCATTAGACACCCAAGAAGTTTCTGCTGATTTGCAGCTCCTTACAAAATGTGGCATATATTTTCTGCATATTAAGAAATATATCTGATTCAGATAATAATGTGGTTGCTTATGTGTTTGGGTTTTTTCTACAGCAGTAAGTTCTTGAATATTATTCAGTTGACTCCTCAAGTTTTCCTTAAAGTGCACAATCTCACAAATCTAAAAAATCAAGCCACAGAATGGCTAAAGGAGATTGGGTTTGAAGTAGAGAGGATACTTAATGTTTTACTTACTTAGGAATGATCCAGTGTGTTAAGCATCCTCTCCTTTTCACTTTTGAATTTTTTTCTGATATCCTCTGCAGCACAGGTGATCTCTGGGATTCTCATCAGTTGAACACACCATCAATTTTTGAGCATCACTGTCCTGACTAAACGGAATAGAAACCCTAGACATATTTTAAGCTCAGAGAAAGAGATGCTGAGAACTCACAATGCCTGGGAAATTCAGCTGCAGTGTCTGACTATGCTTTATGCTTTAAATGTGCTTTGAATACCTTTCCCTGTCTGTCCTGCTGCTTTCCTCGAGCTTATTTTCCCTTGATCTGACATGATAGAAATTAATTTGAGTCACTAGTTTTCTGCCCAGCATATTAACCTAAACTGCTGATAGCCAAACTGTTGTAGGGGCAAGACAGCTTAATCACCACAACTAAATCCAAAATTGACATTGTGAGTGAGCATCTTGAGCCAGTTTGCTGTATGAAATTTTTTCTTGCTGACCACCTCCGGAATGATTCCTCTTCTAGTTTCCATACTTCTATAACTACCACAAGGTTTGGCTAAAAAACCATAAAAAATAAAAAAATCCACAGAAAACCTCTCAGACATTAATATATTTAATGACATGATTGAACAGCTTGAATTGCCTTCAATTCATTCTCACTGTGTTTATTTCTGTTCCCAAGGCCTAAGACTGCTTGCTAACTGGAACATCAATTCTTCCTTATTATAGTGTCCAGTACCTTCTACTGCAGGATCATTAGCAGAATGGTTTTCTCCTTGTTTGGTGATTACAGCTTTTGTGTTTAGCGTCATCCATATGTTATGATGGTAGTTTTATGTTCCAGTGACAAAGTAAATAGCGGTTCGTGTATCTGTTCTTTCATGAATCTGCCATTTGCCTGGTTGTTTCATTATCTTCAGATGCCTCAGAGTTGTGAATGGAGCTGATTTATAGGCCGGGACAGGCTGTTTAAATCACATGTTTAGGGCAAGTAAAGATAAACTGAGTTTCCCAAGCTGACTGACACTAATGAATAGTTATAAATGTTTTCTTTAGCTGAGGAATATTTAAAAAGAGGGAGAGAAAGAGAGAGACAGGTCTACAAAGAAGGTTTTTTTTCCTTATAAAAGCTTCTCTGGATATGAAGACGACTTGAGGAGGTCAAGGTGATTTAGGGAATTAATTGTTGAAAGGGTTAAAATTCCTAGTATGCAACTCTTAATGGAGCAGTAGAAGCTACAGATGTAGGAAAGAGGTAGAAAAAGTAAGTAAAGGAGCATCTGAGAAACAGAAGACAGTTCAGTTCTACCGAGAAAAAAAAAATAATTGTCCAAACTCAGTTGTGCCTGATCCAGGGGACTTGAAGATAATATGTCAAGAACATCCAACGTGATAAGAAAGCAAGGACGATTTTTAACACTGAAGTTTCTGCCTTGTTATTTTTCAGGGAAAGAAAAAAAAAAGGTGAAAACAGAGCAATGATAACAAACATTATGGCCCATAACATACCATACATTCATCCTCTTGAAATCACTAATAATTAGTATCTCAGCATAAAAAAAAAAAAAAGAGAGAAAAAAAGGGCAACAATTAGGTGATCACAGATTTTAATGGCAGGAAAAATGGCAGTTACTCTGTTCCTGAGGAAAAAATAAAACTTCATTCCTATAAATTCCAGTTACATAAGAATATGGGCAATTACACTATTGAAGAAATCTGTGACAGAGAGTAGGCACTAGAAAATATCTATGAAATATGATTCTCATTCATAGAGCTTTCTGAACTGCAGAACACCCACAGAGCAAAATCAGCTGCAGATTGGTCTTTCTACATCATGGAAATAATAGAAAATAGGACTAGAGGGTAGTGTGAGTGGCTATCTAATCTAACCTCCGTGCTAAGGCAGATGAGTGATAGCTGAACTTTCTGGCAGACTAGCACAGCCCATACAATGTGATAAACGTGTTTTGGGGGTTTTGTTTGTGCGTTTTTAAATTCTCTCTTAGTAGGACAGAAAGATGTGTTCCCAACTGTATGCAAAAATCTGTGTTCTTAAAACAGCTAACACCACCGGAATGCACTCAACTTTATTTCTGCGTGTATTTATTTGACCATAAACCAAAACAGCATTCAAATTTAAATTTTGTTGTGCTACAAAAGTTGATTCAGGGCAGAAGAAATTCAGTTAATTAAACTTTTCTCACCAGGTGCTCCTTGTGTCAGGATTTTGAAAATTCTGCTTGTTTTCTGGTTCTGCAGCATCTATTCAGTCGCATAGATAGGCACAGAGGGTATGGGAGGAAAGCAGCACCCGTCACTGCTCTTTGCGTTTTAAAGGAAACTTTCTGCAGTGAAGAGACCATCCATGCTAGCAGAATCTACCTACGGAGTAGGTAGAATCTATCTACGGAGTGCATTCCTGCTATGTGTGGCACGTGCATTTGTCCTTAAATGCATCCACAGAGATCAAAATGTTCTGCATTGTAGTATCTGCATTCAACAGATGGAGCATTTGTCTGTCTCTGAGAAAAAATCACGGTGAAAGCAGTAGCGCGATGGAGGCTGATGCGAGCCTTCAGCTTTACGTTTATATGCTCATACGTTAAAGACTGCCCTGCCCTACCCTCTGTTTCAATAATTTCCATGGGGTTTACGGCTCAGGAGCTGAGATCTAGAAGGCAGAAGGAGGGCCCGGAACAGATACCGGCTCCCGTGCGCGCAGGGAGGGTAGGGCGTGCGATGGCGAGACGGGGGACCCCTCGCCCCCCGCGCCCCCCACGCTGCCACCGCGACCCCTCCCGGGGCAGTGCGCGCCCGCTCCGCAGCGCGCTGCCTCCCGCCTAGGGTCCCCTGCGTGTTCTACTGGGTCTTGAGCTCTGGACGCTGCTCACGGAGCCTGTTCTTTGCTGGTCGTTGAGGAAAGATACATATTGTAAAAATCAACCGGGAAAAGTACATCTTAAGAGAAATGTCTGGTCGTAGCGCTTACTCTCCTGAAACCGTAGCTGTTGGCTTACGGCACGCACTCTTCAGAAGTAATAGGAAGTCTCGCCGTGTCGGGTGTCAGAATTTTTTGCGCATCCATGAAAAATCTTTATCAAGTGACCTTCCCGTTATCTTTCTCCATCGCTCTGACTCTCACACAGACTCCTCTTTTTCTTCTTTTTTTTTTTCCTTCCTGCTAGCTATGCCCGATGTAACACCCCTGCCCACGCCCGGGGTTATACCCTGACCGTGCCCGATGTCACACAGCCGCTGCCCATCCCCGGTTTAACACCCCTCTCCCTGCCCGGTGTCACACCCCTGCCCGGGACCGGCGCGCAGTTCTCTCCGTTTTTTTCCCTCGCTGTAGGGAAAGGTAAAAGAGATGACAGACAAAGTGCATCAGACGACGACCGCAGGAGGACCGCGGAGCTACGCGCGGTGCTCACGCTTAGGCGCGGCCGTTTCCCGCCCCTGACCCACCGCACAGCACGCGCCAGAGGTCTGAGGAAGAGCAGTAACTTTTTTTTTTTTTTAAATAATAGAAAATAATGATTTCGGGGCTTTTCCAGATCAGAGGATAGTTCCCTTTCGGGAAAAAACCGCTCCGGCCGCGCTCCGCGACGGTGGGTGCGGGGGTATGCTGCGCGCCCCGCTGCGCGCCCCGCTGCGCGCCCCGCGGGGCTCCGCGTGCGTCAGACGGCGAGTGGCGTCAGCGCGGGCGGGCGCGGAGCGGCGGGGAGGGGGCAGGGGGAGCGGGGGGTGGGGGGGTGGAAGGGGAGGAGGGAGGGCGCTTCATCAGGAGGCGATGGCGGCACCGCCGTGACATCACCCCGCGGCTTATATAGTTGGGGAAGGGTCCGGGTCCCCCGCCTGGTGCCTGCAGCCGCCCGCCAGCGCGCGTGCTGAGGGCGCGGAGTGGCACGGAAGGGTGCGGAGCGGCGGGGCTCTCTCTGTCTGTCTGTCTGTCTCTCTCTCCGTCTCTCCCCAGGATTTATGGACTTTACTTTCTAGAGGGCGGCGCGGCAAGGATGAGAGCCCGGCTGGTGTGCGTGGTGCTGTTGGCCTTGGCCTCCTGCAGCCTCTGCTCAGGTAAGCCCCCGCCGGCGCCCCGCACCGCCCTGCCCCCGGGAGCGCCCCCACAACGCGGGCTTGGCGCTCGCGCCGTCCCCGACGTCTCTCTGAGCGGTGGGCACTGAGCCGCTCCCGGAGCCTTCCCGGACCTGAAGAAAGGAGGTGAAGTCGCTTCGGGCTACCGCGGCTATGCCCAGTGGGTGCCAAGGAGCTGGCCCTGGTAACAGGCTCTGGCCAGCGTCATTTTTTCTGTCACTCCCGTAACTTTCTCCCTTCATATAAACCATTCCTCCTCACAGCATCCATACCATGGCACTTCACGTAGACTAGTCCTTGGAAATATACATCAGTGTGGAACATCTGCTTGATTATGCTGCCTCATTTGTGATTTATTGAATACCATGTATTTCCAAACTATCACAGAAATTATAATTTCTGCAACGCATATGAATGATTCCATAATCCAAATCAACATGAATATTTGCACACTCTGGTCACTTTTTAGTGACAAAAATACGATTTTAGTATTCTGGGGAAAAAATTGCTAGCAACTGATCTGAAATTATGACAAAAAATGCTGAATCAGATGCAGATCACACAATGGGAAGGTTAATGGAAGTGCATTTCTGCTCCAAGAGCAATCTCTTTAGAAACCTAAAAAAAGAGGACCATATATTAAAATGCATTGCCTTCTCCTTTGGAAAATGACACAGCTAAGTGTGCGTCACTTACGCACTAATTTAATATCAAAAAATAGGTATGGTGGCAATTAAACAGCTGTACACACACAGATATGAAGCAGAATAGGCTTCAAAATCTCATCTTAACTAACTTGCAAATTACTTTAATTTTTAACGCCATCAAATTTAAAAAGTGAATTTACAAGTAGCTTCATTTTTCAGCTTCAGTATTCAGGAGGATTCAGAATTCCTAATTCTCACTTTTGATGAAAGTTTCCAATTTGTATTCCCCTGCAGAAGAAAAATGTAACACGCGTAACACCTGCATTTTATCACAGTTTAAACATAATCATTCTGTATATTATGGAGAGCTGGTGATCTCAGGGACAAGGCTTAGTATTTATTATTTTCTCCTTTTATATCTGCAGCTTTTTAAGCAAATACTAGACTAGTATTTTCAGTGAGGCATTTTCAAATTCAAGTGTTTGTAGAGCCCGAATGAAAGCCCATTAAAGTGAAATATTTCAGTGGGAATTAAAATAAGCTCATAAAAACCCCCAGAAACAAAATTGTATGTGTAACTGGAATGATCGTTTATTCACCTGAAAATTTGAAATTATGTTTAAATGAGAAATGCCATGGAGAAGCTTGTGTGGAAGGGCCAAATCAGTTTTAACTAATATGGACAGTTATGTCATAAAGAAAATGATCATTCATTTTAATTTTCTTTTGAAAACGTTTGCCTGCAGGGGAAAGTGTACCTGTAGAATGTAACTATTCCTGTAGAATGTGAATACATGAATAGAAGCTATATTTCTTGTCAATAAGAAGTGAATCAAGAGGGCATCAAATGGTGTGAATTTCCCTCTGATTTGAACAATGGTGTGTAACCAGAGTTTTTATACATTGCTCTCTGACAGTCTGCTCTTTTTATGCTTTTACTCCTCATCTGTCTCTTTCACTCCTGAATTACCTGGACATGTTCCCTTCTCCTCCTCCAAGCCTTGCTTTATTCTTCACTTGAGGAATCTTGACCAGCCTCCTAAATAATGTCCTCCGGACTTCTTTTCTCAATCAAAATGTTTCTTCATACCTACCTATCTTACATGTCTGCAGCTATTTTCCAACCTCAGTGGTGTGGAAGCTATCTTCCATCCTCTGTAGAATATAAAAACTGGGTGCTCACCAGACACAAGTCCTTTCATTGTTCTCAGCTGGTATGACCTAGGACACCACAAATCACGATGCTGACACACATGTGCTGCTCACCCATTCACAGGAGCTGCTGCTATCATTTGTAAAAATTCAGGTGAGGTGATCTTGTGCTGCCAGCAGAACTTTGGCTAATGATAAAGCAGTAAAAGATTAGGTAACACTGACAACCAGTAGTGCTGAAAGGGCTGAAAGGCGTTAGGTTAGAGATTAGTTGCAAGTGACTTGCTGTAATACTGATCTACAAACCAGTCTTATTTAATATTTTCAATAACAACTTCAATGCAAAAAGTAAGAATGAATGAATGCAGTGTGCTAGTAATGGAAAGGTGAACAGGAGCATCACTACAGAGGAAGATCAACATAACACACAGAAGTTTTTGATGACCTGAAACATGAAGCAGTGCAACAGTGTAAAATGCAATAGCTTGGAAAATAATAGAAGTTCCTATTAAAAACTCCTTTTAACAGAAGCACAACTGTTGGAAATGTCTGAAGCGATAAAACACTTGGTCATATTCTCTGACCTCATTTTTTTTATGAGATACTAAATTTTTTCAACCGTGAAAGACAAACAAAATCAAAAAATGTGTAGCTAATCGTAAGCATTAAGGTAGTTAAGTATTGAGGCTTCTGGTCCGAACTGTACTATGCTGTGCTGTCTTGAGATCACACCAGGCATGGAGGAGGGCCACTCTGATGAGTTGGGGGATACAAGGCTATTACAAGAGAGGAGAATAGAGGAGAGTCTAATAGCTCTGGGCATAGCCTTTCAGCAAAGTATTTATGGGATTTCCAGGGGAATGGTTTATGCCTAAAAGGCACAGTGATCTTGTATTTGTTTGCTAGTCACCATGTAAGCACACCCTTAAGGTCTAAGCTGGGAAGGGCTGTGATTGCTCTCAAAAAATACATGAGTTGGGTAATATAACAAATAGAAAGGCATCATTTATAGTGAAGGAATTATATACAAATCATTAATAAATTTTTAATTAGAAATAAATAAGGTTTGAAATTAGAAGAAGGGGAATAACCATTGGTAGTTTGAAAGAATTCCCCAAAGAAGAAACACAGTGGTGGTGGTGGTGAGATCTTGTTATTAAGATTGAATATGACCCATTTTTAAGAGCATTATAGTGGTTGGCTTCCTGTGCTAGTAGAAATCTATGATAGATTAGCGCATATTTGTATGAAAGGTCCCTTACAGTCTCATGTTCTGTGAAAGGTAGTGACACAAGATGGTGGTGGTCCCTGAAATGAAGGCATAGGCAGAATCTACCCACAGATTCTGTGGTAGGGTCTTGCATGCCAACAGCATTGATCATTTTAATGAAAGTGAGGTATGACTTACATGAATATGGGATAGATTTTGGTTTAGTTTGGTTTTAAATATAAGTGAGTGTATTGTTTGGCTTTGGACTGCTGGTATTCCAGGAAGGCTAAAAGCCATATGGAACTCTGTTTCAGCCTGAAGACTTAACTGATTTCTGTATATATTTCATCCTTGATCTGTGATTGCTGCTACATTTTCAAGGCACCAGATCTTCCTTGTGATTATGTACAGCACAAAGCAGAAAAGTTTGTGGCTGTTTTCTCTTTCTACAGCGATTTTTACCCTATTCACAAAATCACAGGTCTTTCAAGTCTGCTGAGCTATCAAAGGTCGATTAAATTAGTAAAGAAAATCCTAAGACTTTCAGTCAGAATACTTTTTTTTGGTATATGCATTGTCAAGAGCTTGTATCACAAACTCTGGTCAAGTTCAATTCCCTCATATCAGTAAAAATATTCTTAGTTTAACCAAGAATAATCAAGACTAAATCTTGTCAAGTAATCATAACTGCTATTCACCTAAATACTTAGCTGCTACTTAAGTAATTACTCTTTGAAAATAAATATCCAAAATCTTCTCCAAAGTAAGCAGAGGTGACAAATACTGATTATGAATATCATACAGATTTTGAATGAAGCATATTGCAGCAGTTTTGTTTACTGAAAGGGCTGCAGATTAGTGGGTCTGTCTGCCAGTGAGCTGAGATTAATGAACCATTTCATTCACTTCAATAAGCTTCATCATGCTTTAAAAAGGTAGTGAGTATCCATTTTAACATAATGTTGCTATTACCTGAAGACTCCTCACAGTCCCTCTAGATCACTTTGCTGTGCTTTTAGCTAAGTTGTTTGTCTGGTTTTTTGTTTGTTTTTCAAAATTGATTGATATATCTAAATTCTGTATGCTGAATTGAAATGTCCATGATTTATGATGAAATAATTAACATATGTTTCTGGTTTATTCCCAGATTCAGAAGAGGAAATGAAAGCGTTAGAAGCAGATTTATTGACCAATATGTACACATCAAAGGTAATTATTTTTCTTCTTTAGCTGACGGGTAGGGAGCAAATGAATTCTCATTACAAACCCAGAAGTCTTTGCACAAAGTAATAACCTATGGTCCAGACTGAAAAGTTCAGTGCTAGACATTACTTTGGTGCAAGATTTTCTCCAGTTCAAAGGAAATTTAAAGGTGTTGATGTGACATGCTAAAAGTGCTCCTCACTTGTAACACTGGTACTTCCATTAAACTGTCAAAACTGTGTTATGTGCAGAGACCTAAATTTATATGAGAAATGTGTTTCCAATAAGATTATGCCTGATGAAAGCTGAATTAACCTTGAGTCAAATCTGTAAGAGCTATTTTTGCACAGAAATTTTCCTATATGCATATAAAATTAAGACAGTCATAAAGCAAAAATTGTTAATACATATGCTGATTTTGGTTTAGGAATTTAATCATAGCGTTTGTACAGGAACATGGGGACATGACTGTGAAAATATTAATCTGATGAATGACATTTCCTTGACAAGTTGCCAGACTGAGCGATGTGCATGTTATTTAATACAAATAGACAAAAATTCAGTTCCAATCTCATATTGACAAGGTGAAACAGCAAGTGTTGCAAATATGTGTTAAATAGGCTGATAGACAAATACTTTCTCAACAGTGTTATTTTCAATGAATGATCTAAGAAATATATACACCTAATATTTCTTCAGCAACATGTTAAAGAACAAACCCTGAAACAAGTGCCATGGCTTAAGGTTGAATGTTTTAATTCTTTCTTCTAATGAAGTTCAAGTGTTGCTTAAATTCAATGGAAAATAAAATGAGAAATGAAAAATTTCCCTCAAAAAAGAATTTCATAAGCCAATGACTAGTTGAAGATTAAGGACAAAACCTGCCTGGAAGACTTCTATATTTGCTTATATGTGAGCTTTTTCACAGGATCCTGTGAATAAACTAGAATGAGAAATGAGGCTGGAAAATACATTGTTTTGATCTGGTCTGGCTGTTCTCAGGTTCCCATGTTCTTTACTGGCATGGTAATTAACCTTAGATGCCAAATTAACCTGTTTGCCACTTGCTTCTCTAAGGTACAGAAAGATGTAATAGATATTATTTTCCTGAGACAAATTTAAATGTAGGAGGCTGACAAGAACAGTTCTTTCTCTGTGTGGCAAAGCATAGTATGCCTTGGGAGGAAACCCTGCAGCTATTGGTGTTTCTGCTACTGACATTAGTGGAACTGTGAACCTAACTTCCACTTCCATCTTTTCCTCCCTCTCAGCACAGAGCACAATCTCAGGTAACTAAAAATACACAAATATAGTGCACCAGTTGATAATGTAATGATGTTTGCCATAATACTTTTATATGTTGTTTTACATCATGTAGCTTACTATTCAATTTTCTTATGGTATACACCATAAGTCAAGTGACACCTGAAGTTGAAGAAGCAGTAGATGCATGGTGGAGACATTGCTTTAATTCTGCATTATTCTGCCTTAAATCACCATCTAAAATTCATTAGTTCAATATATATTGTCTTTTGACATCAAAGTAAGGCATGGTGGAACCACTAAAGAGTGTGCATAAATGCTTCTACAAGGGGCATACCACTATTCCATTCATTATTGAAATGACAAATTCTTTTAATTTTTTTCTGTTGTCCTCTGCTAGCTTTTAACCCTCATTAGAACAAAAGTATGGTTCTTGTGTGAGAGACAAATTTGAGGATGGTATGTGTAATAACTGTCTTGTATTGTGCCTGAGATCTGGTTCCAGTTGAGGGCAATTACTGTTAAATTGCATTAACCGTCTTTGATGCTGGCTTGGTAATAAGCAGCAAGGGAAATCAAGACAATTTAAATAGCATTAAGATGGGGAAAAAAAGGAAAAAAAATGTTTATGAAAGCTCAGATCTAAAAATGCAGCAAAGTGGATTATCACTTGTGATTCTAGTATTTGGCAGAAAAAATCTTCCAAAGTAGGCACTTGTGAAGAATAGCATCAAGACTACAGCTAGGGTTTAAGCACACACCTTTTGCAACATTCAGCAGTCTATCCAATATTATGGAAAGAGTTACCAACCATATGCTTTTGACTTCACAGACTGCTGTCCAGTGTCTGGTGGCCCTTTTCAAACTGTTCTCTAAAGTTATCTATATGCTGAATCACTCCCCATCTTTAAAGAAGTATGTCCATGCTTATTATTACCTGTCTTCAACATGTAATACACTTTATCACCCTTCCCTGCTATTACGTCTCAAAGAAGACACAGGGATGAAACAAGTCCCTAAAATGCTTTATCTGTCTTTCCTCTAAGATAAAATCCAAAGAGCTATTTTGAAGATCTGGTAAGACAACACAACCTAAAGTGTCACAAATATGCAAACAGTTATCTGCTGTCTCTCTTCTGTATCAAATAGATAGCTCTATTCCCAGCTTCCTAAATGCTTGCCTGAAACCACCACTTGCATGAAGAATGTCCTGAACTCAAACCAGATTGAGATGATGTTAGTTAAAGTAAAAAAAAAAAAAAAAACCAAAGAAAAAAAAAAGAAAGAAAAGAGTGTTTCCTTGAAGAATATATCATCACTAGAATATACTCCACCTTTGGGATCCCTACTCACATTAATTTTCTGAAGTCTTGGAACCTCTGAGCTTCTTATTGTTCTAGGATGCCTGTTGCTGACTGTATGTGCCCAGACAGTTTAGCCTCCTTGTCAGAAGCAGATGAGGTTACAGCTGCCTAAGAATTACTGATTTCCTGACTCAGTCATCACATAAAAATTCATTACATTTATAGGCATTAGCATACACCGTGGAAGAACTTCTGCTGTAACAGAACTCAATACCATATCTGCTTAAAGACAGAGAGTATTTTTATTATTTCTGTGGTTACATTCTGAACAAAATTCAACTATTATTCTGAAAAGGAGCTATAGAGATCCTACATTATGTTAGGTTTTACTTGGTTATGAATTTGTTTTTCATCTGCTTTCACTAGATAAAGGCAAGAATATAAAAAGCAGAGAATTGAACTTTCTTCTTCTAAAAAGAGGGAGGTATGCGTTATAACATAAGAAGTATCTTAAACAAACTATCAGGGGTATAATTCAACCATAAATGGAAAGAAAGATATCATATAAATTATAATTTGGGATTGTCTTTAATCTTTCATAGGACAAGCCTGTTGTCAAAGAAGGAAATATTCTCAAGCTCATTTCAGTTTCTCAGATGATTTAAAATTATGTTTCAAGATATATGAGGTGTGGGAAACCATGTATCTGAGTCTTATTTCAGAAGCATGTTCAACAATGGAAATGCATACATCATATTCACTTCAGCATTAATAACTTTTAAATTCTGATTCATACTGCAGTCTCTTCTGTTCCTTCAGATCACTCCCAGATATTTTTCAAGTTAATCTTAAAAACATTAGTTCCATCTTGGCAGATATGGGTTCCTTGCTCTCTTGTGTAGGTGTTTTCCAAAGCATGTCTTGAGCAACTGTAGTTGGTATTGCTTAGACCTGTGTGGAAAATACATCACACATTGGAAATGTATCTGAACATTTGGGTTATAGTAATCTTAAAATGTATTTTCACATTTCCTTTGGGATAACTGTCTCAGAGATTTCCCATAACCTGTAAAACAAAGCTGTCTGATTGTAATGCTTGCTGTAATAGTGAAACAGAGTACAAAAGTTACATGACTGCTCTGTTCAGTGACTGGACATGACCTGGAGACCTCCATGTTCAGTTAAAAAAAATATTTCACTCTTGACTGAAGTTCTTAATGTTTTATAGTCTCATTCTGTGAGCTGGCAGCAGTGTAAGTCAGCAGTAAGTGTACCCAAGTAAAAATACTTTCGAGGTGATATATGTGTGGTATTAATGGGAATTAGACTCCCTTAACAAACAAATTATACTTGCAGACAGCACTGCAAAATTTTTTCCCCTAACCTTCTAAGTAGCAGCTAAGACCAGTTTCACCTAATGAAGTCTGCTATTTGAGTATTTTACTAATATACAGCGGAAAGTTCCTTTAAACATAGACATGCATCATGCTAACATAAAGTAATAACTTTAGATCAAAAAGATTCTATAAATTATGCAAGAAGGCATAACAAATTTCCCTAGCCTTTTCTCTTCTGTTCCTATCCACTGGAATATTTTCGGGTTTTTTTAACTCAGAACTCTTACTAGCTCATATAGCACTGTCCCTAGATTTTATCCTTCATTGCAGTTTAGCTATTGTAGTGCTAGCTCACATTTCTTTTATATACCCAGGAGAGAAAAATGCACTGGAAAAGCCTTCTCATTTGTCACGGAAAGCTTCATATTTTTGTTTCACAAATATTTTTAAAAATACCAAAGGTTTTGAAATTACAATGGACACTTGCTCTTTTTGCTAGTTTAACTTCTGTTAATTAAATTAGACATTCTGCAAAAAGGTTAATTTTTATTTTGAAACTGTCACACCTTTTCAAATAATTCGACAGGCTAATTAGGGCACCTAGATGGGACAACAGATGAGCTCAAAGTAAACAGTGGAGAACCAATTTCAAGCTTCTGAATAAGATTTGAGATTTGTTTTCTTCTTAGCCTCAAAACAAAAAACTCTTTTTTTATCTGACCCCTGTCAAGAATCTGAGAAGACATAGTAGTTTTATTAAAGGACAAAATTATTCTCATTTTGAAAGGCGTGCATATATCAGATGTATATTGGAGTAATGATTATGGCCAAAAGGGAATTTTTTTGTAACTAATGCTAATAGTGATGCCAGCTTTTCTTGTTTCTTCCTCACTCCACTCCGTTTTCTTTCTTTTCCCTCAAAAAATAGTAAAGCATGGTGAATATGCATAAATCTTTCATACAATGCCCCTTTGTTAGGAAGGTGCTTTAAAGAATCAGCAGATTATGTGATTATCTAATGTTAGGTAAGTAAGTGCTGCATCCACACTCTTAATTAATGCTGTCAGTAGGTAAAAGGCAATGTCTGTGTTAATGTAATACCTATATTTAACTTCGTACATGCAGGAAAAGAAGCAACTACATTTCAGTTTATAGGTAAAGTGTAATCCTAATGTGCACAGCAGGGAAGCCCTTGCCGGTAATAAATTGGAATTTGCTATTTAGCTTTTGATTGGAGAGTGCTGTGTCACCAGCTCTAGTTTAAGGAAACTAATTTCTATAGCCAGCACTAAAAGGAATGTAATTTGAAAGAGAACTAATAGTGGGACAACCAAGAAAGCGGCAAAGACATGAAAAGCAGTGAATGAGGTAAGAATTAGGTTTTTCACTTACTTTTTTCTATTGATAAGCAAAACTAAAGAAGACTACTGCCACAATTGTTTGGGAAGAACAGTACCAGTAGAAAAGTAAAAATTATTTTTCTCAACATCTTTTAAAAGGTTTTAAAAGTTAAATAGCTCTTAAATAATGCAAGATACTGGAGCAAGCAAAATATGAGACAAACCATGTTGGAATTTCTCTATTTCTGTCTTTCTGTAACATCTCTGAACAGGTTCATTACGGACCACCTAAATACAGTTGGTCTGAGTTTTTCAGTCCAGTTACCAAATCAGGAATACATTGTTTACACAGCTCTGTTTCATCTTTGCTCCATCTTAATCTAAGCCCGTAGACCTTCGATACACATCTCCCAGACTCATGACTCTCCAGCATCCAAAACTCCTGGGGCTTACAGATTCCATAACTTCAGACCCAGACTCATCAGACAGCTTGCCCTGAAGCAGGGACTCCATTCCTTTTCTCAGGGAATTTTGAAATGACTGGTATTTGTTCTGAACTGGGGAGGAGTGTCTAGTTAACCACAGGCATCCACCTTGGATTCCAGTACTGGGAATTTATCTAGTGGGTTTGACTCATTGTCCTGATTTATACCTGTGAATTTATATTATATTAATTTCCATCTGTGTTTTTGTTTGCACCTGTGCAGAATGACTATGAAATGCTACCATTCTGGTTTGGTAGCAGTGTAGTTTTTCATCATGTGTATCTACCTGGGGGGTAAGGCTGTGGGGAAGCAGACTTGGTGTGTTTAATAAATGAGTTGTCCTAATTTCAGCACTCTTTAATTATTGTCTAAAAGTTGAGCAGATGAAAAGTACTTCAAACACACAAACTTGTTCCTACCAAAATGTTTGAATGTCACACATTATTACTAAAAAACAAAACAAAAATTGCAATACATGAAATAGTGGGTATTTGTATTTTCAGATTAACAGAGCAAAACTTCCTTACTGGAAAATGACCCTGTTAAATGTCTGCAATCTTGTCAACAACATAAACAACCAAGTGGGTGAAAAAGTAGAGGTAGATGAAGAGGATCTCATTTCAGGAAGACAGTTTCCTGCTGCTCTGGATGGCTTCAGCTTGGAAGCAATGCTGACAGTATATCAACTTCATAAAGTTTGTCACAGCAGAGCCTTTCAGCATTGGGAGGTAAAACAAACTGTCGCAAATGCATGTCTCAACTGCTGTTAAACTCTCCGTTTCTGTTTGTAGTGATGTTTTAACATCCATATCCATGTGACCCCTGTCACATTGTCTGAGCTTTCCTTTCCTTTTTTATATTCTCTAATACCTCTAATATGCCTGTTATTGAAGGAGTTGTGAATTAATGTAGTTACTGATGAGCTGAGTGTCTGTTTTTTATAATGACCCATGGATAAATGAGAGCTATTCTTAACTACATACTTTCTCCACTCTTTGTAGCCATTCCAAGGAACCAAACACATGAAAGTAAGCTCTGTGCCAGAACACAAAATTAATATCTGCTTAACAGACATGAAGTTACTGCAGATTTATTGAGGCATAACTAAATGTAAGCAGAGTTCCTGAAAACCCCTTTAAAGCCCTAAGGCAAACTGGATTCAAAATGCATGGACACATGCCCATGTGTACATGTAATTTTACCAGATACTCTGGGCTTCTTATCATTGCTAGGAAACCGGTAGCAAGGAAACTCTTGCTTTTCACTTCCCCACACCTGAAGAGGGCCCTGGAAGTTGATCACACAGAGGCACACTGGGCACAGTCCACTGGCGTTGTTTCATATTACTCTAAAAGCTGCTTTGCGTAGCAAAAAAAGATATCTCAGTGTCACTACCCATTTTCCAGTAAACCCAATTTCTTCAGCTGTCGCAGATTCAGAGACAGTCTGGCTGAATCTTGATCCTCTTTTGTTTGCTGAATCACAGCTCTGTATTTGCAGGCTTATTCTCAATCCTTCATATTAGCTGGGATGATCCATACAAAAGACTGCAACATCTTTGGGAACCAAAGTTTTCTGAGGACTCTCTTCATCAGTACATTTATTGGTGGAAAGGAGCTACCGTAGAACTGACTACATGCAATAGCTCATAGGACTTAATCAGAGTTCCTTACTTTGCAGTTGCATCACCTCTTATGGTGGCTGGGAATCACTCCTAAAAGTATTGCATATGAAATTGAAAAAAAATATTCCTCTTTCAGCTTAGGAACATGCTCATGCAGTGCAGAGGTTTATAAGACACAATAAAATAAGAAGTGATAGAGCCAAAGGGAGAAGTATTGAAGAAGGCTTGAAATAAAAAATTTATGCAACGAAAGAAGTTCTTTCAATCTTATTCATCCAGGATTGACTCCAAAGTCTGTTGAAACCATGAGAATCTTTCCATTAATTTCAACAGAATTTAGATGAGCACTCATTTATTTAGTAATTAAGTGAGTAACAGAGTTTGATTGCTTAGGGAAATACTGAGGTGAGTATAAAAATGTTTTCAGTTTAATGCCTTTCAGCTAGACGGTAGGACTGCACTTGACCATGGAAGAACGTGGTGAGGGAATAGATAAAATCTGAACAGATAAAGCAAGAATGAAGCTGAACAAAACACTTAAAAACTCCAAGTAAAACTCAAAACACAGTTATATAAAAAATTTTGGTTCACAAGATTTTGGCTTTCTTGTGCTTTATTTAATTTCTTTTTTGTTTATTACACATTTTGATTTTTTAGCTGTAGGAAGTTGCAGATAAAAATGTTGCTCAAAAGCTGAAACCAGCAAGCAGTGGGTGTTTTAGGAGGTGTTTAGCCTAAATGAGTGATTACAGAGTGACAATCATTAGGAAGTTTTCAGTCAATTTGAGTTTTAGTCCAAGGAGGACATAATAGCTTTTCTCTCTAGTCAAAACCAATGATCTCATTTGTTTCAGTGGAATTTAAATACCACGTCCATATGATTCAGCTCATCTTTATCCTGATCTTAGTTTTGTGTCTTGAGTTTGGGGCTTTTTTTTCCCCTTTCTTTTTTTTAAACCCACAACTATTATGGTAAAGATTTTTCTTGGTGGCAGCTGTTAAAATAAAGTTTTATAAAACTTTCTAGGAATTGATAATCATAGAATCATAGAATGGTTTGGTTTGGAATAGACCTTAAAGATTATCTAGTTCCAACCCTCCTGCCATGGCCAGGGACACCTTCCACTAGACCAGGTTGCTCAAAGCCCCGTCCAGCCTGGCCTTGAACACTTCCAGGGATGGGACATCCACAGCTTCTCTGGGCAACCTGTTCCAGTGCCTCACCACCCCCACAGTGAAGAATTTCTTCCTAATATCTAAACTAAATCTACCCTCTTTCAGCTTAAAGCCATTACCCCTTGTCCTGTCACTACATGCCCTTGTAAAAAGTCCCTCTCCAGCTTTCTTGTAGGCCCCCCTTAAGTACTGAAAAGCTACTATAAGGTTTTCCCAGAGCGTTATCTCCTCCAGTCTGAATAACCCCAACTCTCTCAGCCTGTCCTCATAGGAGAGGTGCTCCAGCTCTCTGGTCATCTTCATGGCTCTCCTCTGGACTTGCTCCAACAGGTCCATGTCCTTCTTATGTTGAGGGCCCCAGAGCTGGACGCCCACACACACTTCAGGTGGGGTCTCACGAGGGTGGAGTAGAGGGGGAGAATCACCTCCCTCGACCTGCTGGTCACGTTTCTTTTGATGCAGCCCAGGACACAGTTGGCTTTCTGGGCTGTGAGCGCACGTTGCTGGGTCAAGTTGAGCTTCTCATCAACCAACACTCCCAAGTCCTTCTCCTCAGGGCTGCTCTCAATCCATTCTATGCCTGTATTTGTACTTGGGATTGCCCCGACCCACATGCAGGACCTTGCACTTGGCCTTGTTGAACCTCATGAGGTTCTCACGGGCCCACCTTTCAAGCCTGTCAAAGTCCCTCTGGATGGCATCCCTTCCCTCCAGCGTGTTGACCACACCACATAGCTTGGTGTCACCAGCAAACTTGCCGAGGATGCGCTCAATCTTCATTACCAAAAAAAGCTGATAACATTTTGTCTATTCTTGCATCCTACAGTTACTTCAGCAAGATGTTTTTGATCTAGAGAACTCAAGCCAAGACAAGGAAATAATGAAAAGAAAAAATCCCTATATTCTGAAACGGCAGCTACATGTGAACAAAGCGAGAAGACCATACATACTCAAGAGAAGTTCATATTACTGATGCAGCAGAAGAAAACAATGTATATTTAGTTTATAGGTAACTGTGCGTTATGGTTATCTTATTTAAATCTACAATAATATTTGTGTGGAAATATACTATGGAAAACCATGAAGATGATAACATAATTGTGTCTTTTTTGCAATTGCTGTTTCTTTATTGTGATTTTTTCCTACTTGAGATTAATTGGACCAATACATTTGCAAATAAATCCAGTTTCTAAGCATGATGTATTGTACAAAACTGAGATTTCAACGTATTTCCAACAATATTGCAGTCTTTTCCTATTTTATAAAGCACACCAACATACATCAAGTAAATTGATGGTCTATAAAATCTATTGAAAATCTTAAAATTTCTTAATGCAACACCTCAAATATATATATGCTTGCAAATATTTGTATAATACACTAGTCAGAACTGCCACAATATTTTAGATATTGGCCAGTTTAATTTAATTAATTAATTAATTAATTAATCCCCAATTAGGGATTAGGTCTAAGGAAGGAAAGAAATACTATCAGCTAACTATTAAATGGCAATTTCAAAATTAGTATTTTAAATAGCATACTTGTAAATGAATTTTAAGTTCTTGACTCCTAACTTGCAACTGAAGAGTCATAATTTAAGAAAACAATACATAAATGAGACTTCAACAAATTATGCTAGTGAGAACAAACCCAGATGTGCTTCAGTCTTGTGTATCACTGACTAAATAAGGAAAACAATTTATTAAATCAGTAAAAGAATTTACAGTCTTTACCTAATCTATGAATGCTCAGGAAAAAAAAATAAATAAAAGCTGTTTCATGCTCCAGTGCTGTCACTGTAAAAGTCAAAATACTAATCCGGTTACATGAGAAACTTGGGAGAAATATTCGAAAGAGGAATTAAAATTAGAACATCTTAAACTTACAATTAAAAGGCATTTCCTTCCCCTCCCGCTACAAATTTGTAATAATAACAGGCAGTTTCAGGGGTTAAAGACAGTCTTGGAAGCTGACAGAGAGGGAAGCTCTCAGCATGGAAAAAATTGTTTTCAAGCCTTGAGTAATCAAGTGCCACCTGAAACTTAGACTTTTTCCAGCTCTGTGTCTGTGATGTGTAGATGAGACTTGGGATCTCAGTCATCCTGGGTTCCAGTCTGGAGGAAAACAGTCTGAAAGAACTGGGAGTCACAACAACAGTCAAAATGGAGGGATAGTCCAAGACCCATGAAGTCTGGATGCTCAGACCTGGAGGCAAAAAATGGGAAAGACATTGCTTTTGAAAACCTACCTGTTTTCTGTTTGAGGCACTTCCACAAAGCAATGCTGTTCCAACAAATTGCCAGAAAAAAACCACTCAGATAATTTCCAAATCCTCTCAGAGGTCAGATTTGCTGTCAATTATTATTAAACATACACAAGGATATGCATAGAAAAAACATACCCATTCCAATGGTTATACTGACTTTGTTACATGGGGAGGGATGAGTTTTTTACAGTAAAATGTATTTTCACTATAGTAAAGCTAATTATATTTCCTTTTCTAACTGCAAATATTATTAATTAGTTTATTTATTTAATAGCCAATAAATGCATGCACTCACAAGATACAACTGAGCATACACTAATTACTGTAGTAATCGTTACAGCTTGGTTACAGCAATGCACTTAAGCCCATCTGACCTCAATGTTTTAAATGCTTAATGTGCTTAAGAGCTTTGCTTAAATAATGTTCTAGTAGATTCATACCCTTTATTTTTTTATGAAACTCATAGAATTAGACTGGAGGCACAGTATGCTCTCAAGTGCCTAAGAAGCATCCCTCTTTCCAACAAACCTGCAAGCTCCCTAGTCCTATTAAGGTTGCTTTAAATTCTACATTACCTGTTGGTCTGAAATAACAAAGCAGAACAGAGTTTGTTCCAAAATTCACTGCTAGCAATATATGAGGAAAAAAGAAAAGAAACTTCAGATCACTATTTCATGGGGAACACAGAAGAATGAGACAAAAAGAAATAGGTTGTCATGTTCAAGAGTATACGAGTATACCAGTTAAAAAGTAGGGTAAGGGAACATGGTTGTCATCTGACAGAGAATGTTAAAATTTTCAAAAACAAAAGCACTCTTCCATGTTTCATTCTGGAGGTGATTTAGATATTGAGAGTGATGGCAAAAGACCTCAAATGATGATTAACTGTTCCACCCTCATCTGGTGCTCTACAGTCAAGTGGGACTGTGTACTTGTTCCTTGCAGTGCAGATTTAACAGATTAGCCAGACTGACTGGCTGAAAATAGCTTAAAATAATCCATTTCCATTCAGCACACTGTGAATCCACACACGGTCAGCTACTGTGTGTCACTGGAAGAGGCAGAGCTTAAAGTATGGGAGGATGTAGCTTGTTCAGTTTTTCCCTAGCTTCTGATAGAGGTGTTAAGGGAGCTGTCAGAGGAATGTTACCCAGAGTGCGTGAGAGTCCTAACTAGACCACGAACCAATATCCCTAATTGTAACATGGTCAGTAAAGATACAAAAGCCAATGCTGGTATTTCAGCTTATTGGTCATTGGTGAAAAGCAAGCATAGCAGCATTAAAATGTTAGAAAACACACTAAAATCATATAATTAAGCCAGATACACAGACCTGTAAAGGGATACTTTGATGTCTGGGGAACCCTTAATTTCTTGAAATCTCTCACTTCTAGCTGTTGCTACCTCCTGATAACCTCACTGCTGTGGAATTGCAGCCTTTCTTTAGACCTCCTTTTTGGATGATGGCAGCAAAAAATAGGCAGGCATACACATATTTGCATATTTGTCTTTATTTTGCACATTCTTTCAGTGGGATTCTCAGGGTACCTGCCTTGGTACCCTTGGTACTTGCAGTTGTGCATTGCCTGCAAAATCAATGCTGTATTTGCAGCAGCAATGTGTGCTGAATGAAGTTCAAGCCAGAGGAGGCCCTCACAATATGTAAACATCTGTAAATTCAGACAGCTTTTTTTTTCTTTTCTTTTTTCTGCAGCTCATAATTGCCTTAAGTTTAAAAATGTTGTTTTGAAGACCATTAACTCTGATTGCTACCTTGGCTTAAAGAACTGCCTCTTGATATGGACAATTTTGTTTTATAAAGGCAATTACTGAGAGATTTGCTGTCTTTGTCTCTGCAGAGGAGTTAATTTTTCTTACATATTCCATTGCTGATATTTTTACCAAGTTCCTAGATGAATAATTATATCAATTATTCTGAAACTTTATACTTAATTATTTCCCATACTCCTAAAATATTGGATATTGTCATACAGAGCAATTGTAGAAACCTCAGTTATTTCTAACATAGATTTAAATGTAACTGTGATTTAATTTGGTTTTAGATACTTTTAATAGTTATGATCCATAATCTTACAAATGCCCTATACAAGAAAAGTAAAACATAAAGAAATCAATAATTTCATCACCTCTGAAGCATATATTTGTTATTTTTTCTTTGAAACTTTTTTCTTTAAAAGAAACAATAAAAAAAATAGTTATTGTTCTCAAGGTTAAATGTGGTGATAAAATAAGTCTTCAGCTTTCTTGAGTCTTGCTTGTGGTATATTATAAAATTTGCTGTTTTCTGTCTTTTCTATTATAAGTCTAAACTTTGCTCTATGTTTTAAGTAAGAGTTTAGTGGCTGTGGTTTGAACAGAGTGGATGAAATGTGGAGTTTGCAGATTAAAAGAGATTTAATTTTGTCATGTATTATTGTGGCTACGCCTCATACTCTACTCTAACACACAATGGAGACATGATAATTTGGTCTTGACATTTATTCTTTCTCCCCAAGATTAGTTATCAGTTTGCACTATGCAGTATCAAATTGAAGATGCAAGCCATCACTATAGTACTTGAGTGTAGGAGGGCAGAAAGAGGAGCAGGTTCTTCTGAAATTCCTCAAGGTTCCACACTGATCATTGATGTTCTCCGCATCCAAAATATTGGACTGACTGAAGGCAGTCATAAAACAAGAGTTGCAGACTACCCTCAAAATAAGGTGTACTGACTTCTGTGACATAACAATAGAATCAGAACTTGTATTTTGCTGTCCAGCAAGCAAAGAAAGTGGAAGGAGGGGTTGATCCTCACAAGGAACCTGGGGAATGAGATTTTCATTGCTACCGAACTCAAGCATTCAAAAGCCGTGAGTGAGGCTGCAAAAACCTGCAAATAAATAAATAGATAGATAAATAAATAAATAAATAGCTCTGACATCTAAGTAAAGTAATAAATAGACATCAAATGCTTTTTATTTCCCTCCATTTACTGGGCTGCCAGGGAGCATCTGAATCACATTTTAAGCTTTGTCAACAAGAGGAGCTAAAACATATTCATTTGTTTTTATTCATTGCTACTGAAAATTGATTCTCATCTAATCTCTTGAATCCAGCAGGTGACACATTAAGGCACACACAAAAGAAAAATGTTGACGATCAGATTTCAAAACCTGTCAGATCCAGGATACTTAGATGGGTCTGAGAGACCTTATAATCAGACAGTGGACTAGAGGAAAGTAATTTTGCATAGGCTTCATTATTGCTCATGATTGCATGTGCTAATACTGCAGGTTTTATGGTTCTTCCATGATAATAAGCTATTTTGAATGCTAGAAATATCCAAAACTAACAACTAACAGTAACATCTGACACTATCTAACACTAGCATAGAGAAGATTATGCTTTAGGGAAAATTCACCTTTGTTTAGAGGGTATAGGCATGATCTGTTCCCCACTTTCTTCTTTCTATTTAAGTAAATACTAGTTACTAAAGTAAAGTAAGGAAATTACTCTTCCAACAAGCTAAGGAATACCTTTGTTAAATACTTGTATTTAGGATAATGAAGAAGTCCAGGAACTGTTCTAATACAAACTATGGCTAGGTATTAAAAGCTTGACTGAAGTGTTGCTGCACATTGACTAAGTTAACTTAAAAAGAATAAAATTAGTTTTTCATAACATTTTTTCTTTGGTAGTTTTGATCTTTTTTTTTTTCTGCATTTTCATTCTTAGTCCGTTCTATTCTGTTTACTCTACAGGACTGTGGTTTGTTAATCTGCTTCAGATAGGATGCTCTTAAAATTTGAGGGAATAAAGACGGTCAAATGAGGGTGTGTTGTTAGAGAAAAGCCCAGTCCCTTCACTTTAGCAAAATCTGCAAGTCTTCAGGGTTCGAACCTGGATGACTTCTGCATGGCCAGCACTCTAAATCAGGTTTCCTTTGAATGATAATGGTACAGAAACATAACACTAAATTATCTGTTGAGAACCCACTCACTGTGTCCAGAAACTAAAATGATCTGGGATTGCTGATGTTAGACTTCACGCAAAAAAATCTGTAAGCCTACATTTCTGAACCCCATGTTCTCATGTCCTTTGGGGAAAAAAAATAGTCTATGAGAAACATCTGAGTCTCTGTGAAACTTCTCCTTCAGTCTAAGATCAAGGAGTGGCATTGGGAACTGTAGCTTTTATCAGACAGGCTTCACAGATAAAAGTTTAGAGAGAAACTCCAGAAATTTATATTCTCTTAAAGAAAGTAATCTGGAACTAGTCTTTGAAAAAATAATATTTTCTTCATGTATCTAGCGTAATTGTGGCAAATCAGCCTGCCTATTTCAATGCATCGTTCTCTGACCTGGTCCAGAAATCCATGTTTCTATGACCTGGATGAATATAGATTGTAAACAGGATCTCTTCTGAGCATTCAACAAGGCAGAAGGCAAAAGAAGAGCTGCTGTGCTAAAACATTTTTGCTGCCTTATTAGCAGCTTTCAGTAGTGTGTGAAGAAACATAATGTACTATTTCCACCACTTTCCAAGGCATGTCTTAATGTGAAAGAAGAAGCTGACATTTACTGTGAAAAGTAAAGTCTTTATTTAGATAGACTGAGTGTTAAAATATCTGAAGCATGGTGCTTGTAAACCTGATTTCTGTTCACTTAAGCACTTCAGTGCTTTTCTGCTAGAAGTGCATCTGCCCCTTTGAGGATACTGAAAATCTCTCTGACTCATCTTCCTTAGCTAAACTTCTACCAAGAAAATGTGGTTGGCAACACATGTGAATGAGAAAGGATTGCTCAGATTCACCATTATAGATATTCATTGAGACTGATAATATAGAAAGCTAAAGTTTACTAAAACAGTACAGTTTTGTATGAACAGTTGAAAGGGTTTGGGGAAACAGGGAAAAGGTCAAATAAATGGACAATATTTCTTTTGCTAATATATAGGTACACATACACACAAGCATACTCTTGTATATAAAGACACTGCACGTAATGTCTTCTGCCGTACCTCTGTCAAGCTGTATCTCATTGCAAGAAGATCTTTGCAGGGATGTTACTTGATTTTTCTGGCCAAAAATGAATGCCTATGCTTGTTTTATGTATAAAAAATGCTGATAGTTTCATAATTCTTGCTGTGTATTAGCAGAGCTGGCCAAAATGATGACCCATAGCTGATCTCGTCTAGTGTGGGTGTGAGCTGAACAACTGGGTAGTACACCTGATGGTCACCTTCCAACATTCACAAAATCAGTTCCATGTTCTGTACAGTCACAGTGGACCTGAACTGAACACACAATTTGGAGTGGGAGAAGAGGAAAAGATGTGGTTGACAGAGAAGCCTCAGTCTTCTAAGACAGCAGTAGACATATAAAAACACTCAGATATTGCAAAGGTGATAGGAGGGCAGCCTTCTGGAAGCTGGAAATGACGATTGGATAAAATAGCATAGGTGACTCAAAAAATGGAGCAAATGTTTGCTATTAAAGCTAAATGAAGAAAACAGGGGCAGAGAGATACTATGTTGCTCCCCACATAACATAAACTTCTTTAAAAAGATGTTGCCAACCTTTAAAGTTGCTTCCTTTCTGACACTGAGTACAAGCAGCCTATTTCTGTCCTCTTCCAAGAACAAGAAACAGCAGAGGCTTTTACCTGTCCTCCTGGGATTGCAGAAATCAAACTTGTGAAAACTGGTATTTCAATTTTCCTATTGAAGTAGCACCCAGTCAGCAGCAAAAGGTGGAAGTGCACAAGCCAGAGTCTAATCTTATTTTTTGAGAAGAGTAACTGGTACATGGGTATCCTACTGCACTTACTCATTTTAACTGGTCTCTAGAAACTTGGCCCATTCTAAATTACAGGAGATCAATACTACTCAGCAACATGGAGTTTCCTCCGTAATTCCGTAAAAGCATCCTGATTGTTGCATATATTATGAAAGTAGAGTTACTACAGAGTTGAAAGTGCATGAAATTTGATGTGAAGTAACACAAAAGACAATAAGAGTAGAAGGCACCATCCAGGTCACTAAGTTCAATCCTTCACAATTCTAGGCTGGCAAGTATTAGAGACTTTATGTGGAATTCGTCTCATGTAGCTGTAACCATCTGAAAGTCAGATATCTAGGTCTAAGCTAGTTATGCAGACTTCCTCCATGCCTAATGAAGAGAGAGGCACTTTAGGGGAGAAATCCTGTATCAGGAATTACCTATCTGTAAACAAACAATCTACCTTGGACTAGACACTTCAGCTTCCAGTGTTACAAAGATACCAGGCTGTGCTGGTTTGGCTGGGGTAGAGTTAATTTTCTTCATAGTAGCTAGTATGGGGCTGTTTTGGAATTGTGCTGGAAACAGTGTTGATAAAGCAGGGATGTTTTAGTTACTGCTGAGAAGTACTCACACAGTGTCAAGGCCTTTTCTGCTTCTCCCACCGCCCCACCAGCGAGTAGGCTGGGGGTGCACAAGTTGGGAGGGGACACAGCCGGGACAGCTGACCCCAATTGACCAAAGGGATAGTCCATATCACATAATGTCATGCTCAGCATATAAAGCTGGGGGAAGAAGAAGGAAGGGGGGGACATTCGGAGTGATGGTGTTTGTCTTCCCAAGTAACCGTTACGCGAGATGGAGCCCTGCTTTCCTGGAGATGGCTGAACACCTGCCTGCCCATGGGAAGTAGTGAATGAATTCCTTGTTTTGCTTTGCTTGCCTATGCAGATTTTGCTTTACCTATTAAACTGTCTTTTTCTCAACCCATGAGTTTTCTCACTTTTACTCTTCTGATTCTCTCCCCCATCCCACCTGGGGGGAGCGAGCGAGCGGCTGTGTGGTGCTTAGTTGCCAGCTGGGGTTAAACCATGACACAGGCGAATCTTGGTTTGAGCCTATAATGAGTCATAGAAGTTTCTCCCTACATAATAATCATCATCAGATGAAAAATATGAGCCAGCAAAAGAACTAGTACCCTGAAACAAAGATGAAAAAGAATAAAGCAAGATTCGAAGCAATAATCACCTTACTGGTCCTGGTGTCTGGTGTCATAGAAAATATTTTTCTAGTACCATGTGAGATATTCATTGAATGAATGTTTGAGAAAACTATCAAAGATTTAGGAAACATTTTTGAAATTAAAAGGGAAGAGAAATAATATTTCAGATAAAATGGACATAGGGTAAAACTTTATCAGTAATTTTATATTTATTGAATTAAAAATTAGATTCTCAGATGCAATAGAAAATACTAGCTTGTGGCTATGTGTTATGTATCTGCAGCTAAAAAAAGCCTCAAAGACAGTTTACATAAGGAAGTGTTTAAAAAAAATTGCAGAATGTGGAAAAATGATTAAAGATTAAATTTTTGTTTCAAAGGATATGTTCTGTGAAACTGCTATGGCCACAGAGAGACTAAGAACAAGCTTATTTATATATGTCAGTTTGGAAATTTTTGTCCCTGAAAAAAATGACAGGAAAAGGAAGTCTTGAAAACTGTCTCTGAAAGGGAAGCTGACTTACAGTGTGTGACAATATTGCAATAATTAGGTCTTGATTCAATAAGTATTTGTGAATGTGCTGAAGTTTATGTACTTTGAGTAATCTATCCGTACAAACAAACTACTCACCCTTCTTTAACTTATCTTTGTTAACAGTGGCATGAGTATTGCTTTCTTTTTCATTTTACAGAGTATCCATTGTTTCTGGCTGTATCATTAATCTAAAAGAGATCAACTTTACATTTGTAATTCTGTTACCAGCAAAAAATGTGTTATTGAAGTTTCGGGAAGGCAATCACAATTTGCATCTGTATTCCAAAATTTTGGAATATATTGTTATCAGATGTCTACTCTTTCTTTAAATCTTTAAAAAGGGAGATAGTGGTGAGTTGGTGAATATTCTGATCAGAAGGAGAAGATAAGGAAGAAAGAGAGAAAGTAAGCGATAGAGACACTAAGGATAAGGGTCTTTGCCTTGTTTTACAGCAATTGTGTAGAGCAACACAGTGTCTGAGACCTTACCGTTGCAACCAGATATTATTTGACCTGTTGTAAAATAAGGAAACAATTTCTCTAAAGCTGCTAATAGCTCTGCATACCCAATTTGTACATGTTAATCAAGATTGCCTTTTAGAAAATGGTACATTTTGCATACTGCTTTTTCCCCCAAACTTTTTCAAGCCTTTTTCAAACACAGAATCACAGAAACACAGAATCACAGTAACACAGAATCACTAAGGTTGGAAAAGACCTGTAAGATCATCAAGTCCAACCATCAACCAACACCACCATGCCCATTAAACCATATCCCACAATGCCTCGTCCACACATTCCTTGAACACCTCCAGTGATGGTGACTCCACCACCTCCCTGCGCAGCTTATTCCAGTGTCTCACCACTCTCTCAGTAAAGAAATTTTTCCTAATATCCAGCCTGAACCTCCCCTGGTGCAACTTGAGGCCATTTCCTCTTGTCCTGTCACTCGTCACTTGGGAGAACAGACCAACACCCACCTCTCTGCAACCCCCTTTCAGGTAATTGTAGAGAGCGATGAGGTCTCCCCTCAGCCTCCTCTTCTGCAGACTGAACAACCCCAGCTCCCTCAGCCGCTCCTCAGAAGACTTGTGTTCCAGACCCCTCACCAGCTTCATCACCCTTCTCTGGACACGGTCCAGCACCTCAATGTCCTTCTTGTAGTGAGGGGCCCAAAACTGAACACAGTATTCGAGGTGCGGCCTCACCAGCGCCGAGTACAGGGGCACGATCACCTCCCTACTCCTGCTGGCCACACCATTTCTGATACAGGCCAGGTTGCCATTGGCCTTCTTGGCCACCTGGGCACACTGCTGGCTCATCTTCAGCTGGCTGTCAACCAACACCCCCAGGTCTTTTTCTGCAGGGCAGCTTTCCAGCCACTCCTCCCCAAGCCTGTAGCATTGCCTGGGGTTGTTGTGGCCAAAGTGCAGGACCTGGCACTTGGCCTTGTTGAACCTCATACAATTGGCCTGGGCCCATCCATCCAGGCTGTCCAGATCCCTCTGCAGAGCCTTCCGACCCTCGAGCAGATCAACACTCCCACCCAACTTGGTGTCGTCTGCAAACTTGCTGAGGGTGCACTCGATCCCCTCATCCAGATCATCGATAAAGATATTAAACAGCACTGGCCCCAAAACTGAGCCCTGGGGGACTCCGCTTGTGACCGGCCGCCAACTGGATTTCATTCCATTCACCACAACTCTCTGGGCTCGGCCATACAGCCAGTTTTTTACCCAGCGAAAAGTGCACCTGTCTAAACCACGATTCGCCAGCTTCTCCAGGAGAATCCTGTGGGGGATAGTGTCCTATACCTATAACCTATAACTTATGAACTAAGGCAGCATGTAAACCATAAACTGCCACTTGAAAACTATTGGTAGGTTTTTGATCAAATTCCCTGCTCTAACAATGTTTCAGGCCCATTTTCAGGTGTAAATAAAGCTATAAGTAAATTACAAAAGTTTCCACGACTCTTGTGCTCCCTCAGTTTCCCAACCCATGTTGAACTCTTTGGATTTTAGCAGACAAAAACATACATTTTCCCTTCATCTTCTTTTTTGGGTGAGGTAGATTAGTTCCTATTGTGGACTTGAGGAGAATACTGACAATACAAGAAGCTTTTGTAGAGGACACCTCCAGTTTAGCATGCACCCATGTCACATCAGCCACTTTGTAGCCCAGGGTAAGGAGACCGAACGATGAGCTGCTGTCCATGATTGGTGGTCTTACGACCATCCATGTTATCTGTGAGTAGGTAGCTGAGGAGGCAGCAGTCAACCTCGCAGAGAATAACTTGTCAGAGTATAGATGACAGAGCTGGGAGTTTGGGCTGCTTCATGTTTGGGACTAAAGGGTAGAATATCTCTTTTAATTACATTTAGCTTCTGAGACTTGACTTTCACATGAACAGAGGATAATTAGAAAACAGTCCTGCTCCAGGCTTGAAGCCTACTTTTCACATCCACACAGCTTAGAGTGGAGTGTCAGGACTTGTGTTAAGCATCATATTCCCAGGGGCCCCAAGCTCAGTCTGTGGAACTTAAGGATTAGCAAGTTGGACCCTTTTTTTTCTTACAAAGGCATATCAAGGCATTGCTTGGAGAGACATAGTGAATAAAGCATAGACAACAGCATTATATTTTGCCTTTTAAGTTTTTCCTTTGTTAAAACCAGTCACATACAGCTTCCATCCAGTTTAGATGATGAAAGAACAGTTTCCCGATGGAAGAAAATCACTGTATTCTCAGATAAGAATACAAAGTTTTTAAGTGGGAGCCCTTCAGAATTTTTTTTAACTTGTAAGCACTTAAATGTCTACATATACAGATTCTAATACAATACCACAATAATTGGAGATGAAGTGTAAGAGTATTAACTACCTAGACTGAAGCTTGAAACATCATAAGTCACATCACCTCCCACCACCAATACCCATGGCTCTTGCAAGAAAAACCCATACCCTCTAAGAGCTTCAAAATTCACTGTTTCTACCAAGTTACTCAGTTCTAGAAAATGCTGGAGATGCTGATGTGGCTTTATGCACACGCTCACCTATTAGCCAAGGTAATTCTTTCGGAATCAGCAGGAATCTTCCTGTGTTGAAGCCAAGGCCCATCTTTAAGCCAAAGTTAAATCTTCCTTGAGCTGATGTCAAAGCATTCATAACATACAGGAATTATATCATGATATCTAAATACGGTTTAAGCACTTACTTTGGAGTGCTCAGGACCTTACACTTCATCCACCAGAAAGGTGTATCAGTATTACAGGTGAGACAGAGAGCAAGATACAGCTAGTAACTCTGCTAAGAAGAAATAGATGAAAATGGTGTAGTCAGGAATCACTGCTGAAGTGGCATAAAAATGTATTAAAATATTTGATTAAAAAAATAGCTCTGAATATTTCTCCTACTCAATCTGTTGAAAATAAAGCTATCTGACATCTGAAACAATAATGAACAGACTAGAAGGAAAGTCACCTTACTAAGGAAGAATTTCCCTTGGTGTTTAGGTAGTGAGTGGAAAAACGGTCTTCACGGGTATGGTTTTTTGCAATATACCGCCATCTGGTGGAAGTAAAGCGAAAGACAAAGCTTTTGAGCAGTTGGCCTGTCTTGGTAGTTGGGAGGCTTTAGTTTCCTAGTACTAATTGACTTCAACAGGCCCTTAAGGTTTTAGTGTACCAAATCACTTAAAAAACATGTGACATTTCCACACTGCTCTATTCAGCTTATTTACTTCTAACAGTTATTTAATTTTAAGGGATTTAAATTTAAGGGGCTTAAGGATGTTCTTAAATCTGAATACTCATTTCAGTATTAAGAATATCTGGTCTGTAAAACAAGACAGAATTTTGCACATGGTATAGAAGACACTTCCAAATATTTTGCTAAATATCAGGCAATACTTATGATATGGACTATAGACTATTGCTGTATATTCTAGGTATTGATAGAATTTGATTTCTTTCTCTTTCAAAAAGTTGGTAGCAAGATGACTTTCTTTTTTGCTATTAGTTTTTTTCCGCCCTCATATTTTGGTTAAAATCTTAGGGAAAAAATTCTGGTCATACTGCCTATGCTCTTTTGGAGTTAAACTTCATTTTGCACTGCACTGAAAATGCAGGTCTTACCAGAGTTCTTCAAATACGCTGATCGTATCTGTGCCCTCTCTGTGGTCAGCAAGTACTTTCTGTGTTTTCAGCAACAAATGGTATGAAATATTATGAGTACAACAAGATTAGAAATAGAATATAAACACATTTTTAAAAAATCTTTTCAGAAAAATCTAGGAAAAAAGCCAAATAACTATGTTAATATTTGTTTGGGGTTTTTTTATTGTTGAACTAAGTATTCTGCTCTGGAACTGTTTTCCAGGATCCTCAGTGTCTTCACTTATTTTTTTTGCCAGTTGCAAACTAAATCCTCAGACATCCCAAATGTCCACCAAGCAATTATTTGGGGAATTGAGGTCTGGTACCACCAGATGTTGGGGAACTGGCTGCAGAGAAACCTAAGCAGGCTTATAGCTGGGCACCTTATGCAGTCTTAGACCCCAGCAAGCCAGCAAAAGCTTTCCAGGAGACTTAAGAGTCTTGCTGAGCTAGGTGACTGTCATAGCCAAGTGCTCAGCCTGTCTGTCAGTTTCTGCTGGAGTTTTGGCAAAATCAGCCAGTACACAGGAGTGCGTCAAGGCCAGACAACTGGCATTTTGTGATAGGAAAATGTTTTGTTACAACATTTTGATGAAGCTTAATAGGATGCTGTGGCTAAAACTGTGACATTGGCTTTGTAACAACTGCCTCTCTCGTACTGGATAGAAGGACTCCCTCTGGTCTCTAGAAAGCCAGAGGGAATGCTGCTGGCAGGAGAAGGCTTTAGATGGCGTAGAGCTTTTGAACCCCTTCCAGTGTGCCAGGGAGGAAGAGATCTCAACAGTGACATAAGGAAAATGTTGAGCGTGGTATATGTTCGCAAAGGCTGCCACATGTACAAGGCGGGATAGGATCTGTTTCTCTTGCTTGCTATTTTCAAGTGAGGTTGTGTTCAGGATGACAATTCGTAGCTGTACCCAGCACATGCGGACACCTGCTTATGGGCCTGGGTGCTGCCCTTTGCAATAATAGGGGCTAGGTGTTAAATTTGGTTCAATACCCAGAGTTTGATTCTCCTCCTACCTACTGAAATCTGGAAGGGCTCAGATTTAACTTTGTTTCTGTAAAATTATTATCTCGTATGGATTAAAAGTGTTCTTTTTTATTTACTTATTGTAATTTCAGTTTAATTTTGAAGCAAAGGCCTAGAATAGTTTAATTATACTATATAAAGCAGGTATTATTTTCATAGTGCACCTAAGCATGTGGGACAGGGGCTCCAATTACACAGGGAACAGAGGATTGGGTTTAAGCTATACCGCTCAAGAGAAAAGAGAAGACCTACATCCAGTCAAAAGTGCAGCTAAAATGATTCAGAAGATTGTACCATTTTAATGCCACAGATATTTATGAAAGCACAGAATCCATCTATCATAATAATACTGAACAGCTTTGTTATACCTAATATTGCCAGTTTTGTAAGCAACTGTTCATTGCTTTTCAATCACATGGCGATGAGTTTCACAAGTTAATCATGTCTTGTAACATGAATCCTTTTTGGATATTTTTTAACAAGGTGGCTTTAATTTTTGTTTTCAACCTATAATTATGTTAATCTTTGGAGAATGAAAAACAGCGTCATTGTTATCCACTTTTAAGGGTTTTGTTTTGGACAAATAGTCTGCTTTTTAATGAGTCCTTCTGTTTCCTTTTTAAAACTAATGTGACATGGCTATATTACATTGCTCCATTGCCTAAAGTTCTGTTGTATCGCTGGGCAGCTGATTGTTTGTTCAGAACATTGCTTTTTTCCTAAAAGAGATTCTGGTATGGCCCACAATGCTTTTAAAATTATTGTACGGCTTTTTCAGTTGTCTCCATGTGTTGTGGTTTAATGCTGGTAAGCAGCTAAGCACCACACAGCTGCTCACTCATTACCCCCTGCAGCGGAAGAGGAAAGGAAGAGTAAAAGCAAGAAAACCTGGGGGTCAAAATAATATTTAAAAACAGGTTAATAAAGGAAGGATAAGTGAAAGAAGAGAGAAACCAAAACAAGTGATGCAAAGGCAATCAGTCACCACCTCCCATGGGTAGACCAATGCCCAGACAGTTCCTGAGCAAAAGATGGCTAAACCTCCTCTTTCCCCTTTTTATTGCTAAGTGTGATGCTATATGGCATGGAATATCTCTGATCAGTTTGGGCCATCTGCCTGGTTGTGTCCCCTCTCCACCTGTTGTGCACCCCCAGTCTATTCGGGGGGAGGCCAGAATGAGAAACAGAGAGGTCCTTGACGCTATGCAGACACTGTTCAGCAATAGGTGCAACATCAGTGTGTTATCAGCATTGTTTTGGTCACAAATCTAAACCACAGCACCATATGAGCTGTTATGAAGAAAGTTAAATCTATCCCAGCTAGGCCTAGTACATCATGTAACTATTGGATATGACTGAAGCTCTCCAAAGCATCTGGACTACATATAGCACCGAAAGCAGTTTCATACACAACCTTCAATGTAATAAAAATTTGAGAAAAAATATGAAATCTTTCATTCTTTTCTTTGTCTGAAGAAAGTGCAGGATTAGGCCGCAGTGTCCTTTTTCACAGCAAAGAAGGTGATTTTATTAGTCCTATTTTTTGCCAAAGGTTCAGTTTTCCCCTGCTTAAGGTGATAAAATTAGTAAACACATCTAGCAGTCTACCAATTTTATTGAAAAAAATCCCTACAAACACCACCATCCCACCCCAAATTCTGGACTTGAATGACTTGAATAAAGGTTACAAAAATTTATTTTACGAGTTAATGTCACGTCTTTTAACTACCTGCTACCTGCTCTGAATAGCCAGAGTCTTTCTGATCTCCTGAAGCCAATTCCACAGGCCCTTTCAGCTTTGTCCTATCTGTCTGCAAGTATGGCAGCCTGAATGGAACCTCATGTTTAGAAGAACAGGTCCTACATGACATATTTTAGTGGCAGTGCACAAAAGTTGAGGTTATTTTCCTGTCTACATTATCCCTCTTAATATATTCTTTTCTTTTTAGACTTGTAGTAGGCACAGGTCTGAGGTTTGCAGTCCAGGTGTCTAAATTGGTGCTCAGGCATTTTTTTAATCAGTGGATAGAGTTCAGAGAATCATAATTAATACATGAAGAATGAAATGCCGAATCATTGATTCTGCTTTCCTCTACAAGGGAGACAAGAGAATTTCATCAAGGCTAAAGCTAATTTTCTGGTCCCCATTTGAAGACTTCAAAAAGACAAATAATCTCACTCCCAGCTTTGATCATCTTTTCCAAGGACTAATCAACCTATCTGATAAAAATTAGAAATAAACAGTGCAAGTTGGAATTTGTCAAGTGTTAATTTGTAACTATTTGTTTATCATGCTATTTTCCACCAGATTTAATATCACCTTAGTATACAGCAATTTTTCTCTGTAAAATACCGTATAAATGGCATTTAAAATACCTCTTGATTTTCTTTTTCTTAAATTAAATGCTTTCCATATTTACCATATGAAATGTTTCAGGCTCAAATCAGAGCTGATTCCAGATTTTCTGCACAGGCAAATCAATTTTTTGAGAAATGCCAGAGGTCGGGGGCGGGGTGGGGGGGCATGGAGGGCATGAGGTAGGAAGAATCAGCTGTTGCTGTGGGATGCTGGGGCGAGGGCTCGGGTGAGTCCAAAAAAATGGCGTTAGGAGGCTGGTGGCAAGGAAGGGAGGCTGGGCCTTTGGGTATGAAAGTAGTGGCCGTAGAGCCTACGGGGCTTGTTTTTACTCGGTGGGCAGGACCAAGGCAGGTAAACAGAACTTGAAGAAATTTGGCCTTAGAAGTGAGGCTGGAAAGGATCAGCAGTATTTCATGTAGCTGACTCTTTAAGGGGTGAGTAGCGTGAGTGTGCTGGGTGAGGAAAGACAAGAGCGACTTCTGACCCAACCTAGATCCTGCTCCTCCTGGCACTTACAGGACTTTATAGTCTCCCTGTGGACCTTTTCTATTCCTAAAAGACACTGCACCTCTTCCTTACTTCTCTGCTTCACACGCTGGCAGGAAATGAAGGCTGAAGAGGAAGAGTTTGGACATGCCCTACTGCTGCTGCAGAGGCAGAAAGTGTGCAGGACGGGGTCAGACATCTGAGGTGAAAAACATGAGTCAGAAGACCTTGTTGTTCCCTCTGTCCTTAAAGGAGGGAGAGGTAAGAGCACTCTTTCACATTTCTATGTAGGAAAGCATTCAATTCTGGAGAACATTCCTGCCTGATACTGGGAAAATCAAGTTGTTCATTCATGTATGAATGCTTACCTGCATCAATAAAACTATATGCTGAAGCAGGAAAAGTTGGCCTGCTGCATAATATTTGTATCAATTCTCTGGCCTTTATTGATACATGTATTTAAAAGAAAAAGAATATTGTTCAAATCCACTTGCCTAGAATGGTATGAAATGATGGGAAAGCTATGAAGTTAGGTTGTTTTAGTGAATAGGGAAGGAATAAGTGGCACTGAGCAAAAGTAAGTTGAAGGATATTTTTCAGATAGTTTTACAAAAAACCTTCTGGCCACTAGGTGGTACCCTTATTCCAAATAACAAATGGGGGGCAAAGCTGGAAAGCTGAACATGAGCTCAAAATCATGAATATTTTCTCTCCCTGTTAGCCACTGCAGACTCCAGAACACACTCTTTAAAGAACGCTGGGCAAGGCTAATGAGGGTTTGAGCAAGGCAGCTGTATGTGAACTGTGAAAGGGCAAAGGGTCAGATTCTGTTATTGACAGGCTCTTATTGCTGGAATTAGACACTGTAGTTTTAGCAGTAGGAAGCTTTAACCATCTTGGCCTCAAGATTTTACACATTCAGCAACTTGATATTCACACTAAGTACATAAACCTCTGACCAACAGATTGTACTACTGCTGAATATGATTAACTCAATAAAGCTAAAAGACATTTAAAAACTTTATGCTTAATTTGTGAGATCATGACAACATTATTATTTTTTTTTTAAACTGATACAAGCTTCTTTACTATTTTAGACAATTCCTGGAACATGGAAGAAAAGTGAGCTTAATAACGTAGAACATTAATTAGTCAGTGTACTGTTCCTTGCAGATATACACATTGAAATGATTAGGGCAAAACATCAGAGCCTGTGAAATAAAAGCCAGGCACAAGATGTTACAGTAGAGTGGACAGCCTTTCAAACTGATCCTCAAGTTTTTGTACAAAGAATTGAAATTAGGAAAACAGCAAACTGGCGGTTAGTATTGCTCTTTTGGAAAGAGTCTAGAGACAGGCATCTTCGGTTTAAAACATCAGTTTGAGTACTCTTGAAGGTGGAGGTGTGGGGGGAAATTGAACTAACAGACAAAACCGTAGGATATGTGTCACTCAGTCAGCCCACTAAACATTGGAATCCTTGTCTAAACTAGTCATCCGGGTCCCATTACAGCCCCTTAAGAGAGAAATACCCTGAGAGGTTGCCATCTCTCTTTGGCACTTAACTTAGCATGCAATGAATAGCATGCGATGACAGCATCTCTACTGACTGTAGATACTCCTACACTGGTTATCTTAAACCAGATGCCTCAGCCTTAGATTGCTTTAATATTGAGTTTTATTACTGGTTCTTATCATGAAGGATAGTAGTAATACTTGACTACCAGCTGACACTTCTGAAGGCTCTTTATTACCTAAGATCTCATACCATATATGTAGATCAACCCTGGATTTCAGATGTCTCCGATACCAAACATGAACATCATGAAGATGAATCCTGTCCAAAAACTATGACAACCTTTTTCCCATTTATTGACCAGAATCAAGTTAAATTAATTTGAAAATGCTGAAACGTTTGGTTATTTTTCTTTTCTTTTTCCACTTACTTCTCTTTGATTTTCTCAATTTTTAATTTAAAAGAAGCAGAATTGCAAGTGTGAGATATTGTGAGTACAACACCTCTGATATTTTTACACTAATGTGAAAGAGAAATTAAAAAAAAAACTTAATTAAAAAAATGAGACTGTGTAATCAAATAAATTGTGTAGGCTGATAACATCCATATAGACCAGGTTCATTTGAAAATATCTTCTGAACCAAACTCAGCTAAAGCTGAGTTTCAAGATGCACGTAACTCAGAACCCAGCCTTCACACTGAAAACCTGCATGTAATACTAGTAGAGATTTGGTGTGTCCAACCTAACTTCATAGGTCCCATTAAACTTCACTATTTTCTATTCTAGCACTAAAAAAAAAACCCAACAGACAACAAATAGGAAATAGAATTTTTTCTGAATTGTTGGCTTCTTTAAGTGACAGCTCAGAGGAAATTATTCATGTGAGTGCAAATTTTGTTGGTTTGCATTCTTCATCTCTATTTTCTCTATTCTCCCCTGCCTTCCTGAAACCATCTGTTACTGACCTATGCCATGGCTCTCTGACATCTCTCAGTCCCTACTTGCCTCCTAACGGGCCTGGCTGCACTAGAAGCTTTTTTCCCCACCCTTGCCATTTTTTTAAAATTGCTTTACCAAAGGTCATAAATTTTCTGTCCAGCCCTCTATGAAATGGAAAGGATTGATGTAGTTTTGTCATTTCCAGCCTTACAATCTCTCTCCCATCCTGTAACAGAGTTTTTCTGATGTTATTTTTAAAGCTGCAAGTTCCTGTTCATCTTGCAAACAGAAAATTGGAGTTCTTTTACAAAACTATGCAATTCCAAATGTCCTTTCAATGTTAAAAAAATTAAGCGATTGTGGAAATTACATTAGAAAATTGTACAAGACTTAATTCAGTTAGTCTTCTGTTTTCTACCCCTAGGTTTACAACTATGCCGAAAAAACCACTTCACTTGGGTGAAGTAGGAACCTTCACACAGCAGTGGGAAGTGTGGTATATGCTGAAGGTAGAGATCTAAACACAGAAACTGGGACAACTCCAAGGTCCTGCAGTAGTGTCTGTGTCTATTCTCTGCAACCTCATGCACTCCATGAACAATTTTCAATGACATGCCATGCACATTTATTTACCTTTATGCCTTTAGTATGTATTAAAAATATGCATGTGTTTATGAATTTTGGAAAAGAATTCATGGACTTCTAAACTCTAATTGGAAGATTTTTTTTAATACAACCAGAAGATGATTCTTAGGTTTTCTGGTTTTAATTTTATTAACTCATTCATAAAGCTCTTGGTTTATATTCTGCTGTCTTTACCAGTCTGCTAGCAACAGCGTTCACCTCTTTGGCTATGGAGACTTAAAATCCATACCTGGTATTCAAGTAAGTAAGTCCTAATTTACGCATGTCAAGCTGAAGTTCTCAAATCAGTATGATTTTACAGTGTGGAAAATAGTTAGCAAAAATGTAGCAGGAGTCATGAATGAAATTAAAGGAAATTTATTTACAGGTATTGCTTTTTAAGATCGAAAACCTAATAGGCAATGACTTTATTTTTTTGGGGGGGGGATTTTCCTATGGCCAGGAGATTACAGTTTGTGTAAAATTATAAAAGGCCAAAGAAGAAGAAAAATCAAAACAAAATATTTGCAGCTGAACAATGGACCTGGGCCCAGCTCATGGCTGTGATATAGTTTTACTTTATGGTCTCAGTAACTATTAGTATTTCTCTGCTTTATTTCATCTGCTTGGATTAACACTTTTTTCTTTCTCTTGATATATTGTTTTTATGTCTTTAGATCTGAGACAATAAGAAGATTATTATATGTGCTAATACAGACACTAAAGGAAAGGGATTATAAATATTGCAGGGGCTACAGACAACTGCTTAGTCATTAACTATGCAGTGTCTTCTTTCCACCTAACTGAATCACATTAGCTCCAATCCCTCAGCTATGTCAGCAGAAGCAGAGATATGGCCAAATGGTAACTGAACTGAATTAACACCAAAGTTTTTACTTCTTACTTGGTTATAATCTGTATTTTATTCCTCTGTTTGATTCATTGACTCACTGGGTACTTGTACCAGCACAGTGCAGGGAGGTGGTGGAAAGACAGGAACAGAAGCGGGACAGGACTACAAAACCTTATTTTCAGTTTAGGGGAAATGACACTAACCGATTTTAATTAAATTTTGCATAACTCTGAATAGGGTTTCTTAAAAAACATCAATACCAACAGTGTTTTGTTTTCATGGCTATTGTCTCGAAGTGCCATCATTAAGACTAGTTTAATGATTAGACATTATTTCCTAAGTAGGATGTGATCAAAGACCTGTTGAAATGAAGGCATACACTCCTTTTAATTTCAGTGGTCTTTGGATTGAGTTTGAAGTATTTTAAATTATAGAATATTTTGGGAGCACTAGAAATATCTGAGTCATCCTTTGCTTTGTTAGTGACTGTCCCCTTCTTACAGCTCATTCTTCTTCAGAAGCTGTGGAATCACTACCTTCAGGCTCGAGGAATAGTTTAAGCTAAAGTAATTTCTCTGCTTTGCCTGTTTAGATGTAATCCAGTCTGCCACTCTACATGCTCACTACCAAAGCATGGCAGGGCATTCTAAAGGAAAAATGCCCTTCAATAGCAGTGCTCTGGCAATTTAGCTCCACTTCTTTCTGTATCCTTTCTTTTGTAGCAGTAAAAAAGAAAATACAAGCTCAATTTAGCAGATGAGCTGTTTCTTACAAATAGTTCCCATTCTGACAAAAAAAAAAGAAAATAAACAACCTCGTAGGAGAAGCTGTTAGCATGTCCTCATCCGGATTCCAGTACAGCTGAAAAAGGAAAAAAAAAAAAATACAGAAAACCACCGTGGGTTCATAGCAGACAGTGATTGCTTAGACACAACAGAAAAATAAAAAAGCAGCCAAGGGGAAAAAAAAAAAAGCTGCATTAGCACTTAGAAATATGTTGCAAATAGCAATCGGAGTGCCAAAACTCTGTTCTGAGGTGCCATATGGGAGAAAAGATCTGTTTTCCAACAAAAGGGATAAAAAATGAACAATTCTCCTGAAGGCTATAAACATTTTTCCTAATTGTTTCTTTGTGTCTCTCACATTTCTGTCTGAAAACTTCAGTGAACTGAAGCAAACAAGGAGAACAGAAATAATTCCTGATTGTGAAATTTTATGTCATTAAAGACTGAAACCTGAAAACTGGGTCTATTAACACAAGTGCAGCGAAGGCAGTTAAGCTACTGAGTGCAGCATTTTAGAAGTGTGGGACAAGCAGGAGAAGTTCTCACAAGAGTCCTAGTAGATACACACCCCATTTATGAAATTATGAATTTTGTCCTTTAGAATAAAGAATGTTTTGGAAGAAAGGTGCTTTTCTGTAGCTCATACTGAGATGAGGAAGGAAGAAGGAGGCTCTATTCCAGGTTCCTGAGATTCAAAGTTTCAAATTATTGGGAAATCTGCTTTAGCAATTGCTTTTGTGAGAGAGAAGGGAATTTAAGTCTCTGGTTTCTTACTCTGAGCTAAACTAAAGATCCTTAAAAGGCTTTTGAGGCTTTTGAGGTCTATTTAATTACAGCATTAAATTGAAGAAAATAAAATAAAGAAGGAAAAAAATTAGGTATAGCTTTTGTTTTTCAAGTGGTATTGGAGGTAGTTATTTGCACCAAGGTAATTCAGATAAGCATCTGGCCCACAAACTATCCTGGCACAGACAAAGACTTGGGGTTTTTTTTAAGAACTAGGATTTTTTCCAAGACATCCTGACTACTGGGAGCAGAGCATCTGACCAAAGTATGCTCACCAGATGGTAGATGTTTCCATGTGGGTAAATATTAAAAAGTTCTAAATCTATGTAAACTGGGAAGTAAGGGTGGGAAAGGTTTGCTGTTGTTTTTCAGTTTTAGTTGCCTCTGCAACTAATAAATGTGAGAGAAAAGAACCAAAAGAGAGCTAAATTTAATGGAAAAAAAGAGAAATGTCTCCTAATTTGTTACTGGATCTGACCTATTGTTAATGACTAATTTAGGAAACTTTAGAGTTAAAAGCTTTTTTTTTCTTTTCTTTTTTCTTTCCTTTCCGTAATATCTTGCTGCACTAAAATGTGATATCTCCACAAATAATGGCAAGGAGGATTGTTTTGTGTAGGGAAGGAAATGTGGAAAAAAAAAAAAAAAGCCAGTCTTAAGGGCCAACTGAAGGCTTTGTGCAACCAGCTCCCCACCAGCCACTGCTGCCTGGTGTGGCAGCAGTAGAAGGCAGCATGGGGCAACGCTGCTGGCGCGCCAGGTCCCCAGCCTGTCAGCATATTTAAAATACTGATGCAAGTAGGTTTGCACGAAGATGCTGCATTGAGCAGTGGTTTTGCTGAGCTCTTCTCTTCCACTGGCTCCACTGTTGGGGCTGTAACTTTAAGCAAAGTGAGGAGAGGGGAAAACAATAAAAGCTGGCAAGTGGTAAGGTTTTAAACCACTATAGCTGTCGGCTGGTTGGATGTGAGTCAGAGGCCTATGGTGCTATAACACACGCCCAAGGAGTCTTCGAGGTGATGTAGCATGCCATGTTTGGCTCCAGTACCCAATCTCAGCAGGAGTAGACACCTCTCTAACTTTAACATCTGCATAAATGTTTGCTGGGTTAGTAATGTATCCCAGATTTAAAACCATGGAGGCAGCTAGAGGGTATATCTACACAGCACAGTGTAGTTTAACCAGAAAGCAAGCTGGCTTACATGACAGAAGATTTATAGCTGAAGTGCATAGCACAGTAGTGCAAAGTTAATAGAAAAGTTCCCACTAAGCGCGGTGAGCTTTAGATCACGTATCCACAGAGGCACATGAAATTGAAGAAATGTCACAGTGAAAAGGCAGGGCAGGAGGAGAAAATGTTCTTTAGCTTTCTTTGTACTGAACTTGAAATATCTAAGACAGCTTCTAATTCTCTGTCTCATGCTCCCCTCTCTACCAGAAACCTATTGCGTACAATGCCTTTCTATTTATTTGTTTTTTCACAGTGTGAGTGTGTGCCTGCAGTGAACGAGGGAGTAGCAAAATCTGGATATGAAGAAAGTGATGACAGAAATAGGTGATGTAAATATACAACCAATTTTTTTTCCCTCCACTCCTCAAGAATTCTATTTCTATGAAAACAGATAAATAAAACCAACTACTAGTCACTAATTATCAAAACAATGAGACATATTGACCAGAACTTTATAACATTTTCTTCTTTGGGACACTGGAAGATAGCTGTTCAATATTTAATAAGCAAAAGAAGATAAAAGTTCATTGAACTAAATGCATCCAAACCTGATGGGGATCTGACTTAATTTTCTAGAGATGATGGAAATACATAATACAAAGAAACTGGGTTTCATGAAGCAGAGATGGAGAAACGTGATGCCTTGCTGCTGGCAGAAGAAATGAAAGTTTGGGAAAGGGAATTTTTCCAGTAATACGGTCTTAGTTGTGCATTTTTTTTCTCACAAAGTCCTGAAAAAAGGATACTCTAGTGTTTTTTAGAACAGATAAATGCTTAAATATACTTTTATGGCTTAATTACCTTTTCTCACATATGCTATACGTACAATGGTGGAATCCAGTTTCATACCAGAATACACATGTGGCTCCTAACCCCTTGTTCTAGAATGTTTATGCTAAAGTTATTGAAAAGAACAAATATATTTCCTCAGTTTAAAAAAGAAAAAAAAAAGCTTTCAAATAGAACAAGACAAGAAAAATATTTTATCAATAGTTTATGGTCAAGATAAATGTATTACTAATAATCAATATTCAGGAAAAGTAACATCTGTTTACAAAATACGTGCAACAGCTTGGCAAGAGATATTACCCAAGAGATTATATTCTATGGAACTGGCTTAGTATAAGAAGAAAGAGTGACTAACTGCAGAAAAGTTAATGTCCAAATTATTTCTGACACACTGCTTTGATCAAAAAATGGTTTCTCCCCTTAGCCAGAAAGTTTTAAAGTCTTTGGTGCAGAAGGCAGCTATAGATGTGGTTTTTTGCAACTTTTTTATTAATGCACTTATGCACGTCCATGCACACACTTACTTACCTAAAAAGCCTTACCCAACTTTTTGTTTGTTTGGGTTTTGTGTGCAGAGCAGGTAACACAAACATGCTTGAGCAAACATTTTATCTCCTTTGAGGGAATATATTGCATATCTCATTTTGAATCTTTAAAAAATACCTTTGAAAAAATTTGCTGTTTATGTTGTGTCATTTATTCCCCAAATATAAGAGTTTCTGCGTAAACCAACACTACCCCTTTCAAAAAGAAAAATATGAGTGTGCAGATGGGAATGAGTTGAGGTATCAGGAAGAAGGGAGACCACATGTTGATTTTAATATACAGTTTTGAGGGAGAGAAGGGAGGAAACATATGGAAGAAATTGCATCTTTGAGAGGTAACAGACAACCACTAGAGAGAAGACCTGTTTTGGGCTTTTTTTTCTTCCTTGAAAGATGCTATTCAGTTCTGTGAAGGAGGAAAACCTGGCTCCATTTGCAAATGCAAAAACCGACTGCTGCCTGGAAACATTTGCAGGAGTGATTAACAAACCAGTTTGCTTTATGAGATTTTCATGAAGGTAAAAAGGTATGCATATAATTTTGACACAATCAAATAATGCACCCTTAGAGTTATATGGCAAAAAAGGAATTAGCACTTCTCCCTTAAAAGTGTGTCTCTTTATAGCATGCTTATTGTCTTCTCAGCAGATGTGGCACTTAAATATAGTGAGCAATGACCAAATGAAGGAAGCAATTCTGAGAAATAAATGACAGTAACAGTCCCAGTTTCCTGAATGGAGGTGAAAGTGGTTTGGCAGTATTTACCCACAATGATTTCGCTTATTCAGTACTGAAATTAAAGAGAGAGGGAGGGAATGCCTGTGTGTTCTGGTGGAAGTGTAACATGAAATTAGAATAGACTCTCAAGCTGCCGATGAACTGAAATCTCCCAAGTGGCATCAGCACAAAGCAAGGGACTTTCAGTAGCAGCAAATGGTGTAAGGGTTTATTTTATTCCTTCAGACCTCTTCTGTTAGTGGTGCAAGGTATACTAAGGGAAAAAAGCCAGAACATTGTGAATTGCAGCTCTAGACTTCAGTTTGAGCAGGAGCTCTAAATCCAGGTTATCAAAACAAGATGAATGTACATTTGAGAAAGCAAAGTATACAATAACCCATTGTCAAATTTCCTTTAAATTATGCTTTTTCCCCTTGGGTTATATGCACTTTTGGCCCAAGTTAAACAAATGAAAATGTAGTATCTACAGTTAAAAGAAAACTGAATAGTATTGTGGTTAAAGAGAAGGGCATTAAGCCAAAGGGCCTTTTCATATCTTACATTTATTTCCAAAAATATAATAGGTACTGTAGCAAGGATAGTAACTGCTCCTTGTTGGATTTCCACCCCCACTCTGGTAGACATAAGTATTCCAGTGCTGCAGTACAGCAGGCTGGACAGGCGGCCAGTATTGTTCTTTGTGTACCACATCAGTGTGCATGCCCAAGGCAATGTTTTTGAAAGCTGAATCTCTTATTTTCATTAAGACAGCAAAAAAGAGCACTTCTAGGGGCCATCACGGGCTCCCTTTTGCTGTAAAAGGCTTAATACAATGATAATACTCTGACAAACACCTTTAAATAATAAGTTATTTTAAGTGCAATCATACAGCAGACATATACACACATAATATTTATTTAACCTTTTCTTGCCATCATAGTACTTTCATCTCTTCTACTCAGACTGCTCAGGATAGATGAAACCTGATCACAAAGAAACCTTTGAACCTGGTTTTAAAAATTAAAAGTAGGTCTTTTGCATAGCAATTATTTTTTTCTTGGATATGTCTTTTTTAATGCCTTTGCTTGATGCAATTATCTAGGAAGAAAACCCATTCTAATAACACCAAGGGAGAGCCCAAGAAACTGAACATTATGCTTGTGCTGATTTACAAAAAATGGTACAGGTCTGTTAAGAAATGGGGACATTTCTTGAAGTACAAACACAGTATCTCTGAGACTGAGAATTCACCGCCTGAGATTTCCATGGCTGCCAGTCAGTCCTGACATCAGCAAAACCGATGTTAATGAGTAAATAACAAGAAAGAGGGAAGGCAGCTATTTAACCAGCTGAACGGAGGAAGCGAGCACCAGCTTTTGATGTTCAACTTAACTTTACTTATTAAATGTGAAACTCTTACATAAGCCCAGCAAAGAGCTGGCAAAGGGTTTAACTAGCAATATAACCCTACTTAAAGTACTTTCAAGTTCTAAGTGAAATTTTAAGACCCTTTTTACAACTGTCAGGACAAGGTGAAATTTTATTTGAGAATTTTTAGTAGATAGTATGACAGTTGAAAAACATCTAGAGATGTGGCTGAAAAATAGTCTTGCATCTGTGCAGATGCCAATTCAATTTTATGTCAATTTAACAACAAACTACTATTATGGAAATGTTATTGTAATGAAACTTTCTCTGTACTTAATTTCATCATTAAACTAACATGTAATAAATAACGCTTTAGATTCAAGGTAGAGATCCATATTCCTTGTTTTAAAGCTGAACAATTATTTTCATTGAAATTGCAAGATAGCACTTATAAGGAGGATACTGAACATCCCTGCTTGATGAATGGGGCTGCTGATAGGAAATTATCTGTAAAGGTTTATATGTATCATATGTTTTTATCTAGATTTATATGTATTATATGTAATCATGCAAAAGAAACAGATTTCCTGTATCTCTGATTACCTAGGAAATGAACATTCAGGCCAAACCACTTGCGTAACCTCCCACCATAGTCAGTAGAGAGAAACAGATCTTAGACAACCATCGTATGCTGAGATGACTCTGGGTGTGCTCCTCTTTCTCTCCATTTACAGCAGAAGCAGCAGTCTAGCCTTAGTCTACATGCCTGACTGTGCTGCTGAAGAGCGTGAAAGCCTAGGTGACACAGAATGTATTTGCTGTAACAAAACTAGTAAAAGAGGGAAGAACTTGGAAAATCCCATCCAGAGATATCAAAACACATCTATTTGGAAAGTATTTTCATTTCAGCCTTCCAGGGTGGTTAAAACTGAAATGGAAAAGATAAGACAAATATTTGTTTATATTAAAAAGATAATTATTTTACAAAATCAACACTTTCAGTCTTTTATGATGTATAGGTCAATTCTGCTTCCATTAAAAGGAGCAGTAATTTTATAGTTTTCATCTCCAAGGACTAAGGCTAGAATAACAAGGATTAAGCCCCTTGTTTTACTTTATCAGAAAAGCTGGTGGAGTGGAGACACTTCAATCCATTTGTCTTTTTATATAGAATATGACTCTTAATTTGTTCTCATTACAATACATCTGTATTTTCCACCTGTGTTTTGCAAAACATTATACTGTACCATTTGAGGATACAACACTGCTTGAGCTCATGATACATGATCTGCATTACTACTCATAATTTAATACTTATTGAAAAGTAGCCTAACAGAACTGCAAATTTAACATGAGAGTAATAAGAACGATCATTTCAATCAGAATCTCTGAAATGCTTCACAATGGATGCTGATTACATCTGCAGTTTTTAAGATGGTTAACCGTGGTTTTTTTCCTTTAATAGTTTTCCAAGATGAAATATTTTCCAAGGTGTTATAGTTTGCTGTTTATCTAACTTTTAATAATTCAGTAATGAACAAGTTCTCAATTTCCTTTTATAAAAGCAGAAACATTAGTGCCTAACACAAGAGAATACTGTGCAGAGAGCAAAACAGAGCATCGTGTTAGAACACTGATCTAAAAATAACACGTTCATATAGCACCTTAGTGAATTATCTTTATCATAGTACATATAGTAAATAAGCTAAAACTGTTTTGCCTGAAAATTACTGTCTTCTGGGTTTGTTTATTCCGCACTAAACTAAGGGCTCAGTTCTTAGTTTAATTCACAGTGAGTAGTATTTTATTTCCCAAGAATTCCCTATGTCAGAGAGACTACACTATGTGAAGAAAGATAGGAGATAAACTGGCTTTTAGTTAAGAAAAGAAAAAAAGGCCCAGGGACATTACACAATGAGGAATCCCAAACAGTGCCAACAGGAACAATACATGTATGTTAGTGAAGAGTAGAACCACCAGTGTGCAGACCACTGTGCACATTTAAGTATTGGCATTTCAGTATGAAAATATTAATGTTCAGTCCACAAATGAAAACAAGAAATACACACCAACAGAACCAACTATATACACCAATGAATGGAGCTTTGTGACACTGCTAATCTTTTGCTTCACCAGTGGAAAAAAGGAAATCCAAACTTTGGGAAGTATTAGTGAACATATACACCTCTGATTAAGGATTTCCCTTTCAGAAGCCATTCCCTGTTCTTAGCACATGAAGAAAAAAATGTAACTTCAGATATATCTTTCTGAAATCTGTCTGAAAACCAGTTAGCATTAATTTTATGGCTTTTTTTTTGTTTCTTAAAAATTTGGCAGCCATTTTCATATGAATGAGATGGATAAAATATGTATTCTGTGAAGGAGGAGTTGGGACTCATACACTAAGGTGAATCCTCAAAACACTAGTTAACAGAATTGCATTCTTGCCTCTCCTGGAATAAATGTGTCTTTAATTATTTTTTCCAAATCAACTCAAGTTCAACAGGAAGAGTAGTGCATGCCTCTCATTCTCAGCACATACCACTACCCACACCCAAGGAAAGCTTCCTTTGATGCCATTCCCATTGGCATTTGTGGGTTTCACCCTCTCAGACTGGTAACAGCCAGATGAGAGTTGTCACTGCTAAGCCATGGCATCGAAGATGAGACTCATTACTACTGTTGTTTTAAAAAGGAGAGAAGTTTTTTTCAGCTTTTAATTAAAAAATACCATTTAAATTACTTCCGGCTTATGTTGAGAGCATTGAATTTGCACTAGCCATTCACATTTTGCATGGTTTTGATTACAAGAACATTTTAAACCTTGGGTTTGAGTATATTTTCCATTCTAATTTAGAAGATTGGCTTGGACATACTGCATTTCTGAATAAAAGTAAAGGTAATGTTCCTGGTTAACATAGTTATGTTTGCTTTGGCACTAATAGTTAATAATCAAGCAAAGTAAAAATAGAAGAATGACAGTTCTTTAAAAATACTGTTGTTGACTAATTATCAACTAATTATTTGATAATCATGGGAGATCACTGTTAAAAAGCAAGTCCTTCCTAAGTATTTATAACCATTTGAGATTAGCTCATAGTTTTAATTTTTAAAAATGGTGTTATTTTCCTTTTCAGATTGAACATCTATGCCAGCTTTAATCTATTTTAACTGAAGATATGTACATAAAACCCAGAGATTTAGGTGTGTATTAAGGAACAAAGAAACAAAGACTTTGTTTCTCTCTTCTTTGAGAAGAGCATACTTTTCTGAATTATGTAGAAGCATATATCAGAAGATTTATTTTAAAATGTACCTTACCTCTGTATAGGGGGATTTGCCAAACCTGGACCTGAATTTATCAGGATTTATGAACCAGGAAAAGCAATTGCATTGCTGTTTCTTGTAGATTTTTCAATAATTTACCCTTCTGAAATAGCTATGTTAGGTTTGGATGTACTGAGTACAGTAGCTAGTTCACTCTTTGTTAGTGTAGGCATTTTTGAAATTTAATCCTTGCCTTCCAGGTTTAACTAAAACCTATACATGCAATTAGACGATAACCACAGTATTCATGAGATTGAAAATACAGTGTTCATCTGTGTCATACTTGATACTCATGGATCTCTTAGAGGCCCTCCTGAGAGAGTCTGGAAAATTTCTTAGGGAAAAAAACCCATAGATTCTGCTAATCCAAACGTATGCATATAGTATAAATCATATAGCTATACAGCCTCCCTGTGCGATGCACTAAAAGCCCAGAGCTGACACTGAGGTCATGAGGACTGCAGGAACCTTTCTGCTTATTGGCTAAAGGCAGGCAAAATAAGCTTAGAGGGAGTAACCAGAGGCAGTAGGAAGATGTCTACAAAACTAACCTGATCAGGATTAGAAAACTGAAGAAAAAATTAAAATTAATTTAAAAACATATTAATTTTTCATTAACTCAAAATTCTTCATTTTGTGTCTGCTCTATTGGCTAGAGATCATCCAGGAAAGACTGGTGATTGCATTCACCTCCAATTGATTAACCTGCTACACTTTATGTTTGTATCATACATGGACTGGACATGTAGATATGGAAGGCATAACAGTCCTTGGAAAACATGCTGGAGTATTCAGCTATATGCAGATTTCTCATGGGGAGTTCTGTATATCATGAAGGAACAGAAAATGTTGAAGCTGAGATCTGTTAAGATGCCTGTCTAAGAGAACAGTGTTGCCCTTGAGGTGCTTGGGTTTGATAGCGACATCTGTACTCAAGCAGAATGCTTGCTTACTGTGAGGCATTTTGTTTGAATAAGAAGAGTAAATTGGTCCCCTAAGTAATATAGAATCCAAGTAGTGCTCGTTTCAGTGAAAGGACCCAGGAAAAAGAACAAAGGATATTTGTTGAGACAGAATAACAGGTGCAATTATCTATTTTTTACATAGTTGTCATGTCAGATTTATAATTTTACATACATTCCCTTTTGAAAAGAAGTTGCAATGATTAGCCACACTATTTTCTTACAGTGCTCAGAATTAAACTGCCAGTTTCAGGACAGATTTCCTTGTCACAACTGCCATTAAAAGAAACACATCACCAACTATTGTACAAATGCATACTACCATAACATTTTAAATTTATATGTGTGTAAGGTGCAACCCAATTTCTTTTCACAACATACTGGTCATAGCTTAAAACCTTCTGGTAATTATAGGATGTTTTGTTTTGCTCTGTTTAGTTCCGCAGATCTCTCTTAAAGAGAAATGATAATAAAAAAGGGGTTCAAGATCTCGAGAGAGGTTTGAGAACTTTGCGTTTCCTATAAAATTCAAAATTTTCAACAAATAAGTGTTTGTATATTGCCTGGCCAAACCAGTAAAAAATAAATTGCTTTGCTTGTTTTGTGATTTCCCCAGATTTTCTGTGTCTCTAGTAAAGAGTTGGAAATAAATCAGTTTTTCTGAGGAATGGCACCAGTTGGGACCCAGCTGATTGTATGCACTCTGTACCTTCTCAGATGACATGACTTTATTGATTTGGTGGTATTTGTGAAGTCCAGACACTAATGCTCCTAATGATCAGCCATTCTTTTTGACTTTTGGTAACAAGTATTCTCATGCAGTTAATATCAAATAGAACTTTGTGCTCTACATCTGTTATTTCAAAATTCCCATTTCTGAATTCCCCTAGTCTCAAGTAAGTAGTACATTGTCTCCCTTTTTTACTCCCTACAATCTTTTCTCCTACTTCCAGGGCCCCATGATGCAAAATGTCGTTTTGCCGGTCTTCAGTTCCAGTGACAACTTTAATTTTACTGATTTTAATGGGCTTTTCAAATACGATCCCATAGAAGTCTCCAGTAGAAGGAGCTTTGCCCCAGAAGTACTCATCAATGCTGCTGTAAGCCTTGCTTGCCTCATAGTTTTCAAATACATTCATGTTGGTATGCAAGTTTGCAGGCGGGTTGTCAGGGATATCAAATGATTCCTCTTCAAAATCATCATCCTTTAGCTTGTTTTCAGCTCCTTTGTACGATGAGTAGTATCCCATGTGCTGGAACAGAGACGGCTTAAAACGTATCACTTCCTTTTGAGCTAACAGCCCACGAAAGTGGATGAGCAGCCAATCACAAGGCATTTCTTGGTAAAACATCAACAAAAAATGGGCCAGGCGCGGGAGGTCATGGGAATGGTAAAGCTTTCCGATGTACCCCAGTTTGGAGAATTCCAAAGTCACCCAGTAGGATCCTTCTCGTGAGGTAATTACTTTCTTAACAGCAGTCAAAAAGTTCTTTGAGCAGCGAACATCATCTTCTAGCATGACATAGTAGTCAGAAAGATTAGCACAAAAGTTAAGAAGGAAAGCATAATCTACATTTTGTTTGGATCGAAACTTCACACGGTCCTCTGGGTCATTGTAATTTCTCTTGAGGCCATCCAGTACAGGATAATACTCTTCAGGGACATGAATAATTATTAATCTGCCTGCAATTATGTGATGTGCAAATTTCTGTGAAATATCCTGGACCATCCCTTCACACCAGGCTGAGTCAAAATCTGCCAACTGCACTACCACTGCAATTTCTTTGAGTTCCTCATAACTTGACTGCTCAAATATGGACTTGATGGTCTCAAGCAAGTAGTTTCCCTTTTTCCGTTTCACAGATGATAGCCCAATTGTAAGATACCCTGTACAAAAGACAATTCAAACAAAAACTGAGTATCTGACATTGGAAACCATTTCGACACAAAGCTATACTCCAGAGCTGTGCTCATATTAAACAAACCTTTTGAATGGTGAAGTCTGAGAGATTTGGTATGTGAACTTACTAAGCTGCATGCAACAAAGGATGTTTATTGCTTTTTCATGAAAGAAGTATTGTATTGCAACCAAACAGACATACGGAGACTTATTGCATTAAACGTTCACTTGTTAACTGCAAGGAATGGCATGTAGTGAACAAAAGCCAAAGCAATGTGCACATATATGCCTAGCCGAGGAAACCAATTAGACAATGATAAGGCTGTAAAATCTGCTAAAAGAAAGGGGATTATGAGATATGATTCACACAATATTTTTAAAAGAAGGAGCTACGAAATGCAGCACAAAAACATCAGCTATAGATTTAAACTTTTATCATTTCAAGCACTCTACAAGACTAGTTACACTTATGCATAACTTCACAGTTTTATGAATGTTGCATGGATAAATTCTTTCTGCATGTTCATTTTTAACTGAATTTGTCCAATTTTTCCTTGCTAATAGTTCTTCTAACCCTCTTTCAGGAGTCATTGAGCAGTTTACAGGGAACATATTTACATATTATGTTAAAGTAGAAGAGAACTTACTACTGTATACCTGTGTTGGTATAAATAATTTTTAATGCTATTACATCTTTCTAGGGGGAGATGCATCTTAATTATAAGGGAAGAATTTTCATCTCTGTTCTTTTGCAGTCACTGCCATTGCATTTTTACCAGCAGTCCAAATAATTTTTTTCAGATATTTGTTAATATAGCTCCATGTTTCTAACTTCTGATGTAAAAAATACAGGGCGTACTTTAGTTGAACATACCCCAACTTTCTTAAAATATTGTGGTTTGTAAAAGGCTGCTCTGATAAAGTGATTCAGAGTTTCCCTCGAGGCTTAAGTCTGCTCAAAATGCATTTGTACAGTGAAGTACAGCCCCCAGAAGCCATTCACGCTCCCTACACAGCTCCAAATTTCTCAAATCTAATTTGAACAAACTTTACTTTATAGCTTTCTATGAAGATCAACAACTCACAGATGATTTTATTTTACCATCTGTGCTTGGACTTCTGAGCCTTGTTTATGTTTGTGAAATGATTGATTTGGAACTCAAAGGACACCTGTCTAGAAGCCAGGTACAGCCATATTTCACTTCGAGCTGAAAGTCTTGAACCCTGCCTGAAGTCAGAATAACTAGATAGTCCATGTGCAGATGGCTGTGAGAGGAATCCTCCTTTACTGTCCCCATAATAGCACAATTCACCTCCCTTGTTATCACAGCTAAAGGAACAAGGAGATCCATTCACAGCTGCTGGACTGGCAGAACAGGGGACCTGAAGGGTGTATCTATGTGATTCCAAGCATACCTTAGATTGGAGTTACTGGTTATACAGTCAGAGGCTGACAGTACGGCCTCAGAGGGTGGTTACAGAGCATCACCAGCATGTGCCTTGCTCCTGCTTGCTGAATCATCTCCCTCTGGCCTGAGGGCATATCCACAAAGATATGCTCGCACAGACCATCCAGGGATGCCTGCAGGACGACTACAAGCCAGGCGTTCGATCAGAAAGTAACCAGGCTGTGGGGCAGTCACTGCTAGGGCTGAATTGGCACCTGCCCAAGCGCTGCCTATGCAGAGAGAGATAGCTGTCCCACTAACTCTCTGAGATCATCACTGCTTAACTCAGATCCTCTTGCCTAGAAATACCACAGGGACTATACAGATTTCACTCATTTTTAAATTACCTCATTTCATAACATTCAGATCACAGTTACTTACTTTTCCTTGGCAAAGGCGTGCCAGCTAGGTAGCGATAGGAAATGTTTATAGATCCTGAGAAATTAGACAAATCTTTAAAAGTGTGAACATAGCGCTCTGGGTTGAGCTGGTGCGTGGCTGTTTCTCTGTTTAATTGCTTGTCCCCTTCCTATTAGTGAGAAAACAAAAAGAATAGGAGAGGGAGAGAGACAGAGAGAAACACATTTGTGAATGCCAGCCAGAGAGGAAACATGGACAGGCAGGTTTCCAAGAATAACATTTTTGAGTGTCAGCTTTCATGAAAACATGTAGATGTCACCTCATTTTCTAAAAAACCCATTACTGAGTATCATACATTCTTGGCTACAGAAAATCTACCATAACCCTTCAGATTAAGGTAACAGGAAAAGAAGAAAAAATATTTTGGACAAAAACTCTGGAAAGGTTGCAAACACTAAATTATTGCCAAAAAATTCTGTGGTATTCAAAATAGGGGTAAGAAAGCATCAGTCAGCAACAGATGAGATAATTTTCATAGACAGTGAAGTAGGGCAGATTTTTTGAAAATATTTTCAGTGATTAAAAAAACCACCAAAATTGTTTCAAAGGAAAGATGAAACTAGATCCTGGCATCTGGCTCATTTTGCCACTTTTCTGAGTAGCTCCAACTCAGATTTGTGATAAGCAGAAATGCATGTGATCATCTAGACAGCCAAAGCTTTCTCTGTATTGGGTGAACACTGATGGTATAGAAAAAAGGCAAATTTATCACCATGCCTCCTCTTCCTGCCTCCTTCTCCTGTCTTTTTCTTCCAAGAGGCTTCTTGAGCCATAGGAAAGTCACACAAGGGAAGGAGCATCTTCATCAGCAGTGCCCTAACCATAGGCTTGGTTGGGTCTCAGGGAAAACCTGTTCCTTGGTCCTTAAGGAAAGGGAAAATATCTAACAGGTTGTAGTGTCACGAGACTGAATTTAAAGGTAGGAATGCTTATTTAATTTACACTGCTTGATTGTAGTCTGATGACAGGCCAGTGTATGAATGAGTTCATGTCTTCTGATATATATAGTATGTTAGGGCACTAAAAACTTCCTCATCTGTCATTAAATGGGAGCATTGTGGAGAGAGTACTGCTGCTAACAACAACAACCATAGAAACAGCACTCATATTTAATGGTATAAATATTCAAAAATGTGTCAAAGATATATTTTATAGCACAAAGAAATATTTCTGTAAACCGATCCTGGGTTCATTTTAAGTTCATTATTTTTCTTTCATAGAAGTAGTAAATATCCACTTCTGAGTTTAGTAAATATTCTTGGGGGACATCCAGGGGCAACTACCTGCACTGTTGCACTCTCTTGATCGGTAATGTCTCTCTCTTCTTAAGATTTGCCTTTCTAGTGCTGCTATGCTACTTTGCATTTGCTCATGAGTTATGAAAGGAAGGTTTATGTTGATCAGATTCCAGATTAAAATGTAACTCGATGGGCTAGGAAGAGAATGCACCAAAACTTCAGGAGATTTTCCATGAAAACTGTCAAATGGGAAAAAAAAATGCACTGGTCCAAAAACTTTCTTTTTTTAAAACCAGCCTTTCTTTAATGTCAAAACATCATGTGTCATTGGTTCCAGAATGGAGCACCAAAATTCTTCATTTCATAAGAAGGTTTTGGAATGGAAACCCATTCTGTTGAGGTTTTTCTACAAAAGAAGTTTCAAAATGTTTAGAAATAGAGAATGTCAGGAGAAAATGTTTTGATTTTAACAAGTAAAATATTTAAACTGACCACAAAAATTTTTCTTCTTTTTTTTCTCTTGAAGAAATGCCTTTTGTGGCTAACAATCTTTTTTTTTTTTAATTGTTGTTTTCATTCCTTTGTTGAATGAAAAACAAAACTGAAATATGGATTTTTCCAAAAATTTAAAATCTGGTTCTTCTACCTCTGACTATTATGCAGAGGTCAGTGAAGCTGAAGAGCTTGATTAGGTCTCTTAGCTGTCTTCTCTATTTTTTTCTGTGATAGTTCTGGTTTTCCTCTGTTAACGAACCTCTACCTTACATTCCAGTGTCTGCTGGAGCTTGGGAGGTTCCTGTGGGTGCCATGGGAAGAAGTGCCAAAAGTTCTCCATTCTTTATAGAGATACTCTGTTCTGCTAAGGATGTTGTGTCAGCTACAATACTATTGTTTTCATAGGGCCCAAAATAACGATTAGTATTCATAGAAGAGCGCAGAAGGCATGTTTCACTTACAGTCACTTACAACTCAGAATATGTATAAAAAAATCACTGCAAATCATACAGATATTGTGATCTAGGTTATATTAATTCAGTATGTCTTCAACATGTTTGATCAAATGTGGTACACACACTGCAGAAGAAGCACCTTAAACTGCTCTTCTGACACACATGCATCAGCACTGTATACCCTCTATCAAACATACTTAAACAATTTTCCCAGGTGGACCCTTACTTTCTGTTTCCACATCAAATGCTGTGCAGAAAACAGTGAAGGGATTCTTGGGACATACGAGAGTGTCTGAGCAAAAAGGGAAAGTTCTCCTCTCCCTTCTTAAGATGTGCTGCAATGAATCTCACTTTGTCATTCTAAGTTGCTGAAAAAGGCCACTCATGTCATCTTACATCTGGTGAAAGAGCATAGCCTGCTCTCTGAGACTGGGAAGAGAAACTCGGGGTAAATTGCACCCTTCCTCTGTTACCTTCAGGAGGTATTCCAGCAGGAGACTCACTACAATTAGAACGTCAGAGGGCCTTTGGGACTCTGAGGACTTTCAGATTCCTGTTCCCTGAGGGAAACTGGTTAGCCTGCTGTCCTTAAAAGCTATTCCCTATTGTATGTCTCCTCACCATCAACACTGAAACTTCTTATCTTTTACCTCAGCAGAGAAAACACACCAGACAAGTTAACAGAGCTGTCAGACGTAGTCAGGAAGGTTGAAAATAAAAATAAATAAACTAAAAAGTCAATATCCTAACACATTTTAAAAATGCTTGATGGACCATAAAGGTATCAAGAGATCTGGGAGAACTGTCAGGAGACTTGGCAAGAGACTCAGCTGGGAGCTACATGAATGCAAACATGCCAGAACTGTGATGAGAGAAGCAATGAAAGAGACTGCATTTCTACAAAAGGGGAAAAAAGATCAAATTAAGAATAAGACATGGAGCCATCTGGGGAGCTGGCAAATAGGACAGGAAAAGATTTCGAAAACAAACCAAGAGGAACACCATTAGCAGTGATAAGAAAAGCACTTTCAGAAACATCTGGGGGACTTTGAAGCAATTAGTGAAAGGAGAAGATGCATCAGGGAAAATACCACTGAAAAAAAAATATGTGATAAGCAAGGTCAAATTCGATCACAACCAAGAAATGATGAATAAATAAAACATAGTGCAAAACCTTAGTGCAAGTACTGTTAGAGAAAGCAGTATGTTTGTAATGGAGTAATATGCTAGAAGCATGGGTTATCTTTTCAAAGGTTTAAAAAATAGTAGGATAGTCTTAATAATATTTACAATATTTACAGTATTTTTATAAGTAATGTTATAAGTATAATATTATACATTAAAACTACTAGCAATTTTTCTATGGTTTTGATAAATTAATGTAAGGGTTTTACTATTTATGTATTGCACATTTTTCATGCTATGGTGTTGCTTTTCAGATCCAAGTGAGATCAGACTTCACCTTTTAGAATATTGGAAAGCCCTTACTGTCCCAATTAGATGAACCAGACAAAGAAGGGTGGCATAGAGAATCAGAAAGTTGCTCAGTAGTTCAATTCAAGTTCAAGAAAGAGGACTGTCTAATCATATCACAATGTTACATATTCAGTTTAGTCATTTTACTATTTGTAAGCTCCAGTTATTAAACTACCATGTTCTTTAACTGGGCCCAGGCCAACCTCAGATGAACTGGAAATTCAATGCATTTATCAAGTCTTCAGAGCTTACTTGGCATTCAGCACTAAGACACCCATAGGTTATGTATAAATTGTAGAGTTAGGTTACATTGTCAGTAACTTACTTGTTGAAATTCCTAACACAGATCTTTCAATAAATCTTTTTCACAATCATAAACTTACAGTAGGTATCATTTATGTCTAATTGTTAATGCTGTGGCACTGAACCTGCCAGACTCAAGTCTGGGATACAGGAAGAGAGAAAAACACAGGCTAAAAGCACTGAAAAGAAATTATTCATGCAAGGAGCTTGAAATATATGGAATCAGTGTAAGTTCTCTTCTATAATTATATTTCTATAATATTTTTTAATACAGTATTTACAGGTGAGATTGGCAGTATGGACTGAAAAAGGGGGTCCTAGCTCACATGAATATTTCAGATGTAGATGATTTTCAACATTAAAATTGAGGGAAATCCAGAAGTATGGAAAATACAGGGGGTGTTTTGACTCAAAGGAAGATATCTGATGGAGATGTCTCCATGTTTTACTACATTCATTATCTCCCGTACTTCCAATAAACAATGACATATTTTACTTCTGTGAAAAGGACTGTTAGGATCTTACTGACACACCCTGTGTGCAGGATATATTGATAAGATGGCATAATCATAAAGGACACATTTTGAGGATACTTCTTTGTTAATGGCACACTAACAGGGGAAATTGCAGGAATTATGAACTTTACTGCTTAACTAAGGATGTGTCCTGTTCTGTCGTTCCAGGATAATTTCTTCCATCTAAGAAACTTACCAAAACATAACCATCTTCAATGTACAAGTTCATGAACAGCAGGCAAATTACAAGGACTCCTAAGAATGACACTGCTGATCGTTTCCGCAAGCATCTCATTTTATCAAAATATTTCAAGTTTTGTCTCATGTGTAGAAAGGCATACAGTAGTGTCACCTATGAAAGAAAACCACAGTGTTACAAAAACTGCTCATCTGATACACATGATAGCAAAACAACTTACCTTCAGATGTATCAAATGCCTTCAAACACACATAGACTATACCTTTAAGGTGGAATTAATTTAATTTAATCATGGTCATATTCAAGTTTAACATACAATCTTAACTATAATTTAAGCTTCCTTTTTTTGTCAATATAGAAAAAACCACATCTTATCCTACCCATTTTAGGCTGGAATTATGATATCACTGTGACAGGTGTGGATTAGCAGTTCAGTTTCCCATGTATAACTGTCAGATCCCAACATGATGTCAAGAGAAGATGATGTTGTGCACTGTTTCCCTGTGTAGGCATGTCTCCTTCCAAAGACAACTCAGGCCAACAAGCAAGGAAGAAGCTATTGCATGACTCAGTATCATTGCCAATAGAAGTCTGGATACCAGAACTGCCAGGCACAAATGAGGTACCTTCCCTCACCTGCAGTGAGAAGGCAGTAGCAAGACAGTGCAGCATCCCTTAGCCTTAGATTTCTGTATTAGGATGGAAAGACCCTCACTGGAGTTGTCATTTTCTCCAGAAGGAAGGTGGATGTCTACCTTAGACTGGACACCTCTAAGCAGAATACTGGAAAGTCCTTACTATCCCAATTAGATGAACCAGAGAAAGAAGTGTGGCACAGAGGATCAGAAAGCCACTCAGTAGTTTAATTCAAGATCAAGAAAGAGGACTGTCTAGTCATATCACAATGTTATGTATTCATTTTAGTCTTTTACTATTTAAAGTAAGCTGTATGCTGTTCCTGGCTACCAAATCATAAGCATTAACCTGTGTAGGACTCCATGTGTTTGGACAAGATCTGGCCACAAACTAAAGAAACAGACTCCAAATCAGACTGCCCAAACTCTGAAGGATTCTTAACTAAAAAGTAGATTATAAACTCATCTTTTATGTTCTCACTTGTTTAAGTACAAATGTATTTTGACTATTGTCCATAAAAATGTCTATCTACAAAATTTAATATATTGAAGTCATGTACAAATGGAGAGTTTAAAGCTAGCCTATGTGAAGTAGTAAAGAGCACTGCATGTGCAGTGGTTATCTCTGAATTGAAATACCTTAATTTTTGAAAATGTTGAACATCTAAACTGACACAAAATAGGTCCAATTAGGAGTTCCATAAAAGGTTTGTCATGTCATATAAAAAATTATGTGGACTAATAACAAAAAATCTTCCAAGTACAGAATTCAATCTATATTTGCTTTAAATGATTAAATTTAAATGCTGATTAAATATATCTAACAGTATAAAATATAAGTCCTTTAGACTCTAGAGAACAGAGCGTTAAATGCATCAAGTATTAGTAATGCAAATGTTTAACTGCAAGGTTTTGTCCATATAGATTCAAGATGAACTACAGTAAATGAACACAGGTTGAACATGGAGTGATTTTAAAATCACTATGTTGAGAATAAGAAGAACTTACATGTTGCACAAAGAAAAAAAAAAGAATTAATAGCAATATATACTTCTGTCCCCATTTATTTGAGGGTGAGCTGAATTGCAGCAGACTGATTATCCTGAAGCTGAAAAAGCCCAATGTAGCTATTTTTTAACGTACAGCAAGAATTTCCTTCTCCCTAATATCTAATGAAAATAAACATCAGGAAGGAGCTGTGAGGGCCATGAATCTCCAAACTCTTGCCCCCCCTGCCCTGTGACAGCACAGTGGTTGCTGCGGGTCTGTGGATTCCAGCAGGCTGTTGTGGAAAAGAAAGATTGCCCCTGTTTTAGAAAAGACCATGTTACATGTACAGTTTGGGTTTAATTTTGTTTCTTTCTTTTTTTTTTTCTTTTTCTTTTTTTTCTGCCAGCAGAGCTACTGATTTTCAAAGCAGTACACTCTTTTAAAAACTTATCAGAGGATCACTGGATGGATTAAAGACTGACACTTCTCAGAGAACAGCATGAACTAGGCTAGCTATTGAAGTTCCAAGTAGTCTGGATTGGAGTGCTTGCAGCCACTGGCAGCTTCAGGGGTAACAGAGATGCACTACAGTTGTACGCATTGAAGTTTTTCTTTGGAAAACTTGGGAATAAGTAAGTATCTTTTCACTCACAGGGTGACTGTACGTGCCATGTTTACTGATTGCACTGTGGTATTACACAGTTCCCTCATCTGAGCAGCCTGACTGAAGTCCTTAAGTGTGAGGAATGTGACTTACAACTATATTTGCTGGTTATCTTGTATTAGTTTTTCCCCATGCAGTTTTCTTTAGATCATTACTATCTCAGATTAGGAATAGAAATTAAGGGAATTACACAGGTGAGACTGGAGGAACACAGGACTGTCATTACTAATGCTGATGTACAGAAAGAGAAAAAAGCCCAGTATGGCCATTGTTCAGAGGAAAACACTTGCATTTCTTGTGTTGGTTTCACACAAAGTCATTACAACATTCTTGGTTTACAAATAGAGTCCATGAAACGGTTGAAAGCAAAACACCATTCCAGTGACATTTCTTTGTTTGTAAGACCTATTGGTAGGCTCATACCAGGTGAAGGAACCAAAGGGAAGGACACCCCAGCTAGCGTGCGACCTGTTACGGACCCCGCGTCGAGGAGGGGGCACGGACACGATCACTGACACCAGATGACAGTGCGGACGCGCACTTGCCGGCCTCCAACCTGCTCCTAAACCTGTTCCTTCCAACCAGTTTGTGTGAAGGTGCTGTTTGGCATACTTACACTGTAAGACTTTAGCTAAAAATGTGCACAGACTCATACATCTATATGTACAGAATTCCTTACATTTCCTAGAAGTACTGCTTCATGCAGCTCCATTTCCAATCTGTAACATTGCATTGTGGAGCACTAAGCAAGTGAAATTTGCAAGGAAAAAATCACCTTTTTTGCAGGTGATGTCAGTCATCTTTTGAAAAATAGTCTCACAGTGAGACCCCCTGATGTTCTTTAAGACCTTTTGAGCAGAATAGTCACCATTACTCAAAACTAAGACTCTGATATTGAAAAAAAGGCTTCAACTCATAATTCAATTCTGAAGTCACAGCTTTGCTTGAAGATTTTATGCCTTCATTATTCATGCACCATTAAGTAGCCATCAGGATGGTATAAATGCAATTTGTTTCATAAATCTGGCATTAAGCAGTTAAATGTAATAATTAATAATCATGCATGAATTATAAATCTTTTCCTTTCTCAATGAGATGTATTGTTTTCCTCAGTCTCTTCAGATCCCAGATCCCTAAATATGTTTGCCATCACACATACATGTGTAGTTTTACATAGTAATATGAAACTATAATTCTTCTTACTTTCTAAAATGATACAGCAATGACAAGATAGTGAGCTAAAAAATTCAGTGACATACCTTACAGTGTGAAGAAGCTGTTCTTTATAGGATCTGCAAAGGTGTGAAAGCTGTCCAAAGGCCAAGACTGATTTTCACGTGATAATGTGATGCTTTCTCTTGCAG